>NW_022436990.1:4169092-4378448 GCF_009761245.1 Sapajus apella
GTGTGTGTGTGTGTGTGTGTGTGTGTGTGTGTGTGTGTGTGTGTGTGAATCCTGAGGGGATTCTCCAGTGTCTTATGCTTCAGAGGCAACAGGAAAACTGATGATGGTAGGCAAGAGGAGGTGGGTTCTCAGGTTGTGTCTGTAAGCAATAGGTAGGACTTGGGGCAGCCACCCCTGCCGCCAAGCCAGCCAAGCAGGCGGAGTCCCAAAGAGTATAGCTCCACAGCAAATGCAACAATGAATCTTCTTCCACTGAAAAGAAAAACTTCCTCTTAGGAGCTTTCAACAATGCATTCAATGCAAGATGATCTTAACAGAGTCACTGGTAACACTGAACAAAAATCTTGGCCAAGCAAATCCAGGGAGACACTGAACAGTCTAGTTGTCTAGTTTAATATCTGTGGTAAAAATTTCTTCTTTTTTTTTTTTTTTTGGTCAACTAATGACTTTTTGAGTAATCCAATGTGTATTCTGAAAATGCAAATTTAATAATAGTGTAATAACAACATAACCCAATTCACCCTTCCCTCAATTCCCTCTAAACTGAAAAAAAATATGTATCAAGCTTATAAAAGTTGTATTCAGTACTTGACTAATATTTTTTCTTGCCTTAGCACCTGTATTAGTCCATTTTTTATGCTGATGATAAAGACATGATGAGACTGGGAAGAAAAATAGGTTTAATGGACTCACAGTTCCATCACAATTATGGCAGCAGGTGAAAGGCACTTTTACATGGTGGTGGCAAGAGAGAATGAGGAGGAAGCAAAAGCAGAAACCCCTTATAAACCATCAGATCTCGTGAGACTTATTTGCTATCACAAGAACAGTATGCGGGAAACCACCACCATGATTCAATTATCTCCCATTGGGTCCCTCCCATAACATATGGGAATTATGGGAGTACATTTCAAGATAAGATTTGATATAGTTTTACAAACCATATCAGCATCAGTAATTGAGAATCAACCTGAATATCCATGTAACTATTAAAGGAACTGGATCATTAATTAAAAACAGTCCAGCTATGAAATCTGCAGGCCCATAAGACTTTACCTGTGATGTCAGTCGAACATTTTAAGGAGGAAACAATTCCAATCTTATACAAACTATTCCAGAGAACAGAAAAAGAGCATTTGCTCTCCAGTGCACATTTGTGGATAGCCCAACCTTGATGCCAGAAGCAGGCAAACTGTACATATCATTAAGTTAGAATTTTAGGTAGTAAAACTATGAAGAAGAGTAAGGAAATGATTATTCTACCAGTCAAGACAATGCTTAACTCTAGGGGGGGTAGGAACGGACCGTGCTCAAAACGGGCACGTGGTGATCTGTGTGCTGATGATTACAATGACTTTGGCAGGTTTCTCTTCCTTCACCTCACTTCTAAGTTTAAGAATTTTTCTTCTTTCTCTACAGGTCCTCTCAGTGGTCTCCTGTCTTCCTAAATGTTCATGCCTAGCCCAAATTTCTTTTCCAACCCCTATGCATAGGTGAGCATCTTGATAACAGTCTTGCAGGCTTAAACTTGACATGCTCAGAAAGGAACTCTTGATTTCCTCCCCAAACCTGCTCTTGTCTTCTGCATCTTAGGTAATGGCACATTGTTTAGTCAGTTGTCCAGGTAACCACAGGGAGAGGCATTCTTGATCTCTCCGCCTCCATCACCTCTCTCTTCCAACCTATCCTTAATTCCTCTCAGCTGTACCGTAAACATCGCTTGATTACATCCACTGCTTTCCATGCTTTCCATCTCCTCCTCCCCAACTTGGATTATGAAGTCTCCTAACTTCTATTCTTGCCATTTACCAATTATCTAGAGTTTGCTAAGCTTTGTACTATTGATGATCTATACAGCAAAAAGATATATTTCTAAGCAAATAAGCTGGATCATGTTCAGCTTAAATTTCTTCTTCAGCTTCTGAGCAGGATGGGAAGATGATATTTGGAACAGTTCCAATCTCTATGACATCCTATCTGCTGCTGCTCAGTCTCGCTCCTGCTGTTTTTTTGCAGCTTCATCTCATGCCACTCATGTTGCCCCAGCTGGAATGGTCTTTTCCTTCAGTTCCTTGAACTTGCTGAGGGCTCATCTAAATAAGGCCTTCTTGCCATTTGTTTGACAGAAGCACTTCCTCCTGCCAGTCCCCACCCCAGTTCTACTACAGGCAGGTACTTTCTCCTTCCTTTTCACCCCCCTACCCCAGTTGTATTTATTATTTTTTAAACACATTAAAAAATGTATTTATTTTTTTTACTTTAGGTGCATATTATATCTGGCATTTTTCCGCATATTATCCCTCCTCACCCTCCCCAACTTCCCCACTCCCTGCTCCCTCCTCACCCTCCCCACCTTCCCCACTCCCTGCTGTTTCTCCCCTACCCCCCCAACTGCCCTCAGTGTGTGATGCTCCTTTCCCTAAGTCCACATGTTCTCATTGTTCAACACCCACCTATAAGTGAGAACATGTGGTGTTTGGCTTTCTGTTCTTGTGTCAGTTTGCTGAGATGGTTTCCAGATTCATCCAAGTCCCTACAAAGGACACGAACTCATCGTTTTTTATGGCTGCATAGTATTCCATGGTATATATGTACCACATTTTCTTTGTCCAGTTTATCATTGATGGGCATTTGCATTGGTTCCAGGTCTTTGCTGTTGTACACAGGGCTGCAATGAACATATGTGTGCATGTGTCTTTATAGTGGAATGATTTCTAGTTCTTTGGGTATATACCCAATAATGGGATTACTGGATCAAATGGAATTTCGATTTCTAGATCCTTAAGAAATTGCCACACTGTCTTCCACAATGGTTGAACTAATTTACACTCCCACCAACTGTGCAAGAGTGTTCCTGTTCCTCCACATCCTCTCCGGCATCTGTTGTCTCCAGATTTTTTTTTTTCCAAGGGTAGCAAAGCTTATTTAAAACAAATATTACACTGATAATAGATAATATGTGTGTGCTATGTGCCAGGCACTGATTATATTGTATGACAACAACTCTATGTAGTAATTATCTCATTATCCCCTTTTTTCTTTTTTTTTGAGACGGCATCTCGCTCTGTCTCCCAGGCTGGAGTGCAGTGCCGTGATCTCAGCATCTCCAGATTTTTTAATGATCACTATTCTAACTGGCATGAGATGGTATCTCAATGTAGTTTTGATTTGCATTTCTCTAATGACCAGTGATGATGAGCATTTTTTCATATGTTTGTTGGCCTCATGTATGTCTTCTTTTGTAAAGTATCTGTTCATATCCTTTGCCCACTTTTGAATGGGTTTGTTTGTATTTTTCTTGTATATCTGTTTTAGTTATTCGTAGATTCTGGATATTAGCCCTTTGTCAGATGGGTAGATTGCAAAAATTTTTTCCCATTCTGTTGGTTGCCAGTTTGCTCTGATGATGACTTCTTTTGCTGTACAGAAGCTCTGAATTTTAATTAGATCCCATTTGTCTATTTTGGCTTTTAAGGCCATTGCTTTTTGTGTTTTAGTCATGAAGTCCTTGCGTATGCCTATGTCCTGAATGGTTTTGCCTATGTTTTCTTCTAGTGTTTTTATAGTGTTAGGTTTTATGTTTAAATCCTTGATCCATCTGGAGTTAATTTTAGTGTAAGGTGACAGATAGGGGTCCAGTTTCTGCTTTCTGCACGTTGCTAGCCAAAAGCATTTATTAAACATGGAGTCCTTTCCCCATTGCTTGTTTTTGTCAGGTTTGTCAAAGATTAGATGGTTGTAGATGTGTGGTGTTGCTTCTGGGGCCTCTTCTGTTCCATTGGTCTACGTCTCTGCTTACATGGAAGTTCCTCTGAGAGGGCTTTTGAGACCACCTTCCTTAAAGTAGATGTCTCCTCTTACCATTTTCTATTACAGCATCCTTGTTTTTGTTTGTTTCATCTATTTATTTGTTGGTTTTCTGATTTTTCTGTCTATAATCTTCGTACAGATAGGGGGGCCACTTTTTTTTTTCTTACTCTAGTGCCAAACAGTAGATGCTATTAAATGAAAGGGGGGTCACACCTTTCCTGTAACATGATCTGTAACACATTCTTCCAAAGACCAGTAACTTCTGCATCTATATTAATTTAACAAATGAGAATTTTCATTTTTTTTTGTTTTGAAAAAGGAGAATTATCAGATGTGGTTAATATAGTTTTCCAGTACATACTTTTAAAAATTTTAACTAGATGCCTTAGTGCCCTTAGTACATATTGATTAACTTTGACCTAGACATTTAAAAATTCCCTTTTAAAAAGTATTTATTGTATTTAGAGTGCTTCTTATATAGTAAACAAGTGCTTAATAAAATATGTGGACTTGGGGATTTTTGCAGGTTTTATTTTCCCATTTGAACTAGAAAAAGCACTAACCCATGGACCCCCTGTAGGTCTTTGGTCTATTTTTTATTCTCTGCATTTCCATCATTTCCAAGATTACCCCAGCAACAGATGAGCTGTGCTCAGAGCTTTGGAGGAGTCAGCATGTGGGACAATTAAAATTAGGACTTGTTCAATCTCTCATCCTGGCTGCTTTCCAACCATCTCGGGATCCATACATATTCCCTACTGAGATGTTATCGAACATTTTTCTGGTCCATTTTCCGTTTCCCATTTTCTCCCTTGCTTTTGCCCAACCCTCAGGTCAATGCTATATGCTCAGGCTGAGATGTAAATTTGCTCTGAGTGTTCTCAAACAAGAATGCAGTATCTTTGTGTAGCAGAAAATAATTCAGTTTAACCTGGCATAAACCAGCTTCTCAAACTCATTTTCCCTCAGCCCACCTTTCTTCTGACTTAACTATCTCTGGTAACGTTGCTTCTCATTTTTGTTACCAAAGTTTTTATTTTTCATTTATGCTTTATGTCCCTACATGAAATCAAGTGCCAGGAACTATCAGTTCTATCTCTACCAGGTTTGTACTTCTGCCTCTTTTGCTCCTTCCTTGTTCTCTGTAGCCTACCTTATACTCCATTTAATTATTATTGCTTGGACTACTACAGTAATTTCCTAACTGGTATTCACTAATTTTCCTCTCCTTATCTCAAAATTTTCTCTTTTTTTATCAAGTCACTCTACATATACTGCCAAATTAATATTCTTGAACTTTGCTCTGATCAAATTACATTTTGGCCAAAAAAGTTCAATAGCTTTTTATTAGTTTTGGGTTAAACCTGAGCCCCTTTGACTGGTTCTGCACAACATGGTCTCATCTCACTCTCTAGTCTTGCCTCCCTCTGTTCCATGTACACTTTATGGTAAAATTGAACTTCCTGGGGTTTCTCAAACATGCCTTGTCTTTTCCCACTGCTCCTCCTCTTTGTTCAGTTTTTGTCTACTGGGTTGTCCTTCCTCTCTTATTCAATCATCTCAACTTATTGAACCTTATTCGCTTGTTGAGGTACAGATTCAATGTTGCTTGCTTCATGATGCTTTCTCTAATTTCCTCAAAGCAGTGTCATCTCCTCCCCTCTTCCTATTCTCATAGCAGGTTTATTCATTTACTAGGGCCAACATAACAAGTGACCACAAACTTTGTGACTTAAAACAACAGAAATTTATTTTATCCCAGTTTTGGAGGCCAGAAATCCAAATTCATAGTGTTGGCAGGGCCAGACATGTTCTCTGTCTCTGAGGGCTCTAAGGGAGCCCTTGGCTCTTCCTTGCCTTTCCTTGCCTCTTCCTAGCTTCTGCTGATTAGTGGTGATTTTGGCGTTCCTTGGCATGTAGACACATTACTCCAGTCACCCGGCATTCTGTCTGTCTTCATATCGTCTTCCCTCTGTCCATGTGTGTATGTCTCCTTCCTTTTTATAAGGACACAAGTCATTGGACTAGGGTCCACTCCCATCCAGTATAACCTTATCTAAACTTGATTACATCTGCAAAGTCCTGTTTCCAAATAAGATCTCATTCACAGGTACCAGGTTAACACTTCAACATATATCTTCAGTGGGCACAATTCAACCCACAGTGGTAGGAATATGTTACTTCTCATTCCCTATTTAGTGTTGACTTTGGAAATGCAGTACAGATAAGGGTCTTTTTTTTTTTCTCATTTGTAGCATTTCCCAAGTTTATTGGCTTCCACAGAAAATACTTTTTGAGCCCCTCTCTTATACACAAAGTTGCAGTTTGACGCAGTTTAAGTCTTTGCATAGCTGAGCCAGCTGACATCGTGGCTAGTCTGCAGCATCCCTCGACCACCTTCCTCACCAAGGAGTCTCCAGTTCCAGATACTTTAGTAGAGCTTTCTCAACTGAAATGCAAAAACCTAACTTCTTCCCTGCCAATCAATTAGCAGCCAGTCCCCCTCCTCCCATATTTTTATACCAACATATTGCATTTCTGTATTATGTGTTCACTGCTCATTTTGTTCCAAAAGCATTTCTTTGGATGTGATGGCAGTATGCATATCTCAAGGTAGCACTTGGGGATATTGAGTAGGGGAGCCAGGGAGTATGTGGCATATCACAAATGACTCCTTGGATCTACAGTCCATGAAACTGGCTCCTGAAGTATCCTTGCTTTTGGCATGACTCAGGTAAATTTCTTAAAAGAAAAACAAGCTAGCTGCACAGTTTGGTGGAAATTAGACATTAGAAATAATTTATTGATGTGCTTTGTTGGTTTATCAATCTTCAAGGACATTTATATGGCTCTTCTTGGTTTTGGACACTTGTTGGGATATACCAAGTAGTATGGCTATTGTTGAATAACTTAGCATTCCCTTCCGCTATAAAAATGCACAGTCTTATCATTATATATTCTAGAAGAGTTATGTAGAAATTGAAGTATAATTATATACAAGTACATGGAAACACTCCAGTAGAAAATGAAAACATATGCCTGACGAAAATAGCAGAAAACATGTCAGTGTGTTATAATAGAAAATTGTTGCAAATAACTAAAAATGGGCTTTCACAAATGTAAACAATGCACAAGTTCTGTTAAAATCAATGGCTTACGTTTTTTCTTTTCATGTTCAGTGACAGTTTAACATCAGTTGAAGCTAGCTTCCTGCTTATGACAAAAGGATAAGTCATTTTATTTCTAACTATGCATTTTCAGTCTCCTCTTTTTGGCATGAATCATTAATATTAAAGTTGCTGTTGACAAAATAAAAGGCAGAGCTAGAAATGGGACATATTCAAGAAAATGCTGTGTCGCACGCATGATGTGGAATACTTAAATAGATGAAATAAAGCTGCTCTTTTGCAAAAAGCTATTCTTCATGAAGCTTAGTGCCAGGAAAAGATCAATGTCCTCTATTTTTAGCTCTCTCCATTTTGTTCCTATAAGGGACAAAGATGCTACACAAGTCTTAATAGAGTGAGACAGTAAATCCAATGTAGTCATTTTAGTTTTCTTTTGCACCTCTCCCAGGCAATTATGTTAAAGTGCCCAAATAAAGACGACTGACTATCATATGTTTGGAAGGGCAGATGATCTTTTTATGTCTGTCAGTTGGCTATTCTGAGTAATGGAGACCCCAGTTATGCCACTGACCTTTTCAAAGAAGGACAGAGGAAGACAATAAAGGAGACAGTGTGGCTATTCTGCTTCTTCTCAGTAGAGGAAATGTAGCACACTTGGTTTTGCAGGGATAATGAAATTCATTTTGGGTTCACTAGCAATTTTGTTTCTTTGGAAAAACTGGTGATGATGGAGTTAGGATTAAAGAAGTTCTTTTGAATTCCTAGTTTGAATTCAACATCCTGGGATTCTAGTCTAAGCAGTAGATCCTATGATCAATCATCTTTATTCTTCTTTTTCTGGGGCTTAAACATTGCTCTTAGATTTTGTTAAAAGTTTCACATACTAATGTTATCAAAGGGACTTGAAAATAACTTTGGAGTTTTGGGGTTTAATTTAACTGGGAAAAGGTTCTAAGACTTTTAAATTTTAGTGAAATGAAACTTTTTAAGAGTCATGACTACATTTGAAATCCTTTCCTCCTGATTTTGTCAAAAACGAAGCCACCAAAATTAGGATTGTCAAAGTAGAAGAGACCATAGGTGATTCTCTTGTCAAAACTGATATTATAGGTGAAGACAGAGAGGAAAAGTGCTTTCTAAAAGCCACAGTTTGTTTTAGTGGATGAGACAAGATAGCATATAGTTCCTTTGATTTTCACCCCGGAAAGGTCTATGACATGCCTCTTGGTTAGAAACTTTGGATTAAAAAAAAACAAACCAAACTTTGTTTCCTAACACCTTTATGTAATGGATTAGTAGATGCTGCAGTATACTGTCCAGTTCCCTTCTCTTTAGGACTAAAGTACTGATTTCCCCAATTGCTGGGAATGTTGGCAGCTGACAGCACTTGGCTGAGTCTCTCGGACATGGAAGTGAGTTGCTTTAGCCAAGGTCACCCCCCTCCCTGGTGGATAGGGCAGCTCACATCCAAAGGCTGGTTCATGTAAGGGTATAAAGGCCCCTGTTTCTCTCCAACACAGGACAACACTGAAGCAACATTTTATGGGATTAGCTGAGGCCTTTCTTGATATTGATACAGTGTTCATTCATTTTGTTCCTATGCTCAGTCCTTCTTTCTTCATCCCCCTACAAGTATTGCTCCTGAGAGCACACCTTAATAAACTTCCTGCATACAAACCTCCTCCTCAGAGTATTCTTCCTGGGGACCTGACCTGTTATATCTTCTATGTTTGAGTAGTTTCATGGTATATATGGGAAGAATCAACATATATTTTCCCAAGTGGGACTTGAGCTGAGCCTAAATTAGCATCATTTTCTGAAATAGTGTGAAGTTCATACTTGTTAATTAAATACATTACAGAAAGATACCACCTTTAGACTTTTTTTTTGTGTAACATGATACCTTGAACTGTGACCTTCTCATCAAGAAATTATAAAAAAGGCTACTACTAAAAAGAGTAAACAGAAGAACAAAAGAGAGAAAAGGAGCTGGAAAACCTGTCTGGAATACAATAATTCATTTTACTTTTCTGTAACAACATAAAGAAGTATTCCAACCTCTTGCTGTGTATCTATACAAATCCTACTAATAGCCTACTGGCTAGGAACCTCAACACTTAAATGCTGATAATTTTTTTTTTTTGTAATCTCCACAAAATCTTTATTCCACAAATATGTACCTGGCCAAGACAGAAGTGATTTGATATGATCCAGATTCACGTTTGCATAGCTGACATTGTCTGGTGGGGTTGACTGGATAAATCACAATCCACCATGACTATTTTTGATATTCAAGAGAAAATACTGTGTGGAAACAATGCCAGAGAAGTGGAAAAGGGAAAGATATCAAAACAAAATTTTCCATCCATTCTCCTCCCTACATAATTATGCAAATAAAATGATAACATAGATTTTATTTTATTTTATTTTTTTACCAAATCTACACTAGCAGCATATATTGAAGAATTCAGGTAATTATTTGCATAATCAGTGTACTAGATTACTTTTATATTTGAAAACACAAATTATCATGATTATCTGGATACTTGTTCCAATTATTCTGATTACTCTATTGATGGAGATGAGGTCAAATAAATTTCTTTCTTTTATTCTGATTTGCCCACAATCAGACAAACAGAGTAATGGTATTCCATGACCGTAATTTACCGTAGCACAAGATCATGTCAGTGGGAAGAAGGAACAATTGTTAGTAAAATGTCTAATGTGGATGGGGAACTGAGCTGGTGCATTCATAAATTAACTTGTTTAATGAGATGAATTTGAGCACTTGCCTTTCTTTCCCAAGTACTTAACATTTTGTTTTCAAGGAGATCCTCTTCATTGGTGTATATGCCTGCTCATGATTTTTGGAAAAAAAAAAAAAATTCCTAAAAAGAAACCTTCCCAAATTCTGTTTCTATGGCCATTACTTCTCTGTCTGTTTTGAAGTTCAGTAAATGTTATCTGTAGCATCTGACTCTATTATTGTCATTTCCAGATATTAAAAATTTTTTTTGCTATTATGAGTGGAAACTTTTTTCTCATTATCCATTGTAGCTATTTATGTAGAAATACTGTTAATATATGCATATGTATTTTATCTTATCATTAATACTTATTTGGGCATTATTGAACTCTTCCATTAATTTTATAAAATTTATAAATGTTTATTCTCTTGCTTTTTCCCTTAGCTATATGATAATATCAGTTGCAAGTAATGATAATTTAGTTTCTTGCTTTTTAATAATTTTAGTTCATTTTTATTTAATGCTTTATTTTACTGGCCAGTATTTTAGAACAATGTTTGATAGTAAAGAGAAAGCATACTTTCTTATTGTATTTATTATTATAATAGGACTGCTTCTAGCATTTCACACCATTGTTGATTTTTTGAGAAATTCTTATTCTTTTTTATTAATTCATCATATATTCCATACATCTTATGGTATTATATACTATTCTCTTATGTTTTTTAGTTTTTTTTTTTTTTCCTGTATTGGTTAGCTCTCTAGTCTCGTAACTTGTTTTATTTGTTTTCTTTCTTGAATGGGTTTACCAGGGATAAATTGTTTTGTTAAGACATATTGAAATACAAGATCTTATATTTGTGTATCAACACTGTTTTCTGTTTCCCAATTTATTTCTCTATTAATTTTCTATGTTTATTTTATTATTTCATTTTTCTCTGCTTTTCTTATTTATTTAGGGTTTTATTTGTATCTTTAATTTATTTATTTTTGTCCTTCCTTTTTAATAATCAAATCAAAACATTTAAGATTACATTTGCTGCTTAGTATAAGTTTTATCACATACCTTAGGTTCGATAAAACAGTGTTCTCATTGTCTTTGTTTTCTGAATAGTCTGATATTGTGGTTTGGATTTCTTTTCACTACAATATTTATCCAGAAGAAGTTAAACTTTTTTCCTAAATGGTTTTAGTTTAAACATTTACTATTAATTTATAGCTTCATTGTTTTATGTCCAGAGAATTTAGCTAGTTCAGTTTCTGCTTTTCGGAATTTGTTGAATTTGTCTTTTTGACTTAAAATATGATCATTTTTGTAATTGTTTCACTTTTTAAAGCAAATATATCCTCTAAGAAGGACCAAAAATTTGACATTTGTCTATAAATTCAGTCTTATTCATTGCATTTTAATACATCTTTTTTCTAACTTGTTCCGTTAAAGGTTGAGAGAGTTGTATAATCATCTCTCGCCGTTGTTTTTATTTTGAGTTTTGGTGCTTGTAACCATTTATGTCTTTTATTTATTGTATTGGGCTGGCACAAAAGTAATCATGGTGTTTGCCATTAAAAGTAATAGCAAAACTGCAATTACTTTTGCACCAACCTGATAGTTGTACCTTTAATAAAATCTTTCTTATTACATTTGATACTTTTTGCATTAAGTTTATATTATCTGAAATTAATAATTATTTCTGTTGTATTTTTTGCTAGTTTTCTTCTAAAGTCTCTCTCTGTCACCCAGGCTGGAGTGGAGTAGTACAATCTCGGCTCACTGTAACCTCTGCCTCCTGCGTTCAAGTGATTCTCCTGCCTCACTTGAGTAGCTGGTATTATAGGCATGTGCCACCACACCTGGCTAATGTGTGTATTTTTAGTAGAGACAGGAGATTTCGCCATGTTGGACAGGCTGGTTTTGAACTCCTGACCTCAGGTGTTCTGCCTGCCTTGGCCTCCCAAAGTGCCGGGATTACAGGCATGAGCCCCGGCACCTGGCCTCCCCTAAAGTTTTATTCAAAGTTTACTTCTAGTCACCTTAAATTTGAATTTCTTTTAAATCAATTTATATTATTATTTTACTTTTTAACATTGATTTTTAAAAATAACACTTTGATAATACCATACAATTCTTGAAAACATTATGCTAAGTAAAAAATATAGTCACCAAAGACCATCTAGTATATGATTCTGTTTATATGAAATGTCCAGAGTAGGCAAATCTATAGCCACAGAAAATAGATTAAATTATTTTTATAACATAAATGAAATATTTTAATGTGGATTTTATGTCTGCCTCTTAATTTGCATATAATTAATTTATGGTTTTGGAGTAAAACATGATGAATAAAAAACTTTTAAAAAATACACATACCATTTCAGAGTAACATGTTTTTAAGTTGCTTGCCTATATGTATTGGTTCTTCTGGATAATTAGAAAACCTGATCACACGAATTGGGTGAAGAGATTTCCTAGACCTCATGCTCTTCTTTTCTAGTTGTCACAAAATATTTTGAGAATTCTAAGATTATGTTCTGTGGGGTTTCTTGAGTGTTTTTAATTAATTTATAAATGTCTTAAAACTTTTAAGAGGTACCATGCCTGGAAAACTCATCTGATATTGCAGAGATCCCCAGTATGGAAAATACAAGGATGCTAGCTGTGTTGGAAAAGGCAAACACATCAGTAACCCTGGCCTGTGCTGCCAAGTTGAAAGGAAGGGTTAAATCTGAGGTATCGCTGACATGGCTAGGATTTCTATAATGGAGAAGATGGAGAATAAAACAGGGAGTGATTATAGCCAGTACCATCTGCAGCTTTCCTGGACATTGTCAATAGATCTTTCACCTAGAAATTCTACATTAAAATTTCAAAAATTTTAATGTGTGCTTTTTCCAACCCATTGAAACATATCTCTTGCCTTTTATTTATGAATAGAAAATTGTGACTTCGGTAATCTTGACATTCTCACTACTTTGTATGAATCCAGATGAACAGTGAATTGAGAGTGCATGTTTTATAATTGCCGATTAATGTCTGATCTTCTAATGCTGGGACTAAGGCATCATAGTAGTCACTATGGCAGAAACTGCTGGTAGGTTGCTAGTTGCCCAGCCTAATTTCTTCTTTTTTTCAGCAAACAAAACCCTATGTATTTGTGTATGTGTGTGTATATGTATTTGGCAGATGGCCAAATTCAAGCTAGCTTTCCTTATGGCTAGGTGAATATACATTCCTGAATTGGAACAATGACATTAAGCATTAAGCTTCGAGTGACACTTTTGGAGCATCTTGAGAAGCTGCTTCAGCTGAGAAGTGTGTCCTCTTTGTCTTTCTTCTCCTTTTCCTTCCTGCTCCCTGGAAGGTGTAAATGAAATCTATTGTTCTTGCAACTATCTTTGTCTGTGAGATGACCTTGAGTATGGAAGCCATATGTTCCAATAGTAGAACATAGAGATTGAAGATGCTTTGTTTCTTCTTGACCATAGGGAAGCCATTAAGTCTTGGATAGGATATCTTTGGACTTCTATTAGCTGAAATGGATGAACAGTTACGTTATTTAATCCTAATTTTATTTTATTTTTGATTACATGTTTTAAGTCTAGCAAATACAATAGGGCATGCCTATGGCTGCAAAGCACTGAGTACAGGCAAACAAAATTTTGTATTCTGGGTGAAGAGAAGTTTTAAAACATCCAAAGCATATAGAAAATAAGATTGGATAAATAACAAAAGGGAAATAGTCATGGAGAGAATAAGTGAATCAGAGCCAACAGATCTGGAGTTAGAGACTAGAAGGATCTCCAAGAGGGCAAATAGAAAATGTTTAATGGCTCATCTGTAAATGAGCTGGAGACACAGAGGGAAGCATAATCTGATCCTTCCCATCCTTGAAGCCAAGCTTACGAAAACATTAATGTACCATAGAGTGTTCAAAATTGGGTGTCATCCTCCAGTAAATGTCACTCTGATTGTTCAGATACTTGGAGTGTCCCACAGCTGTGTCAGGAATATACAACCTCTTGTATTAGACCTGACATTTTGCTAGGGTTGGATGGCCAAAGCCCAGGGTCAAGGACAGGCTTCCAGTGGGTTTGCTAGAATAGTAATTGGTTAAATATGGGATACATGTACATGAAGGGAGACAGTTTGAGAGAGCCATGGGAATGGAATGTTTCATCATTTTTCTAGGAGTCCAAGACGTGTTTCTCCAGCTTTCAGCATGGCAGATAGTATAGGTATTCAGGAAAGAGTCAGGTATGAGTTCCCCTCCTTGAATGTCTTCTTAAATTGAGAGTCCCTTGCACACCGTAAAAGAAATCAATTGTTTTGAGTGTCTGAAGTGGTGTGAGATGTGGTGTACATAATTGATGCATAAACTGTCTAGGGTTGCTATAAGAAAGTGAGCCATTTGAGTGAGTTTATCTACTGGAGTTCCATGATCTCTTATTTGGAACCCTTGAATGTGCTCCAGCATGACGTTTTTTTTTTTTTTTTTTTAAATTTTAGAAAGGAAAATATATTGCATGTTATATGATAGCCACAGAAGAGTATGTAAGCTGCAATCCAATTTGCTAATATTTATGCAACAAAATGATGAATATTAACATTCAGGAGATTTAGAAAACTATAAATAGCCTCTTGTCAGTTATCTGATCACAGAGTTCTCCGTTCTCAAAATTTCTCGGATTTCGATATTGTGGATAAGGGGCCATGGACCATTATTACCAGGAGAGCATTATATCGATGAAGGTCTGAGATGAAATCTATGTTTGGGACTAAAGGGTCTGTCTTCTGTCTTCTGGGAGTTTGTCATACCAGGAGCTTCATGGAAGAACTAATTTCCCTTTATAGATGGGAAGTTTATTAGATGGTGTACTAGTTCTTTTAATCCCGTTTACATTCTTGTGCTTTTAATTTTTATCCACCTTTTTTCAGGCTGGACTGTGCCTTTAAGTAATTTTAGATCCCTGAATGTTACATTTTATGAGACCTGGCATTTCTGAGACTATCTTTCTATTTTCTTCACACATGAGTGACAACTTGGTTGAGTAGTAGAAAATGGTTTTTCCTCTCTTAACATGCTGTAGCAACTTCTTTATTACCTAACAGTTTATTTATTTGTATATATCATAGCATATTTATTTGTAGTTAACTAGTGCCGTGGCCTAAATGCTTGTTGGATGTTTTCTTTATTATAACTTAAAAATTTACCAGGATGTGTCTGTTTATTAACTTTATTTGGAGCATGATGAGATCTTTAGATATGTATACATTTCAGCTGAAGAGAATTTTCCTTGATTTATTGCACCTGTGCCACTGTTTTGATTTCCTCTTTGAGTCTATCTATAGCTCTTAGTTTGGAGTTTTATTCTTCCTCCTCTATATCTAGTGTGCCTGTATTGTTTCCAACTATTTATTTCTGTCCTTTAACTTGTGAAATAACTTTTCAACTTTGTATTTTAAATTACAATTGCATTCTTCTCCAATGTAATTTCTACTCTGGTGTACAGTAAACCCTTATTGCCTTGTTAGCTTTCTTATCTTATATGTCCATTTTCATTTTAGTTTTTTCATTTATTTTTTCTTTAATGTCATTTGTTTTCCACTTCATCTCAGTATATTCTGACCTTGTGACTTTCAGGTCCTGTATCTTATTGTCAAAAGTCTTCTGGGTTTCTGTAGCAAATTGTTTTCAGAAGATTGTTCTTCTTTTCCATCTTTAGGATAACTTTTTTTTTTGAAGTTAAAAAAATAGATTGCATGTTGTTGTTTTTCTTTTAATTTCTACCACTGAGTGTGCTTCTTGGATCTAGGTGTCAGTCAAAGCCTTTCCTCATATTTATAGCATGAAAGTAAGTTGATGTACATAGCTCAGTTCTGTCTGTCAGGTGCTTATCTAGGGCAGCTGTGCTGTACATAATTGATTGTTTCCTATCTCAGTGTGTATTTCTCTAATACTTCAAGGTAACAGGTTATGCAAAGAATGCAGCCTTTCCCTTGCACAGTAACCAGGGCACTTCCCGTCTCATTCACTAGCAAAAGTTTTCTCTTTTTTTTTTTTTTTATGGAAACATAATTGTTTTAGAGTAATGAGTCATGTTTTTAATGTCTGGGTGTTTTCAGGGAGTTCAAACTCCCTGCATGTAGGAATATGGTGTCTGAGAGTGGAGGTAGGGTGAGGGTTAGGAGTATGTAGAAAGTTCAGTTAACATTTTGCTGCCTTAAAAATTAGCTCTTTTGGCCGGGCGTGGTGGCTCATGCCTGTAATCCCAGCAGTTTGGGAGGCCGAGGGGTGTGGATCACAAGGTCAGCAGTTCAAGACAAGCCTGGCCAACATAGTGAAACCCTGTCTCTACTAAAAATACAAAAAATCAGCTGGGCATGGTGGCCCGTGCCTGTAACCCCAGCTACTCAGGAGGCTTAGGCAGGAGAATTGCTTGAACCCAGGAGGCGGAGGTTGCGGTGAGCCGAGATCGCGCCATTGCACTCCAGCCTGGGCAACGAGAGCAAAACTCCGTCTCAAAAAAAAAACAAAACAAAAAAACAACAAAAAAAAAACACCAGAAAAATTGGCCAGGTGTCGGGGTGGGCACCTGTAGTCCCAGCTACTTGGGAGGCTGAGGCAGGAGAATTGCTTGAACCCAGGAGGGAGAGGTTGCAGTGAGTTGAGACTGCACCATTGCACTCCAGCCTGGGTGACAGAATGAAACTCCAACTCAAAAACAAAAACAAAAACAAAACCCAACACTTTTGTCTAGGGGTCAGCTGCCCTAGACAAAAGGGCAGCTGTTTGGCTTATAGGATGGTCTCTGAGGAAGATGTAGATAATGGGGAGAAGTAATATTTCAATTTTCTTTCAGGTACAAAGGGAACAATGTTTCATGAAGTAAAAAATGGGCTATTCAATGATTGTTTTATTTTTGTCTATCTCAGTGTTTCTCAAACTTTAGTAATGTATGATCTTCTTTTAATGGGTTGATTTCTTATAAATCCCTACCATTGACTAACGAGCTTTTATGACAATGTTTCTTAAAATATACCAGCTTAAAGCTAGGGATAAACTTCTAACTCTATACAACTGTAAAAGCAAAACAAATTAGCAGATTAAATATCCTCTCCAGAAAACCAATAAATTAATTTGGTGTGACTTAAGATGTTCTTCTATTGAAACTAAATTTTTGCTTATAAAATAAATATGTACTGACTTCTAAGGCGCATATTCTATTGATGTCAGTGCATGTGCATTGCTGCTGACTATACAATGACAATAGACAGTATTTTTTAAATGTTTTATTTGTGGTGTATTTAGTCCATTTTAACGCTGCTAATAAAAACATACCTGAGACTGGGCAATGTACACAAGAAATGTTTATCAGACTTATAGTTCCACATGGCTGGGAGTCCTTACAATCATTGTGGAAGGTGAAAGGCATGTCTCACATGGTGGCAGACAAGAGAAGAGGGAGCTTGTGCAGGGAAACTCCTGTTTTTTAAAATCATCAGATCTCATGAGACTCACTGACTTTCATGAGAACAGCTCAGGAAAGACCCCCTCCCCCACCACCATAATTCATCACCCCTCACTGGGTTCCTCCCACGACACATAGGAATTGTGAGAGTTACAATTCAAAATGAGATTTGGGTGAGAACACAGCCAAATTATATCATGCTGCTCCTGGCCCCTCCCAAATCTTACGTCCTTGCATTTCAAAACCAATTGTGCCTTCCCAGCAGTCCCTCAAAGTCTTAACTCATTTCAGCATTAACTAAAAAAGTCCACAGTCCAACATCGAAGTCAAGGCAATTCCCTTCTGCCTATTAGCCTGTAAGATCAAAAGCAAGTTAGTTACCTCCTAGATACAATGGAGGTACAGGCATTGAGTAGATATAGCCATTCCAAATGGAAGAAAGTAGCCAAAACAAAGGGGCTGCAGTCTAGTTTTGTTCTAAAGGAGCAGTGTGTGTCTGTGTGTGTGTGTGTGTGTGTGTGTGTGTGTTTGTGTGTGTGTAGCATGCATCTTGTTGACAGAAAGAGATTGCTTTTGTTGCTATTATATCTATTAATTAGTATGATATCCTATGTCATTAACTGTTAATGGAAAAGATAGAAAGCCAAGAAGCCAATCCACAATCCAGGAAGGAAAATTAGTCTACAGCCTTAAGGATCTCTTATTATGAGACCCAGAGTGGAATTTGTAGGATGGGTCGATTCATTGTATTTCTATTTTTTCCTTTGTCCACATGCCCAATATATGGAAATCCTTCTGCTTTTAAGTACCCAGTGTGAAATCCTTAGTTAAGTTAAGCCATGTGAGGTGGCTATAGAGAATTGAAATAGTTGCAAAAATCTGAATTTAGCCCATGGAAGTCATTCAGCAGCATAAGGTATCAGGAGTGCAGTAAACTATTATGGAATTGTCACAGTCTAGGATGAAATGTCTTTAAAGCCTCTCTTATCTGTGTGATTGTACTTGTAGCCTTCTTCCAGATAATTCAAGATCTCAGTATGAGAAATACTGAATTAATTCAATCTGCTTCATCATGTATTCTTTTGAATTTCAGCATTAGATTTATTCATTTATTCAATCAACATTTGTTTAGTCTCTACTATGGCTAGGCAAGGTATGGCTTCCAAATGTTAGAGAGATAGAAGGGAACCAAAGTGCCTTTCTTTCCTAGTGGAGAGTATAGCCTGAATAATAAATGAGAGGAATATATATATATATCACTATCAATATATATATTTGAATATATATATGTACACACATGTGTAATACATATATTCAGACAGTGATAAATGCCATGAGAAAAAGCAATATAGAATAAAGAGCAGAGAATGACAGGTTAGTGGTGGTTGTAGCTAGGGAAGGTTTTTTTGAAGAGATTGTCTGCCAGTTTTCGATTTGGAGGAAAGGATAAAAGTCCATCTTTTTAAAGGTTTTCAGCAGCTGTATGGAAAGAAAGGAATGGTTGTATCAGGACATGTTAGGCATTGAAAATGAAAAATACCTGCATTCATTTTTATGGCTTATGTTTCATTTCTTCTCTGTATGTGCCCTTAATTAACAGATGAACAATATAAACATTAGTGATGGCTTGATTATGTGCTGTGATAATAACAGAGTTAATATCAGAATTTGGGATTTTGGGATTCTAAATTTACTTGTGTTCTCTATTGAACCACACTTTCTCTTTGCCTCTTTATTTTGCTGTTTTTCATTAAGATAACTGAAGACGTTAGAGTTATTTCTTTTTCAAGTTAGACTAGTTCTTCTCATATTTTCTTTGGTTTTCTATCTGGGTCTGGACTATTGCAGAGTGGATGTGGGGTAATTCAATGTGCCAGAACTTGAGAGGACTCAACATGCTTTCATGAAAAAAAGCTCAGCTAGAAAAAAACTTTTCACAGGGATAAGAATAGGACATGCCTTTCTCCCACAAGCTGGAGAAGTTTTACTTCTACACCTTCCAAAAGGTAACTCAGAGTTATGAAGTTAGTTTCAATTTTCAGAAAAATGTCTGTCTGCAGCTCAAATATTTACGAGCTTTTAGGATACTGCCACATAAAATAGATGCTGCGGCAAAATTGCATTTTATAATGGTGATATAACTTATGGGATTTTTGAGATTCATGGTTCTGAATTTTTGTACTGCACAGAAAGAGTTCATGTGTTCAGTAGTAGCAAGCAGTTCTCATTTCTATCCAAAACTGCCCCATTAAATCTCAGCATGGACTTTTCAGTTCTTTTGATTACCAAATACCAATCTCTTCTCTTACCTTGTAGTTTGGTCAGAACCAATCCCTCTCATTGTTATGAATTTTCTATTTTCCGGAATCTCTAGCAAGTATTTTCCATAGACAGGCAGGGTCTCCCATATCTTCTGTGTGTTCTCAGAATTGTTCCTTTTCCCCTTTAGAGAGAAGAAGTGGAAATTGGGCAGGCAAGTGGAATGAGAAGATTTTCCTCTTGTTTTATATTTATCTGTTTTCAATAAAGCTTTAAAGGTATTTCAATAAAGGGCGATATAATGTTTGTTCACAGAAATAAAATGGAAAGAAAGTAATTCTAAAGTCTGCTAAGAGAAATGATATATTTTGGTATCAGAACCTTTCATGATATGATGGCAGGGGTGAGAGTGGGGACAGATATGGGAAATAAAACAATAGGTTTAAAAATTTGAGTCAAATGTTGGAATACAAATATTTTTCTCAAAATGGAGTCTTAGTTTTCTGCCTCTAGTAATGATGGAGCAGCTTGTGTCAGAGAAATTCTGCAGTTACCAATAATAAACTCTAAACTAAATATGAAAAGCAATTATTTGAAGATATAGAGGAGCAACTAAAAACAGGCAGAAACAGGAGAATCTTAGCTGGTTTTTTTTTTTTTTTTACAGAGTCTCGCTATGTCACCAGGCTGGAGTGCCATGGCCCAATTTTGGCTTACTGTAACCTCTGCCTGTTGGATTCAAGCGATTCTCCTACCTCAGCCTCTAGAGTAGCTGGGACTACAGGTGCTGCCACCATGCCCCGCTAAGTTTTGTATTTTTAGTAGAGACAGGGTTTCACCTTGTTGGCCAGGATCGTCTGGATCTCTTGACCTCTTGGTCTGCCCACCTTGGCCTCCCAAAGTGCTGGGATTACAGGCATGAGCCACTGCGCCCAGCCCTTATCTGAATATTTTTAACAATTCTGTTCTAATAACTGATAGACTAACTAGCCAAAAATAAAAAATAAAAAAGAATAGAAATCTGGAAAACACTATTAATCAACATGATCTAATTGAAGGTAGAATATACAATTTTTTTCAAAGGCACATGGAACATTCACTAAGATAAACCATATGCTAGACCATGAAATAAATTTCAATAAATTTTCAAAAGATTGAAATTGTATAGAGTATATTCTCTGACCTCAACCAATTAAAGCAGAAATCGTTAACAGTAATACATCTGACAAATCCTCCATTATCTGGAAATTAAATAATACTAAATAACCCGTAGGTCAAAGATGAAGTCATGGAGAGAATTAGAAAATATTTTTTCAATAAATAATTATGAAGTAATAAGAATTATAAAATATTTTTAAATAAATTATTATGAAAATATATCTAAACTGTTGCAATGCAGTTAAAAAAGTGCCTAGAGGGCAATTTATAGCTTGAAATGCTCAAATTAGAAAAAGAAGAAAGGTTTAAAATAAATGAGGCAAGCTTCTACCTTATGCAGCCAGAAAAAGAAGAGGAAGTGAAACCTAAAATAAGAAGAAAAAAAATAATAACAAAAATAAAATTAATGAAGTTGAATTGGATTCTTTTTAAAAAAATTTTTTTATTTTTTGAGATGGAGTCTTGCTCTTTTCACCCTGGCTGGAGTGCAGTGGTGCAATATCAGCTCACTGCAACCTCTGACTCCTGGGTTCAAGAGATTCTCCTGCCTCAGCTTCCCTAGTAGCTGGGACTACAGGCATGTGCCACCATGCCCAGCTAATTTTTGTATTTTTAGTAGAGATGGGGTTTCACTATGTTGGCCAGGATGATCTTGATCTCTTGACCTCGTGATCTGCCCGCCTCTGCCTCCCAAAGTGCTGGGATTACAGATGTGAGCCACCGTGCCCAGTCAAATTGGATTCTTTGAAAAGATTAATATACTAGACAAACAAAAATATCAAGTAATATAAATATAATATATAAAATTATAAAATATTAATATATTAGAAAATCAAAGGAGAGAAAACAGAAATTAATATTAAGAATAAAAGAGGGGATATTACTCTAGGTATTTCATGTATCAATAGGACATCAAGAGTTTAATAAACATTTTGTTTTAGCAGATTACAATTCCCTATAGCTTTCTGAGAATGATGCATGGAAGGCAATCTATTTTTTGAAAACCTACCTATTTGAAAATGTTTTATTCATTGTCACACTTGATAATTTGGGTATAGAATTCTTAATTTCCTGTCATATTTGAAGGCATTTCTCCACTGTCTTTTAGCTTCTAGGATAGTATTGCTGTTGAGAAGCCTGATGCTATTATGATCCTGAACTTTTGTATGTGATTTTTTAATCTGAAAGCTATTGGGATCTGAAAGCTACTACAAAGTTATACTCCTTGGCTCCAAGTGCAACCTTTCAGGTTGAAAACCCATAGTCTGCAATTCTGGGAGTTATCTTATTTCTTTGATAAATTTTTTTCCATACTCTCTCTGTAATTTCTAGTGGTATTCCCATTGTTCATGTCTTTTTTTTTCAAACATTATAAGAAATACTAAAATAAAAAAATTTATCTTCCAGTTCTTTTGTTACAATGTAAAATTTTATTTTATTTTTTTTAAATTTGAAGAGTGCTCTATTCTCTGAATTTTCTTTTTGAAACATAGCATCCTGACCTTGTTTTATAACTGTAATGCTGTCTTAATTTCTGTGAGGTTATTTATTACAATTGGCTCTTGCGTCTCTCCATATTGCTTTTCTTTGTTGAGTTCTCTTTTTGTTAAAATTTTTGTTTGTTTGTTTAGGTCTCTTTCATGTTGATGCTTTCCTCGAAACATTAACATGCTTGGCTTACTGTTTGTATTTAAAGAGTGAGGCACTAAGAATCTGACTGAGACACTAAAATATGGCTGGGCTTATTGATTGGGCGAAGATCTAGTAGTTTATATGGACGAACACACCCAGCTCTCAATATTAGTTATTTTCTCTTGAGCTGATCAAGTTCTTCAGAAACGAATTCCCCAATTTTCTGACTTCCAGTGTTTTACAAGTCGATAGGGAGATCAGTATTTTACAAGTTGATAGGGAGAAGGGGATCAATGGTTTAATTATTTAGAGTAAACTCCTACTTTCCTGATGAAATAGTATATTTCATCTGACTGGATGGGGTGGGCGAAAGGCTGGGAAGGTAACTGCCCTCTATATAGGTTTTTAGTCATGCTCTTGTTTTCAGTCCCACTCTTCACCCTTCACCCTCTGTAGTAAGCAATTTCTCAATTTCCTCATGCTTCCTGGGATTCTGGAGACCAACTAGCTTACCTGTTATTGGCTTCCCAGTTCCATGCCCTTAGGTTTCATTTCATCTGCTTTGCTAGTTAACATTGGCCCATCTACTTTCTATCTTCCAAAATTATAATATCTCTTATTTGTTGTTATCCCCTCTACTATTCTTTTTGTTCTGTTATTATTCTGATGGCATTTTAGGATGCAATAGAATAAAGCATGTATATTTAAACTACCACGTTTGATGAGTACCCTCACTAATAAGTTGCAAAGAAATTGTTACATCAAAAGCCGCAAGGATTTGACACTTGAGAATAGATGGTTCAACAGTTTTTTATGCTAGTAGAGTAGGGATCTTACCACCCTTTGCTCATTTCATCCCACACAGTACAGATGTACCAGTAATTCTCCCTATCCACCAGATAGGCTGATAATTCACTGTATCCACCAGATGTCCACAGTCCCACCTCCCTTTCTTGGGGTACATCTGCACAAATGGATGGGGTTTGGGGAAAACAGTCCACGCAGGGCAATCAGTGGTTGAGGTGCTGGATGATAATGAAGTGAAGTTCTGAGCATAGGTCAATAAGAACAATTGGGATCATTGCTGGGCACACGAAATAGGACATTTTTGCTGAGTAAGGGCTGGGCATTCTGCCTGAGCAACTCACTTTCTAGTCAGCTTCTGGGCTTAATGGTCCTTTGTCAGCTACTCTTTCAACTCCTATGAGGCTGTGGCCCTCTACCCTTCTTGAACAACTCTCCAATGACTGCTTCTAGACTTTGGATGTCACCTTGTACTCACTGACCTATTTCTATTTCTCCTTGTCCACTTCTTCCTTTTAATCTAGGGGAACTCTTGTTTCTCCAAGGGGAACATCCTTATTTCTACTGTCTCCTCAAATTTCAATTATCTTGTTCTTTAGCATTTGATTTATTGGCTCATTAAACTTGGAACCCAAATTACTATCAACCTCAAAACAAGTTTTCTTTCTAGGTAACTGGTCTAATGTTTAAATTATTCTAGATAACTGACCTAATGTTTAAATATGTAAATTCTATTGTATCAAAAAAGGGAAGCAAAACCACCAGGCAAATCTTAATCTTGAAATAGTCCAATGTTTTTATGGTGTCATGGATCTTTGATGACTTAAAATTGTGTCTCAACCAAGTCATTTGGAACTTTTGCAATACTCAGTCAGCTAGCCAAAAATTATTTTTTAAGTGCTTATCTTGTGCTAGCCTTTGGAAAAACAAAAGTAAATAGGAAAGAAAAGACTTCCTGCTCAAGAAGAGCCAGTGTTCGAGTTCGAGAGTTAGACAATAAGTATCCAAACCAAAAATGTATGTAAGAATACAAGAGAGAGTTAGGTTTCAAAGATGGTAGTCTTTAGAGCAAGATTATAGGACAGAGATCTTAGGAAGTGCAGAACCAGGTCAAAAAGAGGAAGAGTTGCAGCATTTTCAGGTGAACACTGTAATTTTGGGAGATGTAGCTGAAACCACAGAAACTGATTTCCTGTTTGATCAACTGAACCTGTTTTTTTTTTTTTTTTTTTTTTTTTTGAGACAGGGTCTTACTCTGTCACCTAGGCTGGAGTGCAGTGGCACAATCATGGCTCACTGTAGCATTGATCCTCTGGGCTCAAGTGATCCTCCCACCTCAGCCTCCCAAAGTAGCTGGTATGACAGGCATGTGCCACCACACCTAGCTAATTTTTTTGTAGAGATGGGGTTTCACCATGTTGCCTAGGCTGATCTCCGTCTCCTGGGCTCAAGTGGTTCATCCACCTTAGCCTCTCAAAGTGCTGGGATTACAGACGTGAACCCTCATGCTTGACTTCTTGTTTCTTAAAAAAATCATATTGCTGAAACTTCCTGCTAAGAATAAGAGGAAAGAGTGAATCTTTTTCCTACGATAAATCAATTGCTGGTAAAATATAAAATGAAGAGCTAAAAGTTCTTCCAGATAACACATAAATGCCTTTGCAGGAAAGTATCTTGCTGTTAAATCCATCTATGCAGTTAGGACAGGTAATTCTCCTTTCTAAACTGATTTTGTGGCTGCACTTTTATTATCTATTGAAAGTGGTAGGTAAGTAAGATAAAGGAAAGACAGGATAAGGATAGTATTCAGCATTGTGTTCAGTTTATGCAGTTAGATTTTTTTCTATTTTGAAATCTTACTTATTCTTCATTTCTTGTTCTTAAAATGCTTCTTAGGAAAACATTTGAAATAGATGTTTTTATTATCCAAGGTGCTTATGTTGTGGCAGATTTTCTAACTGTGGTCAAATTCAGATGGTAAATAGTTTTCATGATAAAAATGATGCTTCGTGTGCCAGTTTATCTTTTCATATAGTTATAATGGATATAGTTCATGTTCATTTTACCCTTGTTTCCCTCATGCTGTGGTATTTTTTACCACTCACCTCCAAGTATAGTATGAAAGGAATTATCTTCTGAATCACCTGCATCTCTCAACCGATCAGTTATGATTTAGTTAAGTGGGAACTATCCATAGAGCTAACCTGTATACTTTGGGCCCGTAACGCCACTTTGTTCTAAACTGCAATGAGGGTTTTCTATTTGATTGAAGTGTGGAGGAAAGACTCTGAGCTGGGGGAACACAGTTGCTGATAGACTGGCATGATAAAGGCTCTAATGCATGCACTTTGTAGAGCATGAAGGTAGTGTCTTTTTTGAGTCCAAATCTGGAGTCTGACTCAGTTCATGTCTAATCTTTGTCACTTGCCAGTTGTGTGACTTTGAGCAAGTCCTTGCTGAACCTTGATTTCTTCATCTGTAAAACAGAGACCTTAGTGTGTCTGCTTTACAATGATGCTATGCTCTTTAAATGAGGGTATATGTAAGATACTGAATATATGTAATAGCATGAAACGGGCTCAGTAAGTTAAAGACAAAAATAGAGAACTGTAGATACTAACATATTCTCATTTTCAGATTTTGACTTGATAATGGTAAAGCACATAAAGGATATTGACTAAATGTTTAAAACAAGAAAGTTGGGCAATATAACCTAATTTAAAAAAAGACAGGAAAATAGTGGACAGAGCAGTATTGTACAAGCAGTCACGTAGCAACTTTTCCTTGTAGTCTAAAGTGGATTTACTAACATAAATATTTGAATATTTCAACTATTCCTTTATAAGTCAGGCATCCATAACTGACTAAGTATCATTAATACAAAGTATCTTATGTATCTGTAATACTTAAAAGTTGTATTATTAAAAAGAAAATAAAATTGGAATATTGTGGGGGAAAAGATATTCATAGGGTGACATAAAAGACATAAAATCTTGTAGTGCATAAGGTTTAATAGTTCTCTTTTTCATAAATCATGAAAAGGGCTTTTCTTCTAATTTGATGGACCATTTCTCTTTCTCTTTCTCCATCTCAGTCTGGTGTAGCACTTGATAGTGTCCAATGAATATTCATGATAACTGATTTCTTCCCAGCGGCAGTACTGCATGCAGACAGAGAGGTTCTAACTGATCACTGCTGATCTGTAGACTACAATTTAAAACCAGCCTGGTTAATTCACAAACAGAAAAACAATCTGTTTACACAAAACATTGTATTTGGAGTACTAAGATCTGTAAATTGTTATTTTTTTCTTTCAAATATAGCAATCACATTTAAAAAAGGAATTTTCTGGATAATTAAAGTAGCTCCTCTACTTTCCCTAAGTGTTGGTTAGGAAGGCAGTCTCATGTACAAAGAGCTATGTGTTTATTCTTTTTTAATGTATGGAACCACAAGGATTTTTTGATAAATTTTCTTTTAGAATTGTTTGTAAATTCAGATGTGTGCTTGATATTAGGATTTGGTGGAACCGCTGCAGAAGGATTTGAAAGAGCTTCATGATGCCAATATAACAATGAAATAAATACATCAGCAGCTGATTATATAATCTATTTACTTATTTGATGTAGGATAGATTTTAAAATGCAGATAATTGAAAACATTCATAATTCCATCAATTTTGAACTTGTAAACATTGTCTTGGATTCAGGATATTCCAGCTAAGGAGAGATGCTTCTCTGTTATGCCATGACTCAGGCTCAGGCTCAGGCTCAGGCACACTGACTTTGAAGTAGGTAAAAGGATGGGAAGGTTAAGGGAGCGAAATGGAGAGACTGGTTGAGCAGCAATTGAGTAGGAAATGTGAGATCTCACAAAGTCAGTGTGTACTGGTGAAGTGAAGTGTAAATGTCTACAGAATTTCAGGTTCCCTGGTAAAAGGTGCTGTCACAATACAAAGCAAAGAGGTGTAAAGTGTGTTGGTACTGGCATGCATGAACATTTACAGTTACTTTAAACACTTTCAAAACACCATGCCTCCCACAGCTTAAAAAATTATTTATTTATTTTAATTGTGTGTGGGAGGTTGGGGGGGTGTTGGGAAAGGAGAGCATTTGTCAATAAATTCTTAGTTCTCTGATTATAAACAGAGGCACACCGGAGTACCATATTTTAATTAGAAACCTGGGACCAGGGAGGATTACCCCAGAAATACATTAATTTTCAGTTCTTGGAGCTTATAGGGTGATCTTATTATTGCAGAAAGCAGCGAAGGAAGGCTGTGACAGAAGCAGATATTTTGAATGAGAAGAAAGTTTAGAGAAACTTCCCCAAATCAAAAATTGATTGTTGTTTGCAAAATATGTCTTAAAGACAAATCTAGTTAATATTGGGTTTGAAGATTTCATAACATTCTTAGATAATAGGCTGAAAGAAAATGTATTACCAGTCTGACTGAAAAAGTGTAGCTTATAATTATTTTTATTTCTTACCAATGACTTGCCCTTATAAGTTAGAAGGAAAAGAGCACTTACCAATGTAAGTTTGATTTTATATCAATAGAATTAGAAAATATTTCAAATAATACTGACAAAATATTTTTTGTCACATATATTTAACACCACGACTGATTTGCTCCAGTTTTTTGAAAAAACACCTTTAAATAAATTAATAATCTTAGCCCTCCTTTGTGTCCTTCACTGCTATGATCTGAATGTGTCCTCCAAAATCCCTGTGTTGGAAGCTTTATCTACAGTGCAGTAGTGTTGGGAGGTGGGGCTTTTTGGTAGGTGTTTAGATCGTGAGGACTCTACCCTTATGAATGAATTAATGCCATTATAAAGGGATTGATGAGCAGACAACAAACATAGGAAAAAATGCTCATCATCATGAATCAGAGAAATGCAAATCAAAATCACAATGAAATGCCATCTCATACTAGTCAGAATGGCTATTATTAAAAGTTAGAAAAAAACAAACAAACAAACAAAAAAAACAACCAGATGCTGGTGAGGCTCTAGAGAAAGAAGAATGATTATACACTGTTGGTGGGAATGCAAATTATTTCAGCCGCTATGGAAAGCAATTTGGAGATTTTGAAAAGAATTTAAAGCAGAACTCCTTTTCGACTCAGTGATCCCATTATTGGATATGTACCAAAGGAAAATAACTTATTCTACCAAAAAGACACATGCACTAGTGTGTTCATTACAGCATTATTCACAATAGTAAAGACATGGAATCAACCCAGATGCCCATCCATGGTAGACTGGATAAAGAAAATGTAATACATATGTATCTTAGAATACTATGCAGCTATAAAAAGAAATAAATCATTTCATTTTCAGCAATATGATACAACTGAAGGCCGTCATCTTAAGTGAATTAATTCAGGAAGAAAAAATCAAATACTGCATGTTCTTACTTATAAGTGGGAGCTAAGCATTGGGTACACATGGACATAAAGATGAGAACAGTAGACTGTAGGGACTACTAGAGGGGAGAAAGGGAGGAGGGTTGAAAAATTACCTGTTGGGTACTAAGCTTACTACCTGGGTGATGGGATCATTGATATCCCGAACCTCACACAGTATACCCATGTAACAAACCTGCACATGTGTTCTCTGAATCTAAAATAAAAGTTGAAATTATATTTTAAAAAGGGTCTTGATGGAGTTTATCTCTTTCTTGCCCTTTTGTCACTATATTAAAAAGAGTTCAGTATAGTGGCAGAAACAATTTACTTCTGAACAGGCATAGAAATTCCCATGAGGTAAACTTAAATGCAAGAGGCAGTGTTTATACTAAGAAATTTGAGTATAGAATAATGGCATTCACCTAGATAATTCTGTACAATATTTATAATTTACTAATAACGAAAAGAATTAGTTTTTGAAAAACAGTTTGAATTACATGGAAAATTTTCTGGTTCTGAGTTTACTTGTATATCCACTATTATGGAAGTGGTCTACTTAGTCATAATTATTTATATCTACAGTCCAGCAGAAATAGAATGTGAGCCATAAAGCAGAGCCACGTATGTCATTTAAAATTTTCCAATAGCCACATTAAAATGGTAAAAAGAAACAGGTGAGATTAAATTTAATTATATGTTTTATCAAACTCAGTATATCTAAAATATTATTTTTAACATAGCAATTAAAAACTACTGAAATATTTCATATTACTTATAAAACACTAAGTGTATTAGTTTATTTTAATGATTTCATGAAGAAATACCCCAGATTGGGTAATTTATAAAGAAAAAAGGTTTAATTGATTCACAGTTCCACATGGCTGGGAAGGCCTCAGAAAACTTACTATTATAGTGGAAGGCATCTCTTCACAGGGTGACAGGAGAGAGAGCCAGCAGGGGAAATGCCAGATGCTTATAAAACTATCAGATCTCATGAGAACTCACTCACTACCATGGGAAGAGCATGGGGGAAAACCACCCCCACGATTCAATTACCTCCTACCAGGTCCCTCCCACAACATGCGGGGATTATGGGGATTATAGTTAAAGATGAGATTTGGGTGAGAACACAGCCAAACCATATCACTAAATCTTTGAAATCTGATATAAATTTTCCACTTATAAAACATCTGAATTGGGATTAGCCATATTCTAAGTGCTCAATAATTATATGAGTTTTAAAACTATTATACTGGACAGTGTAGCTCTATATCACCTGACACGATAGGGTGCCTTCTACACTAAGTTATCTGTGTGATTGTGTAGATCTACAAGCACAGAGCTGAACAGGATCCCAAAGTAGGTTGGTATTTTTTTCTTTGTAAGGAGGCTTGCATACTGCTACTACAAAACATTAAAAATTATAAAAAGGATCTGAAATTTGAACTGTTTTATACTACTAGATGTGGTGATTGCTGAAAACATCATTTTTAAAAAACATTAATATGATATC
The DNA here is from genome assembly GCF_009761245.1 of Sapajus apella. Taxonomy (NCBI): domain Eukaryota; kingdom Metazoa; phylum Chordata; class Mammalia; order Primates; family Cebidae; genus Sapajus; species Sapajus apella. The sequence continues at coordinate 4,199,024 of NW_022436990.1, forward strand.
ATTTGTAGAGTCAGCAAGGAATAAAGTACAAGTTTTTTTTATGGACTTAAGTTGACATTTCTCCAAAGATGATGTACGGGTGATCAATGGGCACATAAAAATATCCTTAACATCACTAGGAAATCTTTAGGGAAATATGAATCAAAGCCATAATGCAACATCACTTCACACTCATTAGGATAGCTATTATTAAAGAAAAAGAAACAGAAAACAAGTATTGGTGAGGATGTAGAGAAATTGCAACCCTTGTGCACTGCTGGTGGGCATGTAAAATAGTGTAGCTGCCATGGAAAACAATATGGCAATTCCTCAAAAATAAACATAGAATTACCATATGATCTAGCAATTCCACTTCTGGGTATATACCCCAAATAATTGAAAGCAGATTTTTGAATAGATGTATGTAAACTCATGTTCTTAGCAGCATTATTTACAGTAGTCCAAAAAGTGGAAGCAACTTAAGTGTTCATGGTGGATAAATGAATAAGCAAAATGTAGTATACAAGCATAGTGGACTATTATTCAGCCTTAAAAAGGATGAAAATTTGGGCACATTGTGTAGTATGAATAAACCTTGAGGACATTACGCTAAACAAAATAAGTCAGACACAAAAGGACGAATGCTATATGATTTCACCCATATGAGGTAGTTAGAGTAGTCAAATTCATAGAGACAGAAAGTAGAATGGTAGATGCCAGGAGTTAAGGGAAGGGAGGAATGGGGGAGATAGTGTTTAATGGGTACAGTTTGAGATTTGCAAGATGAAAATTGTTTTCTGGATGGATGGTGATATTGGTTGTACAGCAATGTGAATGTACTTAATGCCACTGAAATGTACACTTAAAATAGTTAAAATAGGGGCAGGTGCAGTAACTCATGCCTGTAATCCCAATATTTTGAGACTGAGTTGGGAGGATCACTTGAGCTCAGGAATTTGAGACCAATCTGGGCAACAGAACAAGGCTCAATCTCTACAAAAAATAGAAAAAATTAGCTGGGTATGGTGCCCTGTGTCTGCAGTTCTGGCTACTTGGGAAGCTGATGCAGGAGGATTGCTTGATCCCAGGAGGCCAAGCCTGCAGTGAGCTATGATCTTGCCACTGCACTCCAGCCTGGGTGACAGAGAGAGATGGTGTCTCTAAGAATTTTTTACAAAAGATTAAAATAGTAAAGTTTATGTTATTTATATTTTATCATAATTAAAAATAAGTGATTTTTAAAAAGTACAAGTTTGCTTTGAAAAGAGTCTACATTATTATTTGTCTCTGCTTGATTTTCTATTTGTTTCATACTAACTTATCATCCACGTTTTCTTAAGCCAATTGATCAGTTAATACCATCGTAGATGAAGAAAAAGTCACTCCTATGAAACCCCAGATTTCTCTCCAAAAATTCATTTTATATAAAGTCAAAATAAAAAAGCCTTTTGAAAACCTGAATAGAAAATTTCATATTTTTTTAGCATCTTTACTAAATTAGTCTTTACTTGACAGCAAGGAACTTATGAAATTTCAAAAGAAAGAAATTTTGCCCGTAAAAAAAATTAGAAGTGTCATTGCACTAACAACCATTTTTTCTATTTGCAATATTTTTAGGTCATAATTTTGATAGCTTGAAGTAATTTTCTGATTTTTCATGATAAGTGTAGCTTTTTTTTTCTAGTTTATATGTTCTTTGATAACTTAAATCCCATACTTTTTTAAAAAGTCGACTGTAGGTCCTGAGTTTGCCTGAAGATTTTCTTATCTCATATAGACTCTGATTTTATATTTGGTTCTTCCAGATGGTCAATTCTCAGAAGACTTTGAGACTTGGATTCCTCTTATAAAAAGGCTGGATTTTTGGTAGGCAGCTTAGAGCAGGTTCATAAAGTTTAAGGTAAACATGAAAAGGCAGTAAATTTACAGATGTTCTGTTTTTCTTTTTTTTTTTAAACTGAGTTTCACTCTTGTTGCTCAGGCTAGAGTGCAATGGTGCAATCTTGGCTCACCGCAACCTTCACCTCCTTGGTTCAAGCGATTCTCTTGCCTCAGCCTCCAGAGTAGCTGGGATTACAGGCACGTGCCACCATGCTCGGCTAATTTTTTTTGTATTTTTAGTAGAGATGGGTTTTCACCATGTTGGTCAGGTTGGTCTTGAACTCTTAACCTTGTGATCTGCTCTCCTCGGCTTCCCAAAGTGCTAGGATTACAGACGTGAGCCACTGTGCCCAGCCAGATGTTCTGTTTTAAGTAAATTTCTGTATAATCTATAACTTGAGTAAGCACAAGTTAATTTTTTATACTTCATGGTCTTTTAATGTGTACTCACTGCGGGTAAGTATAATTCCTTCCCCAGGATGAAACCTAGGCAGGTCTCAGGACTTTTCTGGTGATTTTTAGGTAGTATCCCTAACATCACTTCAAGCTACAGATAGTCTTGACTCAGACTACAGAATGTCTCATGTCTATAGATCAAAATTCTTAATGTGACTTAATGTCAGATCTCCCATCACTGAATCAAGAACCTAAGGCTGCTGCTGATGACTGGGGGTAAGAAGCTTCGTTTCTACCTCCCAGCCTCTATGATTTGCCAGTTGTGGAGTGGGTGGGGAGGGGAAAGTCCCAGATGTTCTAATTTGATTCAGCAGTGACGCAGGGTGGTGGTGTGCTCTTTGGGCCTGGCAGGCATTTATAGATGCCCTTACTCTGTGGACACTTTCGTGGGCTATTCAGCCTCCCCTGAGGGTTCTTCTAGCCCTGGGATGCTGGAAAAGACCGCCCCCTCAGCCCCTAATTCTCATGTGGTCCCTTTCTTCAAGATCTCTGTTGGTGTCTTCTTGTCCTTTTTTTCCGGGTAGGATTTCTTTGGGTAAGATTTCAAACAGCTTCAGCTTGTTTTTCAGAATGGTCCATATTCAGTCCACAGGAAATCCTCTCATGCTCTTGGACCCCACTGTGGGGAAAAAAGGGCAGTTTCTTTTTAGATTAAGTAACAGATCTTCATTTTGCAATAGCCAAAGTCGTTAACCAGCTTGTTACTCCTGCCTTCCAGATTTTTCTGGCAAGAATGCCACCTGTGTTTCCTAACAAAACAATGTAGTAGCAGTATTGTGTTATGTACGAGGAGAACTGACAAGGCAATGAACCCTGTGTTACATATAGTTCATTGTAATTAACTCAATAAAAATGTGAAAATAAGATAATTTTTAAAATAACATTTTACCTTAAATATAAAGATTTTGGACTTATTGTTTGCTTGGCATGGTTTGCTGCATTATGGAACTATAGAATAGGTGATCTCTGCAAAACTGACCATGTTAAGATAGTACCCCACTTTCGTTTTAGGTGTGTGCCTAAATGTCAGTTTTCTGGGAACTGGTACAAACATTATCAGCTTTTATGTGTGTGATAAAAAATGTTGGGAAGCCTTGTTCTATACTTCGCATTAATAAAAGGAACATTAGCATGAAGGTTGAAAATAAGTAAAAAAATGAATTTAGCAAAATTTCATTATGGGCTCTGGATATGCAAATTGCTATTAGTAATTGCTATCATAAGTGATATCTGGTGTCAACTCTATATAAATGTCAGCAATTAACAGCACACATTATGTGTTTTTGTCATCTTCCAAGCTGGCTGGTTCCTACTTGTTTTGAAAATATGTCACTCTTGGAAGAATATTCAGGAAGAACCTATAATTTGTCAGCATCAATCATTTTCAGACTCAAGTATGCAGGATTTTACAGGATGGGTTTTGCAGTGCTAGCCAAAATTTAAAGTCTCTTATTTGGTACCACATAAATTAGTCACATAGCTGATTAGTAAAAATAATATATCTTTGCTAATTCTTTGGGTTTACCAAGCATTTTCCTCCATATTACCTTATCTGATGATATTTCTCTATAAAATATTGGGCTTAGTTTCAGCAACACTGTCCAGTTAAATCAACATTTATTTATTTATTTGTTTATTTTATCTTTTCTTTTATTCATATTTTATGGAAATAAAATCTTCATTTTGTTCATGATAAAATATATTTCTTTTCTGACGTTTTATTTGTGTAGAGAGATGAAAAAGATAGTGACCTAGTGTAATCAAAGTGTTTGCATCTTCTACTACATCAACCATGGGAACAATTTTTATTTTTTAGTGTACGATGCTGTTTAAAAAAGAACTCTATTATTTTATTTATTTATTTATTTATTTTTACCATGGAGACCATTAAATTACCCTGCTGGAACCCAGACTTGATTCTGCTAAAAATATTCAATCAGGACTGTAAAGTTAAAAATATGTTTTCCTACCTGATTTTTTTAATCTTCTAAGAAGATGGAAGGAGGGTCTAAATGACCGTTTAAGATTTTAGAGAGAGAATAAAGTTCCAGAGGCAGTGATGATTTGGTTCTCATTAAGAATTTTTAAAAGTCATGAAAGATGGACAGCCCACCAAGCTTGATTTGTTCATCTTTCTTTCTGGTTTGGAATTACTTCGTGATTGAAACTGTTGAGCAGATTGACAGGAATAGCAAACTCTGTCAGGTAAAATGCTTTGAAAGTAAAAGTAAACATGATTTCCATTTTGTTTATATTCTTGGAATGGTACAGAGTTTTAATACACAAAGTAGGCTCAAATGATGTTTGTTAAATGAATGAACTAAATGTAGTGAATCCCAGGTATGTTGCCTTTAAATAACACACAAATAGTGAAGTTCTCTGTTCAGTAGTCCCTTGACATCAAGTATTTTCCAGGTGGTGCCATTTGTCTTAAAGAAATGTGTTGATGCTTTTTAAATGTAATTAAATAAGTACAATTTATGTATATACTTATTATAGATTAAAATCAATGCAATAAGTGACATTTAGCAAACTATTTTTTAAAATTAATGGTTTTTCTCAGGGTGCAATAAAAATGATTCTGCTCCCATCAATTTTAACACTTACTTGATGTGTAAAGCTACGTAGGCCAAGTAACTCAGCTTGGAAAATATACCAGCAGCTTCACAGTTACATTCCTGTGACTCAAAGAAATAGTGTGAAAAAATACCACAAACCTAGTTCTTATTGATCAGCAATTACATTTTCACACGGTCCCGATAAAATACAGCAAGAAAATTCAGAACTTGGATGTCTTAACATGTCATGAGAGGAAAAAGACTGAGAGGTTTGATAAAAACTAAGCTTTCTCATAAAAGCATGACCATGATTGCCATCTTCCTTGTATAGTTATTAGATATCTAATGGCACAAAAGGCAGGCCTGGTTTCCCAATATGGTTTCTTACTTGAGCTCACTCATTGAAATGGATGTGTGTCCTTTGCACCATCTCAAGCTCTTTGAAAATTGAAGTATTAGAGCTAACTGTATTTACTGGAAGAGTAGGTAACACTGGTGAAGGTTCCCAGGAAACTGGCCCTGAGATGAACATTTTATATGCTGGAAGTTTACTGAGAATGATCCAGGGATCAACACCAATTGGAGTGTGAAGGAGGCAGGATTGGGTAGAAAGAGAAGTTGAACTCCAGTGAAGTTGTAACAGAAACAGATGATCCCACAGAGAGCTCTGGAGCAGGCACTGCCCTTTAGAATAGGCCTAAATTAAGACCTGAAACCTGGGCCTTTATACCTCTGTGTGGTTTGCAGGAGAAGGTATGATTTTGGGTGAGGTGGTTCTTTTTAGCTGAGGAAAAGTCTAAGAAGGGACTTAGGGGAAAGCTCTAGACCACTGGTACTCAACATTCCTGTAGTCATGGAAATGTGTGCTTTGGTTCTCAAGTGTGGGGGCCTGAGCATGCAGTGTAGCATCCACTATGGTGGGTAACCATTTAGAGTCAATGATACACAAAACCTCAACATATCTTGCAATCTTGTTGGAATTTAAACTTGGAATTTCTAGAGATAAACCCTTTTCCAATGGTTATCCAGTACTTTTTGATCACCCACTCTGTGTTAGGCATCATGAAATATGGATATGCAATGATAAGAGCTAAGCTTGCCTTAGTGTGTTGATAATATGTTAGAGAAAATTGAATTTTCAATGATGGAATATCAAGTATTTTGATATTCTAGGGGAAAGGGATGGACTTATTTCCTTTTTGCGAGTGTTGGGTTCTAGCCCTCTCATGTTCCACTACATCATTTAGATGGTTAACCCATTGTTCTTGTTCTTAAAGTTATTTCTAATATATTCACAGAAATCATGTATGTCTCTTTGAACACTTTGAACTGGCAGATAGTTATAATAACTAGTATTTCACTAGCATTTTACAGGTTACAAAATGCGCCATTCCTTTGTCACTGAGACAAAGGAATGAGGCAAATGAGAAAACAGAGAGAGGCTCAGGGAGATTACTTGATTTGCTGAAGTTCCATCACAAAAAAATGATAGTCAGCATTCAAATCCCCTTTTGTTTTCCTACATGACTGTTCACCATGTGGAACAGCAGAGGAACTAAAAGAGGCCACCTGCTGAACATACCTTTTTTGTTTGTTTATTTATTTATTTTAAATTCTTTATTTTTTTCTTATTTTTTATTTTTCCATAGGTTATTGAGGTACAGGTGGCACTTGGCATTTTAGTGCACCCATCACCTGAGCAGTATACACTGCACTCTATTTGCAGTCTTTTATCCCTTGCCCCCCTCCTATTCTTCCCCTGAAATCCCCAAAGTCTATTGTATCATTCTTATGCATTTGGGTCCTCATAGCTTAGCTCTCACATGTCAGTGAGAACATACAATATTTGGTTTTCAATTCCTGAGTTACTTCACTTAGAATAATTGTCTCCAATCTCATCCAGGTCACTCAAATGTGATTAATTAATTACTTTTTATGGCTGAATAGTCTTCCATTGTATGTATATGTGATATACATATATATCAGTTTCTTTATCCACTCATTGCTTCTTGGGCATTTGTATTGGTTCCATGATTTTGTAATTGTGAATTGCGCGGCTATAGTTATACATGTGCAAGTGTGCAAGTATCTTTTTTGTATAATGACTTCTTTTGTAGATACCCAGTAGTAGAATTGCTGGATCCAATGGTAGTTCTACTTTTAGTTCTTTAAGAAATCTTCACACTGTATTCCATAATGGCTGTACTAGTTACAGCAGTGTAGAAGTGTTGCCTAGTCATCACATCCAAGCCAACATCTACTGTTTTTTGATTTTTTGATTATGGCCATTCTTGCAGGAGTTGGGTGATATTGCATTGTGGTTTTGATTTGCATTTCCCTGATAATTACTGATGTTGAGCATTTTTTCATATGTTTGTTGGCCATTTGTATATCTTCTTTTGAGAATTGTCTATTTATGTCCTTAGTCCACTTTTTGATGGGATTGTTTGTTTTTTTCTGCTGATTTGAGTTCATTGTAGATTTGGGATATTAGTCCTTTGTCAGTCTATAGATAGTGAAGATTTTCTGCACTTTGTGGGTTGTCTGTTTAATCTGCTGACTGTTCCTTTTGCCATGCAAGAGCTCTTTAATTAGGTCCCAGCTATTTATCTTTTTTTTTTTTAACATTTGCTTTTGGGTTCTTGGTCATAAAATCCTTGCCTAAGCAAAAGTCTAGAAGGGTTTTTCCAGTGTTATTGCTTAGAATTTTTATCGTTTCAGGTCTTAATCCATCTTGAGTTAGTTTTTTATGAGGTGACAGATGAGGATCCAGATTCATTCTTCTACATGTGGTTAGCCATTTATCCCAGCACCATTTGTTGAAAAGGGTGTCCTTTCCCCACTTTGTCTTTGTTTGCTTTGTCAAAGATCAGTTGGCTGTAAGTATTTGTATAGTGCTGTCAGTGGAATATTGAAGTTCCCCACTATTACTGCATTGTTATCTATCTCATTTGTTAGGTCTACTAGTAATTGTTTTATTAATTTGGGAACTCCAGTGTTAGGTGCATATATGTTTAGGATTGTGATATTTTCCTGTTGGACAAGGCCTTTTACTGTTATGTAATGTCCTTTGTCTCTTTTGACAGCTGTTGCTTTAAAATTTGTTTTGTTTGATATAGGAATAACTCCTGCTCACTTTTGGTGTCCATTTGCATGGAATGCCTTTTTCCACCACTTTACTTTAAGTTTATGTGAGTCCATGAGTGTTAGGTGAGTCCGTTATGTGTTAGGTGAGTCTCTTGAAGGCAACAGATAGTAGGTTGGTGAATTCTTATCCATTCTGTAGTTCTGTATCTTTTAAGTGGAGCAGTTAGGCCATTTACATTCAATGTTAGTATTGAGATGTGAAGTACCATTTCATTAATTGTGCTATTTCTTGCCTGTGTACCTTGTTTTTTTGTTTTGTTTTTAAATTGTATTTTTGTTGTCTAGGTCCTGTGAGATTTATGCTTTAAAGAGGTTCTGTTTTGGTGTATTTCCAGGATTTGTTTCAAGATTTAAAGCTCCTTTTAGAATTTCTTGTTGTGGTGGCTTGGTAGTGGCAAATTCTCTCAGTATTTGTCTGTCTGAAGAAGACTGTATCTTTCCTTCATATAGGAAGCTTAGTTTCGCTGGATACCAAATTCTTGGCTGATAATTGTTTTGTCTTAGGAGGCTGAATATTGGGCCCCAATCTCTTCTAGCTTGTAGAATTTCTGCTGAGAAATCTGCTGTTAATCTGATAGGTTTTTCTTTATAGTTTACCTGGTCGGTGTCAAGGACACTGATTATTTTTAGGTTTGATTGTTTAACATAATCCCTGATTTCTTGGAGGCTTTGTGCATATTTTCTTATTTTTTCTCTTTGTCCTTGTTGGATTGGGTTAACTTGAAGACCTGTCTTCGAGCTCTGAATTTCTTACTGCTACTTTTTCAATTCTATTGCTGAGACTTTCCAGAGCATTTTGCATTCCTGTAAGTGTGTACAATGTTTCCTGAAGGTTTGATTGTTTTTTCTTTATGCTATCTACTTTGTTGAATTTTGTCCCTTCACCTTTTGTATCATTTTTTGGGTTTCCTTGCATTGGGCTTTGCCTTTCTCTTGTGCCCCCCTGATTAGCTTTCTAAGTAACCTCCTGCATTCTTTTCCAGGTAAATCAGGGATTTGTTTTTCTTGGTTTAGATTCACTGCTGGTGAGCTAGTGTGATATTTTGGGGGTGTGAAAGAGGCTTTTTTTTTTGTCATATTACCAGAATTGGTTTTCTGATTCCTTCTCATTTGGGTAGGCTCTGCCAGAGGGAAGGTCTAGGGCTGAAGGTTGTTTAGATTTTTTTGTCCCACAAGATGTTCCCTTGAGGTAGTACCTCTCTCCCTTTTCCTCTGGATGCTTTTTCCTGGGAGCTGAGCTGTAGTGATTATCTCTCTGCTGGCTCTAGCCACCCAGCAAGTCTACCGGGCTCTGGGGTGGTACTGGGCATTTTCTGCACAGCATCTTGTGATGTGAACCATCTATGGGTCTCTTGTCTGTGGATACCAGCACCTGTTCCAGTGGATGTGGCAGGGGAGTGAAGTGTACTCTCTGACGGTTCCTAGCTTTGGTGGTTTAATGCTCTATTTTTGTGCTGGTTGGCTTCCTGCCAGGAGGTGGAGCTTTACAGAGAGCATCAGGTGTGGTAGTATGGAGAGAAACTATTATAGGCAGGACCCTAGAACCCCCAAGAATATATGTCCTTTGTCTTCAGCTATCAGGGTGGGTACGGAAGGCCCATCAGGTGGGGGCAGAGTTAGGCATGTCTGAGCTCAGACTCTCCTTGGATAGGTCTTGCTGTGGCTGCTGGGGGGATGGGGTGAGAACTTCAAATACAATGTTGAATAAGAGTAGTGAGAGAGGGCACACTTGTCTTGTGCTGCTCTTCAAGGGGAATTTCTTCCTTTTTTTTTTGGGATGGAGTTTCACTCTGTTGCTCAGGCTGGAATGCAGTGGCATGATCTTGGTTCACTGCAACCTTTGCCTCCCAAGTTAAAGTAATTCACATGCCTCAGCCTCCTGAGTAGCTAGGATTACCATGCTACCACGCCTGGCTACTTTTTTGTATCTTTAGTGGATATGAGGTTTCATCATCTTGGCCAGGCTGGTCTTGAACTCCTGACCTCAGGTTATCTGCCTACCTTAACCTCCCAAAGTGGAATGCTTCTAGCTCTTGTCCGTTCAGTATATTAGCTGTGGGTTTGTCAAATATGGCTTTTTCTTTTAACCAGGTGAACCCTCCTTGTCTAAGACAGATGGGTAGTTTTTTTTAGCATTGTTGAACTATTGAGTTCCATCATTAAAAAAAGGATTATTAGAAAGTTTTTCTTATCTTTTTTTTTCTGAAATCGATTTCTTTTAATTTCATTTCCTATGGATTAATTTTTTTAGGTGTAATTTTAATCCATATCCATATCCACTTTTTCTTTTATTTCCCTTTTCACACATTCCTGTTTTCTAATATTATTGCCTTTTTTATTGTTGCTTTTTTCTCTTAATACGTGAAGATCAAACTGGAGACCAAATATTTTTAAAATTAATTTATGTTTTTTAAGTTTTTAAACTTATAACCTCACAAGGAAAAAAACTACTGTCAAGTATATTAGAAACATTTTTGTTTTAAAACCTTTTATTTTGAGGTAATTGCAGATTCACAAGCATTTGCCAGAGGCAGTTTAGAGTAGTCCTGTATATCTTTCACTCAGCCTTCCCTTGTATGTCTATACAGTTTTCCCCTCTATAGGTTTCAGTATCCTCACAGAGAACAAAATCCAAGGATGTTCAAGTCTATTAAATAAAATGGGCATAGTATTTGCATATAATCTATGCACATCCTCCCATACACTTTATTATTTATTTATTATCCTTTCCTATTATTTTTAGTTGACATGTTTTAGTTGTTTATGTAACAATTATGCAATACAAAGTAATATTTCAATACATGTATAAAATGAGCAATGATCAGGGTAATTAGCATATTCATCATAAATGTACTTTTTTGTGTTATGAACATTCAAAATCCTCTCTCACAGATTTTTGAAAGTATAGAATAAAATATTGTTAACTATATTTATCCTACAATGCTATAAAACACTAGAACTTATTCCTCCTATCTAGTTGTAATCATGTATTCATTAATGAATCTTTGCCTATCTATTCCTCCTCCCTACCCTTCCAAGCCTCTAATAACCTCAATTCTGTCTACTTCTATTTGCTCAACTTTTAAAGCTCCTACATATGATTGAGAACATGTGGCATTTATCTTTCTCTGCTTAATTTAATGTAATGTCCTCCAGGCTCATACATGTTGCTGTGAATGACAGTATTTCCTTCCTTTTTATGGCTGGATGTATTCCATTATGTATATATAACATATTTTCTCCTCCCATTCATCTGTTGATGGACACTTAGATTGACTCCATATCTTGGCTGTTGGGAATAATGTTATAATAAACATGGAGGTGTAGAAAATTGATATACTGATTTATTTTATTTTGCATAAATAGTAATGATATCACTGGATTGTAGGGTAGTTCTATTTGTAGTTTTTTTTTTTAGAAACCCCTAGTTTTTTGTAATGGCTGTATTAATTTACATTTTTACCAACAATGTATAAAAGTTCCCCTCTTTCTGCAGTCTCACCAGCATTTGTAATTTTTTCTCTTTTTGACAGTAGCCATTCTAACTGGGGTGGGTTGATGTCTCATTGTAGTTTTGATTTGTGTTTTTCTGATAATTAATGATGTTGAGTGTTTTTCATATACTTCCTGGCCATTTGTATGTCTTCTTTTGAGAAATGTCTATTTAGATCCTTTGCTCATCTTTTAATTGGATTATTTGTATTATTTTAGCCATTGAGTTATTGGGTTCTTTGTATATTCTGTTAGTTCCTCATCAGATGAATAGTATGCAAATATTTTCTCCCATTCTACAGATTGTCTCTTTACTCTGTTGGTTGTTTTCTTTGCTATGTAGAAATTTTTTAGTTTGATATGGTTCCATTTGTATATTTTGCCTTTGTTGCCTGTGATTTTGAAGTCCAGGCTTTTGTACCTTTTCCTCAGTCAGTGTGATGTTAGCTGTGGGTTGTCACATATGATTATTTCTATGTGTTTAGTTATGTCTCTTCCATACCAAGTTTGGTAATGGTTTTTATCATAAAGAAATGTTGAATTTTGTCAAATACTTTTTATGTGCCTATTGAGATGATCATATGGTTTTGCTCTTCTTTTTGTTGATGCAATGTGTAACATTCATTGATTTAAGTATGTTGAACCACCTTGGACAACTGAGATAAATCCCACTTGACCCTGTTGTGTTATTTTTTTGATATGCTGTTGGATTTGGCTTGCTAGTATGTTTTGAGGATTTTTATATCTATGCTTATCAAGAATATTGGCCTGTAGTTTTCTTTTTGTATTCTTGTCTGGTTTTGATATCAGGGTAATTCTGGTCTCATAGAATAAATTAGGAATAATTATATCATTTTCAATATTTTTCGGGGGAATACTTTGAGGAGAATGGGTGCTAGTACTTCTTGACAAGTTTTGATAGAATTCAGCAGTGAATCTATCTGGTCTTGGGTTTTTATTTGTTGAGATACTTTATTACTGATTCCATATAAGTACTTATTATTGGTCTATTCAAGTTTTAAAAATTTCTTTCTGATTCAATCTTGGTAGGTTATATGAGTCCTAGAATTTATCCATTTCTTCCAGGTTTTTCAATTTATTGGTGTAGAGTTGTTCACAGAAGTCCCTTTGCATTTCTGTTGTTTCAGCTGTAATGTCTTCTTTTTAGTTTCTGATTTTCTTTAGTTGAGTCTTCTTTCCCTTTTTCTTAGCTAGTCTAGGTAATGGCTTGTTGATTTTGTTTATATTTTCAAAAGACCAAATCAATTTTGTTGATATTTTAAATATCAGCAAATATTCTAAATGTTTGTTGTCTCAGATATTGTAAATTTTTTTGGTCTTTATTTCATTGAGATTTCCTCTTGTTTCTCTGATCTTTGACTATTTCTTTCCTTCTACCAATTTTGGGCTTGATTTGTTCCTGATACTCTAGTTGTTTGAGGCACATTATTTAGTTGTTTATTGAAGTCTTTCTCCTTTTTTGATATAGGTGTTTATTGCTGTAAACTTCTTTCTTAGTACCACTTTTGCTGCATCCCATAGGTTTTTGTATCCCATAGGTCGTGTTTCATTTTTCATATGTTTCAATAATTTTTTGAATTTCTTTCCTAATTTCTTTATTGACCCTCTGGTCATTAAGGAGCATGTTGTTTAATTTCCTTGTATTTGCAAAGGTTCCCAAGTTCCTTTTGGTATTTATATTGTTTTATTCCACTGTGATCTGAGAAGATACAAATATGGTTTTGATTTTTAAAATTTTGTTAAGACTTGTTTTGTGGGCTAACATATAATCTATCTTGGAGAAGTTTCCATGTGTTGATGAGAAGAATGCGTTCTGTAGCTGTTGAATGAAATGTTCTGTAAATGTCTATTTGGTCCATTTGATCTATAGTGTTACTTAAATTCAATGCTTCTTTGTTGACTTGTTTTCATCTGTCCAGTGCTGAGAGAGGAGTGTTGAAGTCTTCAACTATTATTGTATTTGAGTCTATCTCTGTCTTTAGCACTAATAATACTTTTATATCTGTTTGCTCCAGTGTTGTGTGAATATATCTATAATTGTTATATTCTCTTGCTGAATTAATCCCATTATCATCCCATTATAATTATATCATGACCTTATTTGTCTTTTTAATTTTTTTTTTTTTTTACTTAGTGGCTACTTTGTCTGATAGAAATGTAGCTACTCCTATTCATTTTTGGTTTCCATTTGTGTGGAATATCTTTTTCTACCCCTTCATTTTAATTCTATATGTGTCTTTACAGGTAAAGTGAGGTTTTTTTTTTTTTTTTTTTGGTAGGCAGCCTATAGTTTTTTTTTTTTTTTTCCAGACAGAGTGTTGCTCTGGAGAGCAGGCTGGAGTGCAGTGACGTGGTCTCAGCTCACTGCAACCTCCACCTTCTGTGTTCAAGCAATTCTCCTGCCTCAGCCTCCTGAGTAGCTGGGACAACATGTGCCCACCACCACGGCCAGCCAATTTTTTTGTATTTTTAGTAGAGATAGTTTCACCGTATTGGTCAGGGTGGTCTTGAACTCTTGACCTCAGGTGATCCACCCACCTCAGCCTCACAAAGTGCTGGGATTACAGGCTTGAGCCACTACTCCTCACTTGTTTGTTGGTTTCACAAAAACTCATTCAGCCAGTTTGTATCTTTTAACTGGGAAATTTAAATCATTTACATTTAAGGTTGTTATTAATAGATGAGGACTTACTCATGTTATTTGTTAATTGTTTTCTGGTTGTTTTGTGTATCTGTTTTACTAATAAGTTTTATACTTTTGTGTGTTTTTGTGATAGCAGGTATTATTCTTTCACTTCTTGATATAGGACTCCTTTTAGCATTTCTTGTAAGGCCAGCCTAGTGATGAATTATCTCAGTTCTTGCCCATCTGGAATAACTTTTTTTAAAAAAAATTATTATTTTATTTTATTGAACTTTAGGTTCTGGGGTACATGTGCAGATCATGCAGGATTGTTGCACAGGTACATACATAGCAATATGGTTTGCTGCCTCCATTCCCCCATGACCTACATGTGGGTGGCATTTCTCCCCATGTTATACCTCCCTGACCTCCCCACACCCTCTGTTAACAGTCCCTCCCTTGGTCCCCCGAACAGACCACAGTGTGTGATGCTCCCCTCCCTGTGTCCATGTGATCTCATTGTTCAACACCCACCTATGAGTGAGAACATGTGATGTTTGATTTTCTGTTCTTGTATCAGTTTGCTGAGAATAATGGTTTCCAGATTCATCCATGTCCCTACAAAGGATACAAACTTGTTGTTTTTGATGGCTGCATAGTATTCCATGGTGTATATGTGCCACATTTTCCTTGTCTACTTTATCATCGATGGGCATTTTGGTTGGTTCCAGGTCTTGGCTATTGTAAATAGTGCCGCTATGAACATAGGTGTGCATAGTAGAATGATTTATAATCCTTTGGCTATATACCCAGTAATGGGATTACTGGGTCAAATGGAATTTCTATTTCTAGGTCCTTGAGGAATTGCCACACTGTCTTCCACAATGGTTGAACTAGTTTACACTCCCACCAACAGTGTAAAAGTGTTCCTATTTCTCCACATCTTCTCCAGCATCTGTTGTTCTCCAGATTTTTTAATGATTGCCATTCTAACTGGCGTGACGTGGTATCTCAATGTGGGCTTGATTTGCATTTCTCTAATAATGATGATGAGCATTTTTTCATATGTTTCTTGGCCTCATATATGTCTTCTTTTGAAAAGTGTTCATATCCTTCACCCACTTTTGGATGGGTTTGTTTGTTTGTTTGTTTTTGTAAATCTGTTTTAGTTCTTTGTAGATTCTGGATATTAGCCCTTTGTCTGATGGGTAGATTGTAAAAATTTTTTCCCATTCTGTTTGTTGCCGGTACACTCTAATGATTGTTTCTTTTGCTGTACAGAAACTCTGGAGTTTAATTAGGTCCCATTTGTTTATTTTGGCTTTTGTTGCCAATGCTTTTGGTGTTTTAGTCATGAAGCCCTTGCCTATGCCTATGTCCTGAATGGTTTTGCCTAGGTTTTCTTCTAGGGTTTTTATAGTGTTAGGTCTTATGTTTAAGTGTTTAATCCATCTGGAGTTAATTTTAGTGTAAGATGTCAGGAAGGGGTTCAGTTTCTGTTTTCTGCACGTGGCTAGCCAGTTTTCCCAGCACCATTTATTAAACAGGGAATCCATTCCCCATAACGCTGTTTTTGTCAGCGTTATGCCTCCGGCTTTGTTCTTTTTGCTTAGATTGTCTTGGTTATGCGGGCTTTCTTTTGGTTCTATATGAAGTTTAAGGTGGTTTTTTCCAGTTCTGTGAAGGTCAATGGTAGCTTGATGGGGATAACATTGAATCTATAAATTACTTTAGGCAGTATGGCCATTTTCATGATATTCATTCTTCCTAACCATGAGCATGGAATGTTTTTCCATTTGTTTGTGTCCTCTCTTATTTCCTTGAGCAGTGGTTTGTAGTTCTTCTTGACGAGGTCCTTTACATCCTTTGTTAGTTGTATTCCTATGTATTTTATTCTCTTTGTAGCAACTGTGAATGGGAGTTTACTCATGATTTGGCTCTCTCTGTTATTGGTATATAGGAATGCGTGTGATTTCTGCACATTAATTTTGTATCCTGAGACTTTGCTGAAGTTGCTTATCGGTTTCAGGAGATTTTGGGCTGAGATGATAGGGTCTTCTAAATATACAATCATGTCATCTGCAAATAAAGACAATTTGACTTCCTCTTTCTTAGTTGAATACGCTTTATTTTTTTTCTTCTCTGATTGCTCTGGCTAGACCTTCCAATACTATATTGAATAGGAGTGGTGAGGGAGGGCATCCTTGTCTAGTGCCATATTTCAAAGGGAATGCTTCCAGTTTTTGTCCATTCAGTATGATATGGGCTGTAGGTTTGTCATAAATAGCTTTTATTATTTAGAGATATATTACTTTGATACTTAGTTTATTGAGAGATTTTAGCATAAAGGGCTGTTGAATTTTGTCAAAGGCTTTTTCCGCATCTATTGAGATAATCATGTGGTTTTTATCTTTGGTTCTGTTTATGTGGTGGATTACATTTACAGACTTGCATATGTTGAACCAGCCTTGCATCCCCGTGATGAAGCCTACTTGATTGTGAAGGATAAGCTTTTTGATGTGCTGTTGCAGTTGGTTTGCCTGTATTTTATTGAAAATTTTTGCATTGATGTTCATCATGGATATTGGCCTGAAGTTTTCTTTTTATGTTGAGTCTCTGCTGGGTTTTGGTATCTGGTCGATGTTGGTCTCATAAAATGATTTGGGAAGAGTTCCCTCCTTTTGGATTGTTTGGAATAGTTTCAGAAGGAATGGTACCAGCTTCTCTTTGTACACCTGGTAGAATTCAGCTGTGAACCCATCTGGACCTGGACTTTTTTTGTTTGGTAGCCTATTAATTGCTGCCTCAACTTCAGATTTTGTTATTGGTTTATTCAGGGTTTCAACTTCTTCCTGGTTTAGGCTTGAGAGGGCACAAGTGTCTAGGATTTACCCATTTCTTCTGAGTTTACTGGTTTATGTGCATAGAGTTGTTTGTAGTAATCTCTGAATGCAATTTGTATTTCTGTGGAGTCAGTGGTGATATCCCCTTTATTGTTTTTGTTGCATCTATTTCATTCTTCTCTCTTTTCTTTTTTATTTATGTGGCTAGTGGTCTATTTGGTTGATCTTTTCAGAAACCATCTCCTGGATTTATTGATTTTTTTTTTTTTGAGACAGAGTTTCGCTCTTGTTACCCAGGCTGGAGTGCAATGGCACGATCTCGGCTCACCGCAACCTCCACCTCCTGGGTTCAGGCAATTCTCCTGCCTCAGCCTCCCGAGTAGCTGGGACTACAGGCATGTGCCACCACGCCCAGCTAATTTTTGTATTTTTAGTAGAGACAGGGTTTCACCATGTTGACCAGGATGGTCTCGATCTCTTGACCTCGTGATCCACCCGCCTCGGCCTCCCAAAGTGCTGGGATTACAGGCTTGAGCCACCGCGCCCGGCCGATTTATTGATTTTTTGAAGGGTTTTTTTGTGTCTCTATCTCCTTCAGTTCTGCTCAGATCTTAGTTATTTCTTTTCTTCTGCTAGCTTTTGAGTTTTTTTGATCTTGTTCCTCTAGCTCTTTCAATTTTGGCAATAGGGTGTCAATTTTAGATCTTTCCTTGTTTCTCATGTGGGCATTTATTGCTATAAATTTCCCTCTAGACACTGTTTTAAATGTGTCCAGAACTTCTGGTACATTATTTCTTCATTCTCATTGGTTTCAAAGAACATCTTTATTTCTGCCTTCATTTCATTGTTTATCCAGTTGAAATTCAGGAGCCAGTTGTTCAGTTTCCAAGAAGATGTGTGGTTCTGAGTTTCTTAATTCTGAATTCTAATTTGATTGCACTGTGGTCTGAAAGACTGTTTGTTATGATTTCCATTCCTTTGCATTTGCTGAGGGGTGATTTACTTCCAATTATGTGGTCAATTTTAGAGTAGGTGCGATGTGATGCTTAGAAACAGGTATATTCTGTGGATTTGGGGTGGATAACTCTTTTTTTACGTCTCTTTCATTTTCTGAAGGATGGTGTTGCTGGGTATAGTAATTTTGGCTGACAGTTATTTTTTTCAGCACTTTGAATATACA
The DNA here is from genome assembly GCF_009761245.1 of Sapajus apella. Taxonomy (NCBI): domain Eukaryota; kingdom Metazoa; phylum Chordata; class Mammalia; order Primates; family Cebidae; genus Sapajus; species Sapajus apella. Next base: position 4,217,204 of record NW_022436990.1, read on the forward strand.
ATTTCATTCTATTTTAGCCTGTAGGGTTTTACTTAGTACTTGGCTGTTTGTCTGATGGGGATTTCCTTATATATGACTGGGCAGTTTTCTCTTGCTGTTTTTAGAAATCTTTTTTTCTTTGACTTTTTAACCATTTGACCATAATGTGTCTGAGAGAAGTCCTTTTTGTTTTGAGTATGTTTGGTGACTTTTAAGCTTTTTGTACCTCAATGTTCTTAACTCTTCCAAGATTTGAGAAGTTTTTAGGCATTATTTCACCAAGTAGGTTTTCTGTGCCATTTCCCATATCTTGTCTTTCTGAAATTCCCCATAGTACAAATTCTTTTTTTTTTGTGCTGATGTATCTTAGGTCATGTAGACTTTCTTCATTTTAAAATTATTTTTCTTTTCCTTCTTCTTCATTTTTTTTTAAATTTAAATCTGACTGAGTTATTTTAAAAGACCTGGCCAGGTATGATGGCTTATGCCTGTAATCCCAAAATTTTGGAATGCCAAGGCAGGTAGATTGCTTAAGCTCAGGAGTTTGAGACCAGCCTGGGCAACATGGCAAAATCTCATCTCCCAAAAAGTTCAAAAATTATCCAGGCATGATGGCATGCACCTGTAGTCCCAGCTACTTTGGAGGCTGAGGTGGGAGAATGGCTTGATCCTGGGAGGCTGAGCTTACAGTGAGCTGATATTGTGCCATTGCACTCCAGTCTGGGCAACAGAGCCAGACCGTGTCTCAAAAACAAAGACAAACAAAAGACTTGTCTTTGAGTTTAGATATTCTTTCTTCTGTTTGATCTAGTCTATTGTTAAGCTCTTTTTTTTTTTTTTTTTGGGATGGAGTTTCGCTCTTGTTACCCAGGCTGGAGTGCAATGATGTGATCTCAGCTCACCGCAACCTCCGCCTCCTGGGTTCAGGCAATTCTCCTGCCTTAGCCTCCTGAGTAGCTGGGATTACAGGCACATGCCACCATGCCCAGCTAATTTTTTGCATTTTTAGTAGAGACGGGGTTTCACCGTGCTGACCAGGATGGTCTCGATCTCTTGACCTCGTGATCCACCCGCCTCGGCCTCCCAAAATGCTGGGATTACAGGCTTGAGCCACCGCGCCCGGCCTTGTTAAGCTCTTAAGTGTATTTTTAACTCATTTAAGTTTTTAGTTCTCATATTATGTTTTTTTTTTTTTTTTGTATCTATCTCTGTTAAATTTCTCATTCAGATCATAATTTTTTTTTAAATTTCATTGAATCATCTATCTGTGTTCTCTTGTATCTTGGTGAGTTTCCTTAAAAGCATTATTTTGAAGTTCTTTTCAGGCATTTCATATTTTGAAGTTCTTTTCAGGCATTTCATCAATTTTTGTTTCTTTGCTTTCTGTTACTAAAGAATTATTGTGTTCCTTTGAAAGTGGCATGTTTCCTTGCTTTTTCATGTTTCTTGCATACTTATCTTAATAGGTACACATGTGTTGGAACAGTTGCTTCTTCCAGTTTTATAAAGTAGTTTTTGTAGGAAATGTCTTTTTCCTATATCTGTTCTCTATAGTGTTAGTTGGCTAAAGTGTTTTGGCTTTGGTTCTGGGTGGGTGCACTGATGTAGTCTCTGTATATTTTCTTTGATTGTAATCAATGTCTGCAGTGTTTGTGAGTTCCTTGATGGCCTAAACTAAGGTTATTTGTGGAGGCTGTGGTGCAGATTTGCTGGGGACAGGGGTATTGGGTGTGCTGATTCTTGGGTCCATGGGTGGCATGTGTGAAGCAGCCCTACTGCTGGAAGATGTGGAATCACCAGCATGAGTGGTGATGGGCTTCTGACAGGTGGTCTTTAGACCCCTTAACAGTATTTGGAGGCAGGGTTGCTGGCAGGGTTGACAGTGCCTCAGGTGTAGTTTAAATCAACTCTAGATAACTTATAATACCTAATACAATATGAATACTGTGTAAATACCTGTTATTATTCCTGTTTTTGTTTATATTATTTTTATTGTTATGTAATTTTTAAATTTTTAATGTATTTTCCATCTGTGTTTGGTTGAATCGGCAGATGCATAATCTGCAAAAATAGAGGGCTAACTGTAGTGTAATGTCACAACTAAAATTATGTTTTATAACTTGAATATATTTTTATTAAAGAATTTCTATATTATGAATTATGTGGTTAATTTATTTAATTAGAGGTATTGGAGTGAATATAGGCTTGATTCAGAACTAAGTTTGGATCTGAGATCAACTTGCAAGTTGAAAAAGTCACTTGTTTCCTGTTTGCATGATTAGTGTCATAAAAGAACCAATTGAATATTTTATGTAAAACCCATTGTACGTTATGAAGATATATAATTTCTATCAAATATAAATTATTTCCTTTTATTGGTATAGCTTATTGTATATAGTGTTTTACAGGATATTTGGGGACAGATATTAATAATTTTTTGCCCATTATTTTAGCAGAGAGAAATAAAATTATTTACATAATTTTTTTCAAAGCCATGTGGTTAATATCTTTTGCTGATAACAGAGAATTGCTTTGTTACTGAGGTCTTAATTACTATTAATTGAGATAATTATTTTACTTTTTCTTGAGCTGCCCATTTTTTCTCTTTTTAGATAAATAAGATATTTTTCCTTTTAAGTAATTATGTAATTCTCCTCACCTGCACAGTAGTCTTAGGTTAGATAGCTGGCGATTGATTTAGATATTTACTATCTTGAATAGTGTCCTTTATATGAAGACCAAATGATAAATATTTTTCATTTTTCTATAAATGTTTATACTATTTTTAGGTAACTGGTTTGCTTTTACCAAATGAATACTGAATTTTATAGTAGAGCATGTTTTTCTCTTTCAATTGCCAGTTAGATGGTTCAGATATACAAGTGTATAATCTGCAGAAATGGAGGGCTAACTGTAGTATAATGTCACAACTAAGATTATGTTTAGAATTTTGTGAGGAAATGCAACTTCTTGACATGCATTTTGTTTTTTACTAACCTTACTCCTGGAGCCAATTTATTTTCCTACTCACATTTTCTCTTCATATTCATTTCTTCCTTTCTTGCTTTATCTTATATTTTTAAAGCCTCCTTAAAGAATAAGATAGGGTTTAAATAAATAAATGATTTTGGAGTCTTAACTTCAGCACATAAAAATGTGCAGACTATTCCCTGTAACTGTGGGTATACATTAGGTACTGCCCGTGCACCAAGAATTTAGTAGTTGTTCAAACATGCTGCCCTCAGAGAGTTTATAATTCATGTCTAGAATTAAATTGATGGCCTAAAAATTCTCCCAAAGACATATGTTAAACAGAAGTTATAAATATGCTAACTCATTAGCTTCCAAATATGTTGGTAACAATGTTTTGAAAGGTAAATAATTATATTCAAGTGTTATAATGTAATTTCACAATGAGGGGCTTAGCTTGTGGTAACAAATATTAAAACTTAAAGGTATAAAACAAGCACATTTTTGTCGATTTTATATGTTTGTACAATCAAGTTTGCCACTCACTGTTTCCATAGCAACCAGGCTGCCATTATGAAGTAAGCAACTAAATTTCATTGCTCCTTGGCATAAAAATAGCATCTATTAATGCTTCTTGTCTGTGTTGGAGTGCATCATTAGAAAAATATATATAACCCCACACACCTTTAGCTAATCCAAGCCAAAGTCAGTAGTCAGCAAGGATAAACAACCTTTTCCGTTTGTTGGGGATGAGGGGTTTCCCAGCACATGAGACTTTTGATGCTAAAACCAGGATAGTCCTGGGAATATGGGATGATTGATCACCCTACCAGCTCTCCTCAGTAATTACAATCACATTTTATGTTGCCCACAGGCACAGCTTATCTTGGGGCATAGAGTAAATTTTGGGCAAGGAAATTAAATTATTGGAAATATCATGCAGCCTATAGGAAGGAGAGTCTGAAGGCAGAGAGGTTACTGCAACAGTTCAAGTATGAGGTGACATGGAGCTGAGATGGAAGCTCGTTTAAATAAATATGCCATATTACACGCTAGCATGTGATTATAAAACAAGGCCACAGTTTCTTTTCCTACCTAAAATTAGATGGGATAAGGTCCTATTAGCTGGATTTGATGTCCCCAAAGGTATGCCTCATGTAGGCCTACCACGAAGCCTGTCAACTGTCAAATGAAATTTGTTCTCATTGCCCTGGTGCCCTCTTGTCCACCTGATTACCTAAAAAACTGCTTTCGTCACTGCCAATCATAACATGTCAATGTTCATGCAAAGGGTGATACATCTGGATGCTCCCTGGTTGTTAAGAGTGGTGAGCAATGCTGAATAGAATGGGCTCCTCTCTGACTCTGGGCCGCACTTGCTCACTTTGACCCCAGTGCAGCTCTGCTTGTGCCAGAGACTCACAAAATCTCCAGTCTCCTTCTCCAAAGAGGCTCAATACCAACTCAAGGGATTAAGTGAAGGCCATGTGCCATTCTATCCCCTATGGAGCCTCAGCTTTTCCCCAGTCCCTTTCCAAAAAAACCCTTTTCTTCTCCATTTACAAAACCAAAGCTCCCAAACACATCAGTGAAAACAAACAGGTTGGAATGGGTGGACAGAAAAGGGAGAAATGAGATGTTTGGAACTTCTGAGTAATAGCACGGCCTACCAGAAATGCCCTGTTACACCGATGTCATTGAGGTAGAGTGGCACTCTTGGCGGGGCTTCTCATGGCCACACCATAGATATAGTGAGGTAGTCTTGGGACATATTGTTGTAGCAACTTATTTTTTAAAAAAAATTCACTCCACCTTCTAGATCACTGCCACTGAACAAGCTTGGGCATGGGTCAGGAATACACAGACACTAAGAAATAAAGTTTTGCTTTTTGCGAAAGTGAAAAGATTAGACATAGAGGCAGCTTGGCGTCACCTCTGATGTCTTACTTTCTGTATCAGTCTATTCTCCCACTGCTATAAAGAGCTACTTGATGAAAAAGTAATTACGGGTTATATATAAAAAAAAAGAACTACTTGAGACTGGGCAATTTATAAAGAAAAGAGGTGTAACTGGCTCGTAGTTCTGCAGGCTGTACAGGCATCTGCTTCTGGGGAGGTCTCAGGAAACACAGACATGGCAGAAGGTGAAGGGTAAGCCAGCATATCTTCGTTCACCATCAGTAGAGACAGAGAGAGAGAGAGAGAGAGAGAGCGCGCGAAAGAGAGTAGGGGGAGGTCCTACACACTTTGAAACAAACAGCACTAGGGGGATGGTGCTAAACCATTAGAAACTGCACCCATGAACGGATCACCTCCTCTGATCAGGCACGTCCTCTAACAGTGGGGATTACAAGTTAACATGAGATTTGGGCAGGGACACAAAGCCAAACCCACTTGGGATCTTTTGGATCAGCCCACTTTGGATTTTTGCTTTTCTTTTTTGCATCATACCTTCCTCTTAGAATTTGTCTTTGGTATATTTAAGCAGCTTAATCGCAGCGGCTTCTTCTTTCTTCTTTCTTCTTTCCTCCTCCTCCTCCTCCTCCTCCTCCTCCTCCTCTTCCTCCTCCTCCTCCTCCTCCTCCCTTTCTTCTTCCTCTTCTTCCTTCTTCTTCTTCTTTCTTCTTCTTCTTTCTTCTTTCTTTTCTTCTTCTTCCTTCTTGCTTTTTAAATTGAGACAGAGTCTCATTCTGTTGCCCAAGCTGGAGTGCAGTGGCATAATCTTAGCTCATTGCAACCTCTACCTGTTGGGTTCAAGTGATTCTCCTGCTTCAGCCTCCCAAGTAGCTGGGATTACAGACAACTGTCACCATGCCTGTATCATTTTTGTATTTTTAATAGAGATGGGGTTTCACCATGTTGGCCAGACTGCTCTTGAACTCCTGACCTCAAATGATCTGCCCGCCTTGGCCTCCCAAAGTGCTGGGATTACAGGCATAAGCCACTGTGCCCGACCATCCTTCTTTTTGCTAGCACTACCTTTTCCTCTTCAGCAGAACCTGGAGAGGAAGGTGGCAAGGGACCAGCTGCCTAATTCTTCAGGTCTGGCTAAGACCCTGGATCCAGACTGCCTGTTTACGCACCCTAGCTTTTCACTCTCTGTGCAATGATTTTCTTCTCTTTAAGGCAGGGATTAACATAGCAACTACTTAATAGGGCCAAGTGAAAATGAAATAAATTACAATATGTAGAGCAATTAGAAGAGTTTCTGGATGTGGTAAGCACTATGTGTTTGCTATGACTATTGAGTTAGGTGTTTGAAAGGAGCCTTGCAGTTCCCATGTGGTAGAGGCAAGCTTACCAGCATATAACACTACACAGATTTTGAGCTAACACTAGAGCTAGCAAGTGAATGTCTTCTTTTGAGTGGGGTTGCTGGGATGTTGACATGGAGCACTACAACTGATGGTATGCAGAAGAGATTCTTGTTACACCTTTTCTCACTTTACTGGTTCATTAGAAACACAAATGAACCAGTAAAGAATCCTTTCATTCTTCATTTAATAGCATCGTACTTTAATATTGAATAAATTGGATAAAAATGTTCAGACTACAAAAATAAAGTGAAAATTTTCAGTTATCCAAATGGAAACTTTGGTATGAAATACAGACTTTCCAAGTATCCACCTATCAGTGGATACAAATGAAATTCCCATTAATAGTAATAACTTTATGCTGCTGGTGGTGGAGCAGCTCCCTGTTGGATAGGACATCTAACTCCATGCAAAATGTCTTTTCCCCAGATATTTCTAGGAGTGTGTACATAGAGTGCTTCCCATGGATTTATGAACAAATCCCCTCATATTTTGCCACTTGTGCATATTTGGTGCTATAAGGCATTTGAAGCAATGCCCCTGCCCAACTATTCTTCCTAAGAAAAGTAACATCTATGTCAGCAGTGTCATTTTTCAGTATTCCCTAAAACTAAAATCACTGAGGTTTGAGAATGATGATGCATTTCATTTAGCTTTCACTGAGTAGAAGCAATGGCATTGTTAAAGCAGAATGGATGAGAAGCACATTTCCTGTACAAGTGAGGCTGCTTCTGGGCTGGGGTGGGGTGGAGAGTGAGTGCTCCATGTTCACTGGAGGCTGCCATAAGGAATTGCAGCTTTTTGAGTTGCATGCTATATTCTGTCAGCTATATTCTCCTTTCCCCACTGTTGAATGAATTTTAACCTTCCTGAAACCAAGAGTGAAGGAAAAACTGTAAAGACCCAAGAATGGACACCTAGGCTGTTCCTGTCCTTATGACTAATTTAAAGCTATCACATATCTCCAGTGTTAGAGTCATTACTAATTCTTGAGTAAGTCCATTTAATGTCTTAATTAATCTGGGGGAAGGGGGAGACAATGATGATATGGAGACAGTTTTTCTTTTTTCTGATAGCGAATCTGCATTTAATTTTTCTTAATTTCTTTTCATTTTCTCTATATATGATCTTTCTGGTGTTTACAGTTCACAGAAAGAATACTTGTAAGCTGTTCTTCCCTTGGGCAAGCTAAATGTGTTAAATGATGTTATTTTTTCACACAAACATCGATTCTGTTTTCCAAATTACTTTGATATTCTTGGAGCTTTAGGCATTTTGTGCATATTGAGGTATACCTCAGTTTACAAAGTAGATGTGTGTATTGCCAAAGATTCTGTTCAGAGATTTCAAATTGAATTCTACTGTTCCATTGACTACGTTATAAAATTGGAATTGTGTTTCCCTGGAGGCAGAGAGAAATTCCATAATGATCTTAATTATAACTTTGGTTAGAGAAAGGGAAAAAACATCAAGACTAGCTTCATGGTATTGTACTGCAATGTTTCCTGGGATTGTTAGTTTCAGTGGTAGTTTATTTTGGGGTTTCACAATAAAATCAGGTTAACTTAAAAAATTCCCTCATGGCTCATTGACATAGCAGAAACATCCTGGCTGCCTTTCTAAGCTATTAGGTTGGTGAAAAAGTAATTGCAGTTTTTGCTGTTACTTTTGCACTAACCTAACAGTACATGGGCTGAGCCAGGGGCTAGTTGCAGCAGCACCATGAGCCCAAGTGAGATGTTGTTATAGACCTAGGCTTTTGAATTAATGCGATAATTAGGCATAGTGGTGACACATTTTGGGCTTTTGAGGACAACTAGATCTTAATATTCTGTTCCATTGCCTCCATAAGAATACTCATGCTTCCCAGAATATGTGTTCTGTCACGGAGTTTTGAGAGATGCTAACATTGTAAATGGAAGAAGACACCACTGAGAAATGCATAATGTTTGTTCATCAGTCAAGAGGATATAGATATGACTTTCCTTTGCTAATGTAGCTGTAGTAAATTTTACATCTACTTTATTGATTTTTGTTTCCAAGAGAATGTTTATCTCTCTTGTGTATATGCAGAAAGGGAGGTAATAAGTGTACAGTCACATGGGAGAAAGGCAGATGGAAGCTGAATATAACAACTGACAAGAACCAGAGGAAAGGATGAAGTTAGAGAATATTTTTGCTGGAAATGCTAGATAAAAATAAGGGGGCAGGGGAAAGAGTGGCTATTACTTTTATATAAATAACATTTTTTTAATCCTTGTCTAACTTTAGCTGTTCCACTTTCATATTGTTTTCTCGCTCTTCACCATATTTTTCAGTTTTTCTACATACTGAACTTCCCTTAACTAGTAGAATTGCTATTGGCTTATTTGGGTAGAGGATATTGCACCTTCCTTTATTTTATGTTGCAGGAAGATTTTGGGGTCCTAACTACATATTTCTGAGCATAGATAGTGAAGTTGCTTAGAAACGTATTCCAGGAATAAAGTAGTTATCACTGAAGGTAAATAAAAAAGAGAAGGATGAAAAGGCGAAGGGATGATCTGGAGTGGAGAGCAGAAACTGGAAGATGAAAACCAAAGGGAAATAAACAAAAAAAAAATCTACAAGTTTGATTTAGTCAAAAGTGATAGGGAATATGACTCTAAATGGACATAGAGAAAGCACAAAATAATCCCACTCACTCAATTGCCATGGGACTTGAAATTCCACCAGGACAGGTTGATCCTTTGGGTTTACTTCATGAATATCCGAAGGTAAATGCAGACATTCCTATAGAGGTGGCTTTTGCCAGGAAGGCATTCATCACAAAGCACACTTCAGCATGAATTAACGTACGAGGGTTATCCTTCTTAGGTGATTAGCTAGGATGTAGGCACTGAAGGTCGAATAAAGCAAGGTCATCTAGCTCCCTGGCTTTAAATACCATCTGTGTGCAGATGGCTCCCATTTTATATCTCTATTCCCAACTCTGAACTCTACACTGTCTACTTGACATCTTCATTTGGGTGTTTATTAGCATCCTAAACTCAACATTGGCGTAAGTTTGAGTCTGCTGTGAAGAGTATTATAGATACCAAGATGGGATTAGAGGTTCACTCCTATTAATTGGGGGAAATACTTGCGAGGAAAAAATGGGGAGGGAGCTGGAGAAGAGTAGGGGGACCTGGAGGAGGCCGGGGGAGCTGTCACACTGGGATGCAGAGCTACCCCATGTTGGGGACAGAGAGAAGAAAGGAAGTTTGGATAGGAAGTCTTAGATTTTGATGCAGTCCTAAGAAAGTTTTAGCAAAGTTGGCATGGAATCCTTGAGCCAAAGTCACCATCAGAGAAAGCCCACATCTCTTGTAATGGGCATAACTTAGTATCCCTAGGAGCCTTCAGCTGGGAGTAGCCTGGAAAAAACAAGGCCTGGGTGTGAATAGGTCCAGCAACTGGGGTGTGGTTCGACACACTCACTGCAGCTGGAGATCTGGGAGGCATTTATTCATGGCTGCCACATGTCCCCGGACAAACTTTTGATTTTTTTCTTTCATCTATTACTGTAAAATGTCTCCTCTCCTAGTTTCTCCATTTCAGTCAATGTCAGGTCAACTCCAGGGTCTTCTCATCAGCTCCACTACTACCAGCTAGTCTAACATCTCGCTTTTGCCATCCCTAAAGTCTGTCCTTCAAACCTCCCCAACTCTTTCATCTCATTCAAAATGAATTTCACATTCTTCACCATGACCTTCAAGCCTCTAAATGATCTGACCCCTCCACTAGCAGTCTCCTATAATTCTCTACCATTCTGTCTCACTTACTCTGCTCTTCCTAGAACACAAGCCCATTCTATCTCAGGGACTTTGCACTTCTTGTTCTTTCTGCTTCTAATGCTCTTATTTCAGATTTCCTTAGGGCTCACTTTTTTACCTTTTCCAAGTCTTTTCTCAAATGTCACCTGATCAGAGCTTCCTTCTTTGGCTAATATATATCACTCAATTTTTTCACAATAATGTTATATCATATATTTATATATTATATATATCATATATTTATAACTTTTGTTTATTGTCTTTTCTTCTAATTAGAATGTAAGCTCAAGTTAGGCAAAGAATTTATCTGTTTATTTATAACTGTTTCCCTAGGGCCTGCCATGAAATAGGTTTTCAATAAACATTTGTTAAGTGAATAAACACAATTTAAAGACTATACAAAATTTGGACTGTAAAGAGCATACATTCTGTTTCACAGTCTTATATTTTATAATCTACTTCTCCAAAAAATATTATGAACATTTACCAACACCTTAAAGTTATTCTACAGCATAGTATTTCATTTATAGTTGCAATTTACTCTATTTTATGGATGTGTCATATTTTATTTACTCAACCCCCATTAATTCCAATTTTTTGGCTATTATGTGAATGATATAATAATGAGCATCATTACCCTTAAACCCGACAGGGACAGATATCAGCTGTATCTTGCTCACCATTTAAGTGCCTGGAAAATATATACATAGAAAATATTAGGTCTTATTTTTGTTTCTTCAAGTCAAAATGTCGAAGTTGAATTGTTAGTTTTATATATTCATTTTGTTAAACCAATTCCTATTATAAAATTGTATTCTAGAAAGTGGCTACTTTGAGCTTCTGCTGGCAGAATATGAGCATCTACTACTTTCTCAAAAGATCTTCAGCAAAATAAAATGTCCTCAGTTTGATCAATGACAAATGTGATCTCTTTTTAATTGGCATTCTTTCTTCGCCAGATAGGTTACACTTTAATCATAAATTCGCTGGTCATTGCACTACTTTTAATGAATTACCTGCTCTTATCTCCTGATATTTCAGACATGGTTAAAAACATAGTTTTGAGGCCTGTGTGTGCCACTCACTAGTTGTCTTGCTTTTATAAGTTACTTGACTTCTCAGAAGCTCTCTTCAGTGTAAAGTGGGGGAAATAATGGTGCTTGCTTCCTTGGGACTCCCTATGGAAGCTGGCAAGCCTCATGCTTAGGGTGCTCTCCTTGGCTAGGAGTGTGGCCCAGGAGAGAGGTTTGTGATAAGGAGACAATGAGAAAGGAAAATGAAGTGCTCAGCACAGTGCTTGGTATAGAGTGCCTGCTCATAAACGGAAATGGCTGTCGTTGTTGCTACTTTATCTTTGTGAATCTGCTTTTTTTTGACTACATTGTGCTGTTGTGGGGATGGCATTTCACAAATCCTTGGAAGCCTGGGGCCTCACAATGTGTCTGGAATAAATGGTGGTAGTGCTTAGCCACCCAGTCCATACTGTAAGACAAAAGATTATATAAACCTTTGATAACAGTGGGACTCTTTGTCTTAGCTAACCTCTGTCTTCTGATTCAGCTCCCTGTTTGTCTGGCCTTAGAGTATCTGCCTCAATCTTCCAAGCTTATTTGCCCCTCCAAACCTTGACCTTGGGTCAACCAAGTTCTGGAATAACCGTTTCATACTGCCTGACAGAATTTTCAGACCTGATTCTTCCTAAGGAAGTTAGGTGTTGCACTTGGCTATGAGTTATCTAAATGAAAAGTTATCTATTTTTTCTGTCCCATAGGTATTTCCTTACACGTGGTTTCTCTATGTCTAAAATTATCCTTACTATATTTTATTAATCATAGGGGGGAATGCCCAGGAGAAAGCAGAATTGCATATCCATTAATATCCAGGGGAGGGCTTTATATAGAAGTTTCTAAGGGGACTAATGTCTGATGGCATTTTCTTTGCCCTCCAGATATCCTTTAGAGCAATGCCCTAGGGAGATATATGAAATAAAATGAAAAAAAAATTCCAAACACCTAAGATATAAAATGTGCCCTGGAAAATATGTAAGAGAACCTAAATTCATGAAATCTAATGTTCACTTAAAATATTTTCCTCTCACTCTTATCATTACCCATTTAATTTTTCTGTGGGCAGGTCTGTTGGGGTTTCTAGAGGTCTCAGTTTAATTTGAGACTTTGATATTGAACCAACTAACAAAGAAAGAAAGAAAGAAAGAAAGAAAGATAGAAAGGAAAAAGCCCAGTACAGTGATTGCTTCGACTGCACGGTTTCAACTGCACTAATTATATTTATTGAGTTTGTATTGAGATGGTGGTCAAGCTTCCTTTTGGGAAATGCTTACTTGATGGGAGATTTAACATTTCACAGTTGACATTCCTGAATTAACATAACTATGGCTGGAATCATTTTTCTTTTTTATCATTCTTTGCCATGCTGTACTTAGTCACTAAATGCTGTCTGCTCTGAGCAACCTTGATAGATGAGGCAACACGCTTGTAAATAACAGATATATTTGTAGTGCTTGCCAAATAAGAAAGAAATGAATCTTTGCCATTGCAATGCAACTGGAACAGATGTTTGAATATTTTAAAACATGGTGAATGTTGCAAATTAAGATTTTGGTCATTAGAATACATTAAAATTTCTACCTAATCATTTTATGATGTGGCAGAAAAATAGTGTCACTCACATAGTAGCCCTCTTGACAAGTCACCAACCATCTGGAGAAAAAACAAACACCCCTTACAAGTAATTATTTAAATTTTTTTAAAAAAAATGCGATGTAGAAATATTTTTTCTCCACAAAGAAAAATTAAATAAATTCAGCAATCAAGCAACATTGTCTCACACATTGAAGATGTAAAGTTATTATACAACAGTACAAAAAATAATAGGATAAAAATGATTCCAAGTTGTTTGTTTCATTAACTGGCTGATTTATACTAGTGAGACTGGCTTCAAAAGAGTCTTGCAGTCATAAATTCAAACACCAAAATAACATAGCTTTTTACAAATGGGGACAGAGAGGTAAGGAAGAAAAATAATACCTGGAAGTAAAATGAAACTCTGGGCAAGAGTCACACATTAAATGCATGCTGTGGGCTGGGCGCGGTGGCTCATGCCTCAGCACTTTGGGGGGCCGAGGCAGGGGGATCACTTGAGGCCGGGAGTTCGAGACCAGCCTGAATCCAACATAAAGTCCCTTCTCTACTAAAAATACAAAAATTAGCTGGGCGTAGTGGCACGTGTCTGTAATCCTAGCTATTTAGGAGACTGAGGTAGGAGAATTGCTTAAACCTGGGAGACAGAGGTTGCAGCAAGTTGAGATCATGCCACTGTACTCTAACCTGAGTGACAGAGCAAGACTCTGTCTCAAAAAAAAAAAAAGTGGCATTTTTTTTTTTTTTTTTGCCAGAGGTGGATCACAGAATGAGCCCTAAACTTTCTAGCAGCCAACAAGTTGAGAGAAGAATGATTAAACAATTCATAATGTTCACAAAATTCAAGTCAAACATGTTGCTGGGAAGATAAGTGACTATTCCTGAAATTGAGACCAGAGAGAATTCCTCCTAAATGGTCCTCATGAGAGGAGTGTGCATAATTAGGGAACAATATTTTGCTTTTGAAAATGTCTTTACATTAAATAGGAGGAGTTGTTTTACAGGCTAGTTTTTTTAGTTATCCTTAAATATTGGCCAAAGGCGTTATGCTAACATGCAAGTGCCAGACCTTCACCCCCATGTGCAGTGTGATGAGGGATGTAGCAGTGAGTCCCAGAGTGCTGGTGCACCAGAGGTTGGGGTGTGCAGTGGGGAAGGGAGTTATCTGATTGTGAGGTGTGGTTATGTAGTGGTCATGTTGTGCTTCCTAAAAGAGAGCCTTAAACTGCATACCAAAAGAAGAGTAGGCACACCCCAGCTAGACAGCCTAGTATGCTAATTTGTAACAAATATAAATGATAAAATATTCATTTTGCCTCAATTTTCTTTTATTATTGTAGGTAAACATTGCTTTCAAAATAACATTCTTCTCTTTTTGTATTTAAAAAAATAACACATGGTTATTTATAACATTTAAAAAGATGAAAGTATAATGAGGAAAATAAAAATTACCCAGAAATAAAAATAGATAGTATATTCATATATTTTCTTCTAGTTTTTTGTTCATACATTATTTATGTACATATATATTTTACAATTGATATCATTCTATTTGTAAAATTTTAAATGTAACATTGTGTCATTTTTCCACGTCATTATCAGTCTTTGAAAACTTTAAATAGCTGCCTGTTATGAACTTTAATAATCATTTAGGTTGTTTCCATCTTTTTCTAAATAAAAGTGTGCTTCAGTAAATATTTTTATGCATAATCTTGGGATAACTTCTGATTATTTCCTTAGGATAGGTTTTCTAGATGTGTAATTATTGAGTTAAAGAATATAAATATTTCCAAGTTACGTAAAAGTATTGTGAAATACAAAATGTAGAAACTTTAATTTACATAAACATTTGTGCTTACATATATTTACTTATTATATTTATGTATCAGAGAGTTTATTTTATTCATATTATAATTAAGTGTATTAGTAAGGCCAGATCTTTTCAATAGAGGAGAAAACTTACATATAGAGCTGCCTGATGATCTGCTGAAAGTCACTCAGTATGTGAGTGTGTTTTGCGTGAATTGAACCATGCTTTGTTTTTCTCCTTCATTCTGCAGAACTAGACACTACAATGGTATTTTAAAAATTGTCTTCTTCTTTTATGAAAATCATCAGATGGCCTGGTGATTTGTTTTGGTATTCCTTTTTTATTATTAATATCTTGTCTTCTAAATATTTAAGTTATAGATGAATTATAAAGCACGTCTAGGGAAAGTAGAATTGTTTAACAGAAGTATGAGTTTGTCCTGCACGATTATATTATCAAGGTGATCTAACAATACAACAACGTCTTTGCCAAGATGCTTGCCTGTTTTGAAAGGATCCCAGCACATTTCAAGCAAATTGAGTGGCAGTAATGATCTTCACAAAGAGAAATGGAGAAGCAGGGCAAACACGTGAATGATTCAGCTAAATAAACATTTTCATCTCAAATATTACATGATCACAACAAAGGCTGTTTTCTTTCATTAACGTATTTCATAAGAATCCCACAAATTTCATTTCAATTTTTATGTAAAGGCACATATTGAAAAATCTTTTGCTCTGTGGACATAGTCAGAACTTGTGAAATGGCAGTGTCCTGAAGTTGGCCTATGATATTTTTCTTATGTCTTTGCCAGAGGCAGCTTCATAAGGGAGGCCACGTTGTAGGAGGTCCACTTGGTTCTCCACCCACGTCTGGATAGTGCTACTACTGAGAATTCTGCCCAGAAGTAAGGAGTGGTAAATAGAAAATTCTACTTCTGCTGCTGTTGATCACAAAAGGTTTTGAAAAATGGGGATATTAAGTGTTTTTTGAGAAAAATGAAGCTGTGGATGAGAACTCAAATCTTCAGTGTGAAAATATGAATCAAAGAGTTTTTTTTTTTAAATTTTGAGATGGAGTCTCACTGTGTCATCCAGGCTGGAGTGCAGTAGCATGATCATGGCTTGCTGCAAGCTCTGCCTCTTGGGTTCAAGTGATTCTCCTGCCTCAGCCTCCGAGTAGCTGGAACTACAGGTATGTACCACCATGCCTGGCTAATTTTTGTATTTTTAGTAGAGACAGGGTTTTGCCATGTTGGCCAGGATGGTCTCAAACTCCTGACCTCAGGTAATCTGGCCACCTTGGCCTCCCAAAATGTTGGGATTACAGGCGTGAACCACCATGCCTGGCCTCAAAAAGTCTTGCTCCATTAGAAATGTATCACCGTGGAGGCTGGGTGCAGTGGCTTACATCTGTAATCCCAGCTACTGGGGAGGCTGGGGCGAGAGAATCGCTTGAACCTGGGATATGGAGGTTGCAGTGAGGCGAGATTGTGTAACTGCACTCCAGCTTGGACAACAGAATGAGACTCTGTTAAACAAACAAAAAACAAAAAACAAAAAAAAAAAAAAAGGAAGAAGAAAAAAATGTATCATCATGGAATAAACATATTGCCATCCATAGAATTTGGGACACATGACTTTTGCATTTAGAAGTCCTTCAGGGTAGAGTTTTTCTCTTAGTCCTTCATACAGATTTGTTCCAATCAGATAAGAGGAAAGGTCTATTGTCTGCACAAATTTAATTGTAACAATACATTTTAGGTAGTTTCATAACACTTAATAAAACTATAGGTATACGTATAAGAAGGTAAAATCTATCTAGAATCTCTTTGGTCATGTGTAAGTGATATTAAAATCAATATTTCTGTAAATGCAAACTTATTGGGTCATTTACCAAAGGGAACATGCAGCTCAGTGGTTTTAGTGGATGAACTCTTTAGAGCATGGCTCATTACCATGAGGCTGAAAAGCCAGCTACGGAATATTTCTGCCCTGAGCTCATTATGAACAGAGTTTTGAACTGACTTGTCTTTGTGGCAAGGGTTGTTACTGAACTTGATGATCCAACTCACTGAGTTGCTGGTCTGTCCCTGTACCCCTAAGGAGCTGTGTGTTAGAATTGTGTGAAGCTACCTGTTCGTGCTCCTGATCTGCTTGGCAGTTAAAATGGATGCATTTTGTCTAATAAGTAAAGTTGATATTTTGTCTAGTTCTTAAGAAGTACACCTTGTCCTCTCATTAAGTTCCACTTTGTCCAGTAAGGCCTTGGATTTCATATTTGGGCAAATCCACACATATACTTTAATTTTGTTCTGAGTACACATTGATCCTCTCTTGTGGGAATTAAGCCACTGTTTTATTTTGAAGAGGAAGCTGTTATTTGAAAAAATAAATCCTCTGTTTTTAAGGAAGCATAAGCAAGATTTTATTGTTTTCAAATAATGTAATATCTTTAACATTGTTTTCTACTTTTTGGCTTTCGTGCATCTTTGCTATCTTGCATTCATTGCTACTGCTGTCAAAAGTTTTGTCAAATTAACGTAACATTTCTAAGTATGTATAATATATTCAGTAGTTTCCTAGGCATTGGAAGAAAGGCTGCTTCCTTTGGGGAGCCAGCAGTCTGATGGGGATAGAAAGGGATAACATATTTATATCCACAATAATAAATGGAAACATCAAATGCTAGATTACATGTATACTAGAAGAATCACAAGAATTTAGAGACTGGGCAGTGGGTAGAGCAGATTGACAAGAATGCAGTGTGTGTGGTGAAGAAAACAGTTAATTAGGATGGGTAAGAATAGCAGGGGTGTACATTGGATTGTGGTGGGAAATACAGGTAAAGTTGTGGAGGCCTGTAGGCCAGTGTCAAAGAGTTTGGTTTTGATTAAAAAATGGTAGGAATATATCGTGCTTTCTGAATTAGGGTGATGAATTATAGCTTAGAACAATATGTATGGCAGTCACATGTAGAGATAATTTGTAGAGGGAGAATGTAGAGGGGGAATGTAGGGACAAAGAAAAATTAAAAAAATTATTAAACATCTATTTAATGGGTTTCCTTAGGTGTCTTAATTTGCCATTTGGCTTATTAGTATGTTCAGCTTTAGTTAGGGTACAGACATTAATGAGACTTGGATTTTTTAGAGTGTGATGATCTGGACTGATTACTTGAATTATTGTTTG
This sequence comes from Sapajus apella, assembly GCF_009761245.1. Lineage (NCBI taxonomy): Eukaryota > Metazoa > Chordata > Mammalia > Primates > Cebidae > Sapajus > Sapajus apella. Next base: position 4,234,922 of record NW_022436990.1, read on the forward strand.
AGACTTTCGTTAGTAATTGCTGAAGTTGATACACTCTGCGCTTAGCTTTTTAACATCATATTTATGGTTTGACTGTGATTTATTATTTTAAAGAATCTTAAATAGATGACTTACATTTGCTTTGTGAGTGGACTGCTAGAAATTACTGGAACCATTAAGAATCTTTATTAAGTCAGTATAGGTTAACTTTGCTGAAGCAACAAACGACTGCCAACTCTCAGTGCTTTACCACTCTATGTTTATTTCTGGAAAATGTTTATACTGAATATCTCTTATAAGTTATTACATGGATTCATTGTGGTTGCCTGGAGCCCTTATCACAGTATGTGCTTCCATACTTAACAAGACAAGAGAAAAGGAACTTAGTGAATTAAATATCTTCTTTTAAATATTGTACACAGAAGGGTATTTGTAATTTTTAGTCGTTTTGTCGGGCAAGGATATCACCGGGCTATGCCTAACTTCAAAGTGACAGGGAAGTACTATGCCATCACATGCCCCAAATAAGGGGAAACAGAATGTGTGTGAACACTTCTAATGACTGCCACAGGGACATAGCCCCTTTTCAAAGTACTGATGAGCATAGTGCTAGAAAGAGTAATGTCTTTTAAATGGATTTTTTTTTTTTTTTTTTACCGAGAAATATTTCATCCATTGCTAAGGTCTCTAGGCTCATAGGCCCAGAGCTAATTAGAATTTAATATAAATGGACAAGGTGACCCCAAACATGACTAGAATATGATTCTCCATTATGGATTGATAAGTGTGAAGAGAGTTTATAAAAGCTTCTTGTTGTAGAAGTTTAGTATTAGATTCACGCTTGGTTCTGCACATTGAGTATGAAAGGCCAGTATATTTTTTTATGTGAATTTTAGATAATAAAACTATTCAGTATAATACGTAAATAGTCATAAATACAGATGACATAAATACATGCTATTCATTCCCATATACATAAATCTTATTACTTAACAACTGAGGGATGAGTGATAAGCAGTGGTGACCCATGGTGAATATGGTTCTCTACATATTGCAATTAAGCTGATCAATATGAGACTTCAGATATTTAAGTATGTCTTTTTACTTATAAGACTTTTTGGGTTCTTTATAAAGAACTCAAGAAAAATGATATTTTTCAAAATAATTTCCTCGACTTGCAATCAAGTGCGTTCTGTATACTTTCACAAGGACTGACTATTAAGTAGTGACTATCAAATAACATATATTTCTGTATATGTGTGTGTATGCATGAGCATGCACACAATAGTGAAACTTTCTGATTAATTTATGTTAAATATCAAAACTGGTTTTCTACTTGCAATATCACACTGCAAAATCTATACCAGCTTTTTGTTTTACTTTTAATTGAAAAACGATAATTGTATATATTTATAGGGTACAATGTGATATTTGTATACATTGTGAAATGACCAAAACAGGTTAGTTAGCATATCTATATCCTAAAATATTGATCATTTCTTTGTGGTAAGAACATTTAAGATATTCTCTTAGTTATTTTGAAATGTAGAATGTTGTTCTTAACTATAGTGACTTTGCTATACAATAGAACACCAGAATGTATTCCTCTTATCTAACTGTTAACTTTGTACCTATTGACCAGTATCTCCCCTTGCCCCATCCAGTTCCTTCACCAGCCTCTGGTAACCACAATTGACTCTCTACTTCTATGAATTTGACTTTTTAAAATTTCACATCTAAGTGAGATCATATGGTGTTTATCTCTCTGTGCCTGGCTTACTTCAATTAGCATAATGTCCTCAAGGTTCAACCATGTTGTCAAAAATGGCAGCATTTTTTGCTTTGTTAAGGATTAATAGTATTCCATTGTGTATATATGTCACATTTAAAAAATCAATTCATAGTTGATGAACACTTCAATTTTCCCCATATCTTGGCTACTGTGATAATGCTGCAGTGAGCATGGGAGTACAGACATCTCTTTGATGTGCTGATTTCAATTCCTTTGGATATATGCTCAGTAATGGGAAAGCTGGATTATATGATTTTATTTTTAGTTGTTTTGAGAAAACTCCATGCTGTCTTCCTCAGTGGCCATACTAATTTACAATACCACCACCAAGGTATAAGGGTTCCCTTTTCTCTACATTCTTGTTAACACTTGTTATATTTTTTGCCAACATTTGTTGTATTTCATCTTTTTGACAATAGCCAATCAAACAAGTATGAGGTGATATCTCATTGTTTTATTTTGCATTTCTCTGATGATTGAGGATTTTGAGCATGTTTCCATTTGCCAGTTGTCCATTTTTATGTTTTCTCCTGAGAAATGTCTATTCAAGTCCTTTGCCCCTTTTTTAATAGACTTATTAGTTTTCTTGTTATTGAGCAATTTGAGTTCCTAATATATTTTGGATATTAGCCTCTTATCTGATTCATGATTTGCAAATATTTTCTCCAAATTCATGGTTATCTGTTCACTCTATTAATTGTTTTCTTTGCTGTGTAGGAGGTTTTCAGTTTTATGCAATTCCATTTGTCTATTTACACTTTGGTTGCCTGGCTTTTAGGGTCACATCCTAGAAATCTCTGCTTAGACCAATGTCATGGAGTTTTCCCCTATGTTTTATTCTAGTGTGATAGTTTAAGGTGTTACATTTAAGCTTTTAATCCATTTTGAGTTGACTTTTGTATAAGGGGTGAAATAAGGGTTCATTTTAATTTTTCTGTATGTGGTGGATATCCAGTTTTCCCAACATTATTTATCGAAGAGTCTATCCTTTTCTCATTGTGTGTTCTTGGCACCTTTGTTGAAAATCAGTTGATGATAGATGTGTAGGTTTATTTCTCCGCTCTTTATCCTATTCCATTAGTTGATGTGGCTGTTTTTATGTAAGTACATGCTATTTTGGTTACTAAAGCTTTGTAATATATTCTGAAGCCTGATAATGTGATGCATCTAGCTTTATTCTTTTTGGTCAAGATTTCTTTAGCTATCTGGGGTCTTTTGTGGTTCTGCACAAATTGTAGGATTTATTTTTTTCTATTTCTGTGATAATAGCATTGGAATTGTGATAGGGATTGCATTGAATCTGTAGATGGCTTTGGGTTGTATCAACAGTTTAACAATTTATTTTTTTCTAGTCCATGAACATGAAATATCTTTCCAGTTCTTTGTGTCATTTTCAATTTCTTTAATCAATGTTTTATAGTTTTCAATATACAGATCTTTCATTTCCTTGGTTAAATTTACTCATAAGCATTTTATCCTTTTTGATGCTATTGTGAGATGGTTTTATTATTTTTTTTCAGACAGTTTGTTGTTAGTATAGAGAAACACTGCTGATTTTTGTAAGTTGATTTTGTATCCTGAAACTACTGAATTTGTTTATCAGTTCTAAAAGTCTTTTCATGAAGTCTTTAGGATTTTCTGTATATAACATAATTATTTTCAATTCAGACACCTTGTATTTCTTCTTTTACTTACTGCTCTGGCTAGAACTTTCAGTACTTTATTGAAGAAAAATGGTGTGAGTGGGTATCCTTGTTTTATTACTGATCTTAGAGGAAATACTTTTAATTTTTTGCTGTTAAGCATGATGTTAGCTGTGGGTTTGTCATATACAGTCTTCATTAAATTGGGGAAAATTTCTTCCATACAACCTAATTTATTAAGAGTTTTTTTTTTTTAAATAATAAAGGGATTTTAAATTTTGTCAAATGTGTTTTCTGCATCTATTGAGATAACCTTAAGATTTTTTTTTGTCTTTTATTCTGTTAATTTGGTGTATTAGTCAGGGTTCTCTAGAGGGACAGAACTAATAGGATAGATGTCTATATGAAGAGGAGTTTATTAAGTAGTATTGACTCACAGGATCACAAGGTTAAGTCCTGCAATGGGCCGTCTGCAAGCTGAGGAGCAAGGAAGCCAGTTCGAATCCTAAAACTTCAAAAGTAGGTAAGCCAAAGGCACAGCCTTCAGTCTGTGGCTGAAGGCCCAAGAGCCCCTGGCAAATCACTGGTGTAAGTCCAAGAGTCCAAAAGCTGAAGAGCTTGGAGTCTGATGTTCGAGGGCAGAAAGCATCCAGTACGTGAGAAAGATGAAGGCTGGAAAACTCAGCAAATCTGCTCTTTCCACCTTCTTCTGCCTGCTTTATTCTAGCTATGCTGGCAGCCCAGGGGATCTATCTACCTACCCAGATTAAGGGTGGCTCTGCCTCTCCCAGTCTACTGACTCAAATGTTAATCTACTCTGGCAACACCCTCACAGAACGAATACTTTGCATCCTTCAATCCAACCAAGTTGACACTTAATATTAACCATCACATATGGTGAATGCCATTTATTGATATTTGTATGTTGAACCAATCTGTATCACAGGAAAAAAAATCCCACTTGATTATGGCAAATGATTCTTTTAATGTACTGCTGAATATGGTTTGCTAGTATTCTGTTGAAGCTTTTTGCATCTGTGTTCATCAGGGATATTAGCTTGTAGTTTTATTTTCTTGCAGTGTTTTTGTGTGCTTTAGTAGCAGAGTGATGCTGGCTTCATAAAATGAGTATGGAAGTATTCCTTCCTCTTCAATTTCTTGAAAGCGTTTGAGAAAAATTGGTATTCTTTAATAGTTTGATAGAATTGAACTGTGAAGCCATCTGGTCCTGGGATTTTCTTTGATGGTAGACTTTTAAAAAAATATTTTATTTATTGATGCATAATAGAAGTACATTGTTTGAGTGTACATGTGACAATTTAATATAGTCATATGATTTGTAAAGAATAAATCAATGTACTCAGAATATCCATTACCTTAAATATTTGCCTTTTCTTTATTCTGAAACATTTGAATTATTCTCTTATAGCTATTTTGGATTGTACAGTAAACCATTGTAAACTATAGTTACCCTACTAATCCATCTAACACTAGGTCTTATTTCTTCTATCAAACTGTATAATTGTACCCACTTATTAAATTTTCTTAATTCCCTTTATTCCCTGTCCTCCTCAGCCTCTGGTAACCACCAGTCTACTCTCTGTCTTCATGAGATCCACTTGTTTCAGCTCCCACATATGAGTGAGAACATGCAATGTTTACCTTTCTGTGCTTGTCTTATTTCACTTAACATAATGAACCCCAGTTCCATCCATGTTGCTGCAAATAACAGGATTTCAGTTTTTTCATTGCTGAATAATATTCCATTATGCATATATGCCACATTTTCTTTATCCGTTTATCAATTGATGGGCACTTATGTTGATTCCATACTTTGGCTATTGTGGATAATGCTGCAATAAACATGGAACTGCAGATATCTCTGATACACTGATTTCCTTTCTTTTGGGTATATACCTATCAGTGGGATTGCTTGATCATTTGGTAGTTCTGTTTTTAGTTTTTGAGGAACATCTGTATTCTTATCTGTTCCAACTTGGATGACCTTTATTTCTTTTGCCTAATTGCTCTTGCCAGAACTTCCAGCATTATGTTGAATAATCGTGGTACAAGTGGGCATCCTTGTCTTGTTTCAGTCCTTAGAGAAAATACCTTTAGTTTTTTCCTTTTCAGTAAGATACTGGCTGTGGGTTTCTCATGTATGGCCTTTATTATTTTGAAGTATGTTTCTTCTAACCCATGTTGATAAAGGCTTTGATTGGAAAGGGATGTTGAATTTTTTCAAAAATTTTTTTGGCATCCGTTAAAACAATCATATGGTTTCTGTTCTGGGTTCTGTTAATGTGATACATCATTTTTGTTGATTTTCATATGTTGAACCATTCTTGCATCCCTGGAGTAAATCCCACTTGGGTCATGGTGAATGATCTTTTTAAAGTATTGTTGAATTTGGTTTGCTTGTATTTTGTTGAAGATTTTTGCATTGATGTTTATCAGTGATATTGTCCTGTAATTTTCTTTCTTTTGTTGTATCCTTGTCTGGTTAACAGGGTATGCTGGATACCCTGATATGCTGGCCTCATAAAATGAATTTGGAAGTATCTCCTCATCTTCAATTTGTTAAAATTATACTTTAAGTTCTGGGGTACATGTGCAGAATATGAAGGTTTGTTGCATAGGTGTACACGTGCCATGGTGGTTTGCTGCATCCATCACCCCATCATCTACATTAGGTATTTTTTGAAGAATTTGAGTACAATGATATTGTTCTTTAAGTGTTTGGTGGAATTCAGCAGTGAAGCCATCAGATCCTGGGCTTTTCTATGATGAGAGATGATTACAATTTCAATCTCATCACTCTTTATTGATTTGATGACATTTTGTATTTCTTCATGGTTCAATATTGGCAGGTTTTATATGTTCAGGAATTTGTCTGTTTATTCTAGGTTTTCCAATTTGTGACTGTATAGTTGTTCACAATAGTCTCTAATGATTCTTTGTATTTCTGAGGTCTCAGTTGTTATGTCTCCTTAAAGTCTCTGATTTTAATTATTTGGATATTTTTCCTTTTTTCTTCGTTACTTTAGCTAAAGTGTGTTGATTTTGTTTATCTTTTCAGAAAACCAGGTTTTCTTTTCCTTGTCTTCATGTTCGTGCTCAGCGGACCTGTGGAACACACTTTCAACAGCATGCTGACACCATACAACCACTCTGATTTGGCATCTCCTCTGCCTGAGATACAGAGTAGAGTTTTCAGGGCTGGAGGTGGTATTTCCCCCACTGCTGCATCCTCTGCCTGTCTTCAGGGATGCTACTCCCTTCACACACTCATGATCTTCCTGTGGGTTAAGCAGAGAGAGTTTTCTTGCCAGGGAACTTAAGATAATGGGCAAGCTGATTGTCCACATCGAACTCACTTTTTCTAGTATAGAAACTGTGAAATTAATTTCCCACATGCTTGGTGCTAGGTAGAATGGAGGGAGGGGTTTTGTGGATATGGAAGATTAATTTTCCTGTCACCTGCTTGGAGTTTTTTCACTTCCTATGGCCCTGGGATTTGTTTCATCTTCATTGCTGGAATATTGCTTGTAATCATCTCAGAACTGCATATTTGTTTTCTGTTTTCTGAGGGAAAGAGTAAAGGCGGCTTGCTTCTGTGCTGCCATTTTGGAACTGGAAGTCCTCTGTTGGGAGACTTTTAATTACTGATTCAATCTTCTTATTTGTTATTGATCTGTCCAGATTTCTAATTGCTTCATTGTTCAGTCTTGGTAGGTTATATATTTTTAAGAATTTATTGATTTCTTCTAGGCTTTTCAGTTTGTTGGCATGTAATTATTCATAGCAGTTATGATCTTTGGATTTCTTTGCTGTCAGTTGTAATGTCTCCTCTTTTGTTTTTGACTTTATTTGAGTTTTCTCTCATTTTTCTTAGTTTAGCTAAGGGTTTGTCGATTTTATACAATTTACCAGAAAACCAACTCTTAGTTTCATTAATCTTTTGTATTTTTTTTTCTAGTTTCTGTTCCATTTATTTCTATTTATATCAGTTTGTTTTGGTAACTGTTGGGCAGGCTGCACAGTATGGTCTTCTGTCATATCTGTCATTTCTAAGTTACCATCTAGGGCAGGTGTCCCCAGTCCCTGGACATGGGATGGTACCAGTTCATGGACTGTTAGGAACCAGGCTACACAGCAGGAGGTGAGCAGCAGGCAAGCGAGCATTATGGCCTTAGCTCTGCCTCTTATCAGATCAGTAGGGCCATTAGTTCTCATAGGAGCACCAACCCTATTGTGAACTGCACATGGGAAGGATCTAGGCTGCATGTTCCTTATGAGAATCTAACTAATGCCTGATGATCTGAGGTGAAAGTATCATCCTTAAAGCATCCTCTCCATCTCCTGTCTGTGGAAAAATTGTCTTCCACAAAACTAGTCCCGGTTCCAAAAAGATTGGGGACCACTGATCTAGGGGACCCATCTCAAGGGTCTTCTAGCTATATTTTCAGCCCTTTCTCTCTACTTATTCCCCTCTCCAGTAATCCTTCCTCATGCAATATAGGGTTGTCCTGGAAAGTTGTTTTATTTTCAGTTCACAAATGCGATTTATCTTAATATTATTAATGGGAAGGCATTGGACTGAGGTGGTTCCAGTGTCCTGGGATCCTACGTAAGCAAACCAAAACCTAACTGAGTGTCACTGGTCATATTCTAGGCCAGTCAGAAACAGCCAAGTAACTTCTCATCTGGAACTTCCTGCTGGGTTGTACTCTTTGCTTTGCTTCTGCATTCACCTTGTGAAAGAAAGCCTTTCCAGAGCTGCTTGGAGTCTGGTGCTGCCTGATTCATGTTTTACTGTTTTCATAAATAAACTCTTCAATATTTGAATGTGTGTTACTTTATCTTTTAACATATATATGAATGTAATTTAATGTACTTTGTTGTTGCTGACAAGCTCAGGGGCTACATGGAGAACAGCAGGTTACAGTTGGTTTAACTGCGACTTAGTGTTCAGAGTAGGGTTCTTGTCCTAGCCCTTATTATACCTACAAATTCAAATGGAAAAAGTAGGGAAGAGAGACAAGGACTTGGAAGCATTCTAGATAGAGTTAGGGCAGCCACACACTTGGGAGTGATGGTACAGAATGGTGTACACTTCTAGTTCATGCTTCTTTTCCTGATATTGTCGATTAAGGAAATGCATTATCTTAGTGTGTCATGCATATGACAACTTAGTCTACCAATCCGCTTTGAAGTAGAGTGTTAAGGCATTTATGCAGATAATTTAGACCAACAAGAACCCCCCTGCCCACCCATTTACCTGAATTGTCTAGATATTGCAGGAAAGCATGTTTTTTAGATCATGAATTATGCAGACAAATTTTTTCAATTCATCATTTTCCTTTTTTCCCAAGCTTTTCACAAGTACAACTTTGGTGAACTATAAAGAGAGGAGATATGTGTGTCAGAGACTCAAATTTTTCTTAGATTTATGTGTTATTATTCAGGTTGCCATGTAATTTCCTCTGAGAATGTTATGGTTTGGTATACACCTGAATACATAGCAATTTGCTTGTTTTCATTGGCACTATGTCAGATATTTCCTGTAATCTTTGGGAAACCTCTTTCCTATTTGAGAATATTACCAGTCACCTAAAATAGATAATGTTTATTATGTTCTTTTTCATTTTTAATCTCACCTTTAAACTTTTCCTTTTATAGTAGTATCCCCCAGTGATAGAGGCGCAATATCGTAAAAGCCTAGACCAGTCTCCATTAGCCATGAAAATTAAGGGAAGGAATATTGTGGATAATATAAAGGAAACATACCCGACTGAATCTCCATTTTTTGCACTTGTGTTATGAGCTATTTTTGGGCTTTATGATGTTTTTAGTACAATCATAAAGTCATTATGAGAACTCAGAAGAACACAGAAAATTATCTCATTTTCTAATTCTTCCCTTTGCTTATGCAACTCCTCCTTCACAGTGTCAAGCTTTATTCTGCTTACACTGAGATTTACCTTTGCCCTCGATTCTCTGATTGTTTAGTGTATGTGGTTTGGGAAGGAAAAGATGGGAGTGACTATTTTTATTTTAAATGGTTTTCTTTGTGATTAGATTTGCATTTAAAGAGAAGGCAGATTTCTCAAGTTGTTTGCCCTTCCAGCTCCAACTGAGCTGTACACATTCAACACATGAAAAGCCAGGGTACTTCTGCTCCTTTCAAGTTTGATTCTAATAAAGATTCAGTCATTTCCACTGAAGACTTAAAAAACGCACTCCCAAGACAGAGGAAGAGTAAACTCTGGACATTACTTTTTCAGTAACACATCTCTTTCGTATGTTTTGATAAATGTTCAGTTATCTCCTGTTATTTGGTGCAAGTTTTGCTGATTGCCACTTGCTGAGACAGACACGCCGGAGGAGGAGAGTGCCAGGCAGGACGTAGTCAGAAATATTTGTCCAGAAGTGATAGAGACAGTATCACTGAAAATAACACCCGGCCTTCAAAAAAGATGTTAATGACAGGATTCATATCAGTTAATGACAAGAAATGACAGGTTTTATATCAGAATGATACAATCCAGGGAACGGAGAGTAAGGTTGAGGCTGGGACCATCAATGTTCCTAGTTAGTCAAGCAGATGCTGACTAATATCTTTTTTATAAGATCCTCTCTGATCTCTGGCTTCTGTCTACAGTTTCAGCGTTTTTCTCTCTGGTTCCGCATTCAAATTCTGCTCTAGATGAGTGACTGTCATACATATCCTCATAGAGGCTTTCTTTCTTTCACCACTAAACCTTCATCCACATCATCTCTCTGCTCAGCAATCTCTTTCTTCTGTCCCATCTTTGTCTGGCTATCTGCTCTAGCTCAGAGAAGAAGCACTTTGTTTACAGGGAGAGTCCAATGTGCTAAGAAGAAATGCAGAGTTGATACCTTTAGGAGAATTTAAAGGACATTGGAAAAGCCTTCAGAGAACAATGGGTAACTACCTGCAACATTGTTGTGTAGGAATAAATGCATATACTTTTTCCTAGTCATAATCAACCACATAGTCAATCTACTTTTTAGGTTCCTGACAGAACACATTAACCTTGAGTTCCCTGCTGCTCAACTCTTTCCTAAAGCTCACTTAGAAAAATAATATTCACAGAGGGACAGGCAATCTATCTGTTTCTCTCAATAAATGTTACCCCTGGATCAAGTCACATTATAGAAGAGCAGTGAATGGCTTTAAGTGAATTATGCTCTGCTGTCCTGCTCTTTATGCACCATGTGAAGTTCTACCCTTTATGGAGCCCTTATCTGTAAATGGCCATATTTATTAAGGGGATGTTATTAAATATGATCCATACTTGATGACCCAGCAATTTCACTTTTAGATATGTAACCGAGTGAAACTCCTGTGCATTTTAAACAAGAGTCATGTACACAGTATTCACAATACTGTTATTCACAATAGCAAAAACCTCAAAATAACCCAAACATCCCCCAAAGAGAGTAAATGAAGGAACTGTGTTACAGTCACACAATGGAAGTTTATTAAGGAATCAAAACAAATGAATTATAGCAACATACACTAATATAAATAAATCTTAGCAATACAACCTTAAGTGAGAGAATAAGTCCTAAAAATTACATGCAAAATGATATCCAATTTTACAAAGTTGCAAACAACTAAAATAGGAGAAAGTAAAATTTTAGGAGTACATATAAATGCTATACATATATATATATAGAAAAAGAGAACCAAGGTAATGAGGAGCATGTGATACAGGATGATGGTTACATTTCTTGGAGGAGTCTGTGGATTGGGCTGGGTTGGAAGCATACAGGTGGTATAGGTTAATGTCAAGGTCCTAGCTCTGGTCATCTGTGGTATGTTCACAGATGCTTATTACATCATTAAAACTCATTCACTCACTCACTCACTAGAAGTGGGAAAAAAAGAACAACATCTAGCCTATTCATAAAATCCCCTTAATGAGTGCCCTTGGGGAGAGTTCTTTTAAAAATCAGATTTGAGAAATTGGATCTTCTCCTGAAAAATGGCAGTTTTCTATTACATTAACTCTAAGAATTCTCTTTTTGCTTTGGTTGCTAGAAGCCTGAGTTGAATTTACAGTTCATCTTCAGTAACTATATAGGGACTTATGGTATACATTTCTGAGTCTAATTTGAATCTTGATTTAATCTTATTATGCTACCCTAGTTACTTTTAGTTTTGATTTTTTTTTGAATCTACTTTTTAAAAAAAACCCATTCTATTGTATGTATTTCTATGAGCCTCTCTAAATTCCCTTTAACTAGGCAGAAGATATAAATGAATGAAAACATATTTGCCTGTTATTGGAAAATATCCAGCATCTATTGCTTGAGAAAGAGGACGACATTTGGTAGTGGGTTGTGATGTTATTTTACAGGTATTGTGTTTGTTGTGTTTTGTGGTTGGTAGTAAGGAGAAGTGAGCAAATTTGTTAAGATTAGTCTGGGGGAAATGTGCTGGATAGGTTCTACTCAAATACGTATTTTTATTAATAACTTTAAGTACTTCTCTTGGGTGTCTACTGTACTATGAGAGTCCTATAACTTAGATATTACTAATTATTTGTATTTTAAGTTAAGTGGAATAAATTAAACTCTAACTTCAGAAAATGGTGTGAGATCATCGAGCCTTGACAAATTGGCAGAGATTGCGAAGTAGAATTGTTTCTTCCTTAAGCAGACATATAATTACTGACAAAACCTAGATCGATGTTATTGGAAGTAATATTTCCTTTGGTCTGGATTGCTGGTCCATTGACAATAAGCAGTGTGAAATGTGACAGTGGATTTGATTATCTGCAATGGATAATCTCCCACATTGGAGGCATAATGTAATCAGAAAACTGTATGGTTCAGGGTTGGTTTGCTTTCATGGTTCCCCCACAAAAGGCATTTAACTGTCTAGACACAGAGTCACTTCATACAAAATTAAGAAAAGTAGCATTTCTTTCTCATTAGACTACATTTAAAAAGTATTTTAGGGGATCGGGGAAAGATGACCAACTAGGAACAGCTCAGGATTGCAGGTCCCAGTTAAAGTGCAGAGGGTGAGTGGACACCGCATTTCCAGATGGATTTTTATTGCCCACAGACCAGGAGATTCCCAGGCGGAGGAGCCCCACGGGTCGCCAGCGTGGCTGTTTTTGCCAGTGCGGCTGTTTCGGCCCGCTCGGCTGCTTTGCTTGCGCCCTGGCGCTGAGGTTCTCCGTACAAAAGACACTGGTCCGGGTGCCCTCTTAGCTGGCGATTGGAAACCTGAGATGGCAGAGTCACCCATTCATCTGAAAAAGCGAGCCAGGCCAGGAGATTCCTAGGCAAAAAAACCTACCAGGAATCTCAGTGCCGCCGTTTCAGCCGGCTCAGTGAGTTGTGGCACGGGAGATCCCGGCGCCTTTTCAACAGGCGACTGGAACACTGGGAGACAGTCGACCGTTCAACAACAACAACAACAAAAGATTCTGAGTCAGGGAGCCAGGTGATCAGGCTCGGCTGGTCCCACTGCCCCCGCCCCACAAAAAAAAAAACCAGTAATTGAAAATGCTCTGGGTTGAGAGTTTCACAGCAAGCACAGCTGAACCCAGGACTGTCCAGCTCTGTGGGGGAGAGGTGTCCGCTATTACTGAGATGCACTACCACTACGGAGGCAGTCTGACCATCGCTGAGGCAGCCTGCCATTGCTGGGGCAACCCACTGTTGCCAAGCCAACCTGCCATTACAGAGAGAGTCCACCATAACAGAGGCGGGCCACCATTGCCAAGGCAGTTCTAACTACACCCATATAAACAGGACTGCAGGGAAGATCACAGGGCAGCTGGGTGGAGTGCACAGCAGCTCAGCAAAGCCTCTGCAGGCAGACAGTGACTAGCCTGCCTCCTCGCTGGGCAGAGCAGCCCTGAAAGAAAAAAAAAAGGCAGCCACACAACGGAAACTCATAAATAAAGCCCTAACTCCCTGGGACAGAGCACCTGGGAAAAAAAAAAAAAAGGAGTTTATGAGTTCTGCTGCAGCAGACCTAAACGTACCTGCCCAGCAACTCTGAATGAACAATGGAGCTCACAGCTCAGGACTTGAGCTCCAATAAAGGACAGACTGTCTCCTCAAGCAGCTCACTGACCCCTGTACATCCAAAGAGTCACCTCATAAAGGAGAGAACAGACTGACATTTGGCAGGCATCCTGCTGGGACAAAGATAGCAGAAGAGGAAACTGGTAGCAACTCTTACTGTTCTGCAGCTGCTGCAGGTGATCCCTGGGCAAGCAGGGCCTGGAGTGGACCTCAGCAGTCCTACAGCAGAGGGGCCAGACTGTTAGAAGGAAAGCTAAGAAAAAGAAGTAACTTCAGCATCCACAAATTGGAAGTTCACTCAGAGACCCAACCTGAAAGTCAGTAAGTACAAAGACAACAGGTGGATAAACCCACAAAGATGGGAAGAAACCAGCGCAGAAAGGATGAAAACACCCGTAACCAGAACACCTCTCCTCCTAAAAGGGAACAAGGCTGAATGGAGAAGGAGTGTGATGAAATGACAGAATCAGACTTCAGAAGGTGGGTAATAAGAAACTACAGTGAGCTAAAAGAACATGTTCTAACCCAATGCAAAGAAATTAAGAACCTTGAAAAAAGATTTGATGAAATGCTAATGAGAATGGACAACGTAGAGAGGAATATAAGTGAATTGATGGAGCTGAAAAACACAACACGAAAACTTCGCGAAGTATGCACAAGTTTCAACATCCGAATTCACCAAGCAGAAGAAAGGATATGAGAGGTCAAAGATCAACTCAATGAAATAAAACGAGAAGGCAAGAATAGAGAAAAAAGGGGAAAAAGGAATGAACAAAGCCTACAAGAAATGTGGGACTATGTGAAAAGACCTAATCTATGTTTGATAGGCGTACCTGAATGTGACAAAGAGAATGAATCCAAGCTGGAAAATATTCTTCAGGACATTATCCAGGAAAACGTCCCCAACCTAGCAAGGCAGGCCAATATTCAAGTGCAGGAAATACAGAGAACACCACAAAGATATTCGTCAAGAAGAGCAACCCCAAGGCACATAATCGTTAGATTCACCAGGGTTGAAATGAAGGAGAAAATGCTAAGGGCAGCCTGACAGAAAGGTCGGGTAACCCACAAAGGGAAGCCCATCAGACTCACAGAAGATCTCTCAGCAGAAATCCTACAAGCCAGAAGACAGTGGGGGCCAATATTCAACATCCTTAAAGAAAAGAACTTTCAACCCAGAATCTCCTGTCCAGCCAAACTAAGCTTCATAAGTGAAGGAAAAATAAAATCCTTTGTGAACAAGCAAGTACTCAGAGATTTCATCACCACCAGACCTGCTTTACAAGAGCTCCTGAAAGAGGCTCTACACATATAAAGGAACAACCAGTACCAGCCACTCCAAAAACATACCAAATGGTAAAGAGCATCAACACAATCAAGAATCTGCATGAACTAATGAACAAAACAGCCAGCTAGCATCAAAATGGCAGTATCAAATTCACACATAACAATATTAACCCTAAATGTAAATGGACTAAATGCCCCAATCAAAAGACACAGACTGGCAAATTGGATAAAAAGACAAAACCCATTGGTGTGCTGTATCCAGGAAACCCATCTCACATGCAAGGATACACAAAGGCTCAAAATAAAGGGATGGAGGAAGATTTACCAAGCAAATGGAGAGCAAAAAAAAGCAGGAGTTACAATTCTCATCTCTGATAAAATGGACTTTAAAGCAACAAATATCAAAAGAGACAAAGAAGGACATTACATAATGGTGAAAGGATCAATGCAACAAGAAGAGCTAACAATCCTAAATATATATGCACCCAATACAGGAGCACCCAGATACATAAGGCAAGTTCTTAATGACTTACAAAGAGACTTAGACTCCCCCACAATAATAGTGGGAGACTTTAACACCCCATTGCCAATATTAGACAGATCAAACAGACAGAAAATTAACAAGGATATGCAGGACCTGAACTCAGACCTGGACCAAGCAAACCTAATAGACATTTACAGAACTCTCCACCCCAAATCCACAGAATATACATTCTTCTCAGCACCACATCATACCTACTATAAAAATGACCACATAATTGGAAATAAATCACCCCACAGCAAATGAAAAAGAACGGAAATCATAACAAACAGTTTCTCAGACCACGGTGCAATCGAGTTAGAACTCAGAATGCAGAAACTAACTCAGAACTGCACAGCTTCATGGAAACTGAACAACGGGCTCTTGAATGTTGACTGGATAAACAATGAAATGAAGGCAGAAATAAAGATGTTCTTCGAAACCAACGAGAATGAAGACACAACATACCAGAATCTCTGGGACACATTTAAAGCAGTCTCTAGAGGAAAATATATAGCAATAAGTGCCTACATGAGAAGCAAGGAGAGATCTAAAATTGAAACCCTAGCACCAAAATTGAAAGAGCTAGAGGAGCAAGATAAAAAAAAAACTCAAAACCTAGCAGAGGACAAGAAATAACTAAGATCAGTGCAGAACTGAAGGAGATAGAGACACAAAAAACCCTTCAAAAAATCAATAAATCCAGGAACTGGTTTTTTGAAAGATCAACAAAATAGACAGACCACTAGCCAGATTAATAAAAGAGAGAAGAGAGAATAATGAAATTGATGCAATAAAAAATGATAAAGGGGATATCACCACAGATTCCACAGAAGTTCAAACCATCATCAGAGATTATTACAAACAACTCTATGCACATAAACTAGTAAACCTGGAAGAAATGGATAAATTCCTGGACACTTGCCTCCTCCCAAGCCTAAACCAGGAAGAAGCCAAAACTCTGAACAGACCCATAACAAGGTCTGAAGTTGAGGCAGCAATTAAGAGCTTACCACCCAAAAAAAGCCCAGGTCCAGACGGGTTCACAGCCAACTTCTACCAGACATACAAAGAGGAGCTGGTACCATTCCTTCTGAAACTATTCCAAACAATACAAAAAGAGGGAATTCTTCCCAATTCATTTTATGACACCAACATCATCCTGATTCCAAAACCCGGCAGAGACTCAACAAGAAAACTTCAGGCCAATATTCATTATGAACATAGATGCAAAAATCTTCAATAAAATACTGGCAAACCAATTGCAATGGCACATCAAAAAGTTTATCCATCATGATCAAGTAGGCTTCATCCCAGGCATGCAAGGCTGGTTCAACATATGCAAGTCTATAAACGTAATTCACCACATAAACAAAACCAAAGACAAAAACCACATGATTATCTCAATTGATGCAGAGAAGGCCTTTGACAAAATTCAACAGCCCTTTATGCTAAAAACCCTCAATAAACTAGGTATTGATGGAACATATCTCAAAATAATAAAAGCTATTTACGACAAACCAACAGCCAATATCATACTGAATGGGCAAAAACTGGAAGCATTCCCTTTGCAATCTGGCACTAGATAAGGATGCCCATCTCACCATGCCTATTGAATATAGTACTGGAAGTTCTAGCCAGAGCAATCAGGCAAGAAAAAGAAATAAAGAGTATTCAAATAGGAAAGGAGGAAGTCAAATTGTCTCTATTTGCAGATGACATGATTGTATATCTAGAAGACCCCATCGTCTCAGCCCAAAATTTCCTGAAACTGGTAAGCAACTTCAGCAAAGTCTCAAGATACAAAATCAATGTCCAAAAATCACAAGCATTCCTATACACCAATAACAGACTTAAAGAGAGACAAATCAAGAATGAACTGCCATTCACAATTGCTACAAAGAGAATAAAATACCTAGGAATACAACTAACAAGAAACGTAAAGGACCTCTTCAAGGAGAACTACAAGCCACTGCTCAATGAAATAAGAGAGAACACAAACAGATGGAGAAACATTCCATGTTCATGGTTAGGAAGAATCAATATTATGAAAATGGCCATACTGCCCAAAGTAATTTATAGATTCAACGCTATTCCCATCAAGCTACCAATGACCTTCTTCACAGAACTGGATAAAACCACCTTAAACTTCATATGGAACCAAAAGAGAGCCCGCATAGCCAAGTCAATTCTAAGCAAAAAGAACAAAGCGGGAGGCATCACACTACCGGACTTCAAACTATACTACAAGGCTACAGTAATCAAAACAGCATGGTACTGCTACCAAAACAGAGATATAGACCAATGGAACAGAACAGAGGTCTCGGAGGCAACACAACATATCTACAACCATCTGATCTTTGACAAACCAGACAAAAACAAGCAATGGGGAAAGGATTCCCTGTTTAATAAATGGTGTTGGGAAAACTGGCTAGCCATGTGCAGAAAGCAGAAACTGGACCCCTTCCTGACGCCTTACACTAAAATTAACTCCAGATGGATTAAAGATTTAAACATAAGACCTAACACCATAAAAACCCTAGAAGCAAATCTAGGCAAAACCATTTAGGACATAGGCATAGGCAAAGACTTCATGACCAAAATACCAAAAGCATTGGCAACAAAAGCCAAAGTAATGGGACCTATTGAAACTCCACAGCTTCTGCACGGCAAAAGAAACAGTCATTAGAGTTAATCAGCAACCAACAGAGTGGGATAAAATTTTTGCAGTCTACCCATCTGACAAAGGGCTGATATACAGAATTTACAAAGAACTAAAACAGATCTACAAGAAAGAAACAAACAAGCCCATTCAAAAGTGGGCGAAGGATATGAACAGACACTTTACAAAAGAAGACATACGTGAGGCCAACAAACATGAAAAAATGCTCATCATCACTGGTCATTAGATAAATGCAAATCAAAACTACATTGAGATACCATCTCACGCCAGTTAGAATGGCGATCATTAAAAAATCTGGAGACAACAGATGCTGGAGAGGATGTGGAGAAATAGGAACACTTTTACACTGTTGGTAGGAGTGTAAATTAGTTCAACCATTGTGGAAGACAGTGTAGCGATTCCTTAAGGACCTAGAAATAGAAATTCCATTTGACCCAGCAATCCCATTACTGGGTATATATCCAAAGGAATATAAATCGTTCTACTATAAGGACACATGCACACAAATTTTCATTGCAGCACTGTTTACAATAGCAAAGACCCGGAACCAACCCAAATGCCCATCGATGATAGACTGGACAGGGAAAATGTGGTACATATACACCATGGGATATTATGCAGCCATCAAAAATGGTGAGTTCGTGTCTTTTGTAGGGACATGGATGAACCTGGAAACCATCATTCTCAGCAAACTGACACAAGAGCAGAAAATCAAACACCGCATGTTCTCACTCATAGGTGGGTGTTAAACAATGAGAACACATGGACACAGGGAGGGGAGCACTACACACTGGGGTCTGTTGGAGGGAAATGGGGGAGGGAGGGGCGTGTGGGGAGGTGGGGAGAGATAGCAAGGGGAGAAATGCCAGATATAGGTGAAGGGGAGGAAGGCAGCAAATCACACTGCCACGTGTG
Organism: Sapajus apella; assembly: GCF_009761245.1. Taxonomy (NCBI): domain Eukaryota; kingdom Metazoa; phylum Chordata; class Mammalia; order Primates; family Cebidae; genus Sapajus; species Sapajus apella. The sequence continues at coordinate 4,253,818 of NW_022436990.1, forward strand.
TACCTATGCAATAATCTTGCATGTTCTTCATATGTACCCCAAAACCTAAAATGCAATAAAAAAAGAAAAAAATAAATAAAAAGTATTTTAGATTATAGATTCTAATACGAAATATTGTGTTTGAATTCCTTGAGAAATATACAGTATAGATTTCTGGAAAAAAATGTATTCGTAAAAACTTTCTAATTTTTTACAATCTAGTAACTGAATGTGGCATCTTCAGAATTATTAGTTAATAAAATTTCTCTTTGGTATGTACTTATAACTTTGTTTTATTTTGGACCAGATGATTTAGCTGTTTCTTAAGTTTCTCAGTATTTTGGCATGTGACTGAATTAATTAAATGGAATAATATTCCTAAAAAAAAACGAGTGAAAGCAAAATTTATTTTTAAATGAGCCAAAGAATTTCAAAACGTAATTTCCTCAAAGGTGATTTTATTTAGGAAAAAGTAAAAGTTTAGATGTCTGTCTTCATCATCAAGGCAGATCAGAAAGAAAGCATTTCTCTAAATTTGAAAATATGTGAAACAAATTGCTGGCATTTCAAGGCATAGTTGACACAGATTGGTTAGTTTAGTTGTGAACATAGTGCTAATTCGAGTGAAATCTACAAGGTCTATCATTTAAAAGATCTAGTTGTATTTCTTCAGACTGCCATAGATAGCATCACACTTACCCATTATGATAATAAGTATTTATTAAGTACTTTTTATATGTGAAGCAATGTGGCAGGTATTATAGAGAATATGAAGATGAATAAAATATGATTCCTGCCCTTGAGGAGCATATGACTCATTGATAGGACAAGCAGATGAGAATGTTGCAAGCATGCAATGGTATAAGAGAAATATAAGGTAGAAGGACTCATTTTTAGTTTTGCTGATCAAACAAGGCCTTTATAGTTTGGACAAGTATTTGTCCTTGCTTGTGTAGGATACCTCCAATTTATAGCTATTATCCTAGGATAACTACTAGTAGGCCCTCTTCCACTCTTTAAAGCATTCCAGTTTAGAAGAAGAATCATATGATTATCCTATTTAGGGAGAAAACATTTAATATTGGCTTTGAAGATTAAATATAATTTCAAAAAATGGAGTTTCATACTATGGGGACGCCAAAGAAGAATTGGTCAGCTCATACCTGGAGATGGGTAGACACCAGGAAAACAACAAAGAAAAATCAGGGTTGCAAACAATTGATGCTAACGGATAATTGGTGAGAAATGAGCCTGAGAAAATTGTTGAAAGTTCTGCAGGCCTTGAAGTATTCACGTATGTGCAGTGGAACTGTGTGACTTTATCTTCTAAGCAATAAAGATAGTAGTGGGGTGTTATTGAAACACTTTAGATAGTGTTTTATTATTGTGGTTTTTATGTAAAAATGTGGTGGCAGCATGAACTGATAGATTGGAAGGGTATAAGCGGGGAGACATTGTGACCAGTTAAAAGGCCATCACAATAGTCGTGATAAGAAAAAATCAAGGTCTGAACTAAGATAGTGACAATAGGAATGAAACTACACATCAAGGGATAAGACAGAAAATGTATGTCAAAAAGAATGTCATTTAGCTTTTGACCTACATATATTCTGCTTTTAAAAATAATTTAAACAAAACTTCAAGAATTTTACAAACTTAACTTGATTCTCATGACCTTAGGAAAATAAACTCTTTTTATTGACCAGAATGGAATTCACCTTGCCATGTCAATGACTTTAGGAACTTTGTAATTCAGTGCCTTGTTTTTCATTACCAAGTATGGCAAACAGAATACATTATAATTTTAAATAAACTCCTTAGTTAAGATAAGTCTGTCTATCTACACATGGAAAATGAAATGTAGTATAAAATTATGGTAGTATACGTATAATTCAGGGTAAAAAGCACTTAGATGTTTGCAATGAAAGCAGGAGTTTTAGAAATGAATTACTTGGACAGTAGCCTCAGTTCTACTGTTTATTCTTTGTACAGCCATAGCCTGAGTGCAGGCTAATAAAGGGAAATGGAGCTTTGAACAAAACAGACTTTGATGGGAAACGCCTTAGGAGTTTGTCTATTTCTTCTGCCTCCCACCTGATAAATAACCTTGCATAGTGTCTGGACAGAAGGAAAGAATGAAATTGTATTTCCTTAACTACATAGAGGCCATAAAGTTTGGGATATGTTCTTTAGGTTCATCCTAAAGCTGCAATGCTCTTTGAGCCCTGGATGACTCATAAAAGTGCACTATAATCTTAGATTTGCACTCTCCTGGTCTGCTTTTAACCAAATGGCTTGATTGCTTTTTAAATTGCTTTTTCATGACTAGAGTACAACTAAGCAGCCATTTTCTTCTTTGTAGATTCTCAAAGAAATAGGCCATACCTATATGTGCAGCACAGAAATTATAGAATTAAAGCAATTACTGAATGATTGAAGAGAATAGACTATTGTTCTGAAATATTTGAATATTTGAGGAAAGCAAGACCCTGTTCTGTTGATTTATGTTATCTAAGTGATTCCTGTTAACCTTTCCTTTTGCTTGGTATGCACAGACACAGCTAAAATGCCTGCTCAGTGGCTTAGTCTTTCTTTCAAATCTCATTCAATGCTTTCTGACCATCTTTACTTTCTTGCGAGATATAGATCCTTATAAATCAAAGATGCTATGATTTTTCCCAATGATCTTGACTCCATCTAACCCTATTACTGGATTCTTCCTCAACCTAACCCTCACTTTAATTATTCAGATATCCCAAGAATTTACTTAAGATTTCACACTTATTTAATTCAAGTAATAAATACAATTATTGGAAAAAACCCCACTGCAGAAAATAAAAGCACAGAAAGTAGGAAAATTTATATTCTTTATTGAGTACCTATTATATGGATGGCTTTTTATGTCAAATATCCAAAATAATCATCATAGTGATGCGAGAAAATAGGTTTCACTATCACCTTAATATAATGAGATAACAGAGATTCCAGAATAGGGTTTGGATATAGGATTAGTATATGTTGATACTCTTCACTGCCAAACATTAGGCTCTACCCCAACCAGGCTTTTGAACCTGCGAGAGGTAATGGAGCTCATTTGAACATGTGGACTGTGAAACTGGTCCAACCTAATCATCTTCTTGAGAGATTTTCATTTTGTTATTATTTCCTGCATTCCAACATATTTCCAAACAGAAGCAGAAAAACCGTTCAGTTTTGCAGTGGCAGATGTGAAAAGATTGGCATTTTGTGGAATGCCACTTGAGAAGCGTTTGTCTAGCAGAATGGATATGCAAAGAAACACTGGCTTTTGTTATTCCAAAAAAGGAAAACAAATAGAAATCACCTCAGGTCTCTCTAACTACTCCTTTCTTTCTTTATAAAACAGGTTGTCTTACATGTTGGATTGTCACTAGGAGTCTAATGGCTGTTCACATAGAAATTGCCCTATCAGTAACCAACATGCTATTGAGCTCTATGAGATAATTTTAAAAAATCATACGCAGTCAAAAGCCCACTAATATATTAACATTTTTTTCTCTCTTATGTCTCAGAGTCAGATTAATTATAAATTCTGGACTGAAAAAGACATCAAGAAGTTGCCTAAATAAATATTTCATTCTTTTTTTGCTTCACGATGGATACATGAACATTTTGGAAGAAGCTTAGCTGATACATGAATAGGACCATGAATATTAGTTTCAAAAGGAGATAGGTACCACCAATTCTTAAAAACATGGCCAATATCTTGGCTTTAAAACATACTGATTTTGGTCAGATAGAAGAGAGTTGATTAGACCATAACTGGTTGTCAGACTCATATATCAAGTTTACATTAAGCTTTATTTTTAAATATTTACTGAATAGATTAACATTATAGAAGAGGAAAAATGTTGAGTATAAATAACAGTGGAATTTGGAAGATGCTTGTCTTGGCGTATACCTATATGATGTAGCCTGGCTATTTAAATCTTGTCCTGAACTTCAGTAGTTCTTGGGTCCATCTCAAATATTAGTTATTTTGACCTGGGTATTTTTTTCTACAAAATAAATGTAAGTAAAGTCAGCTCATCCCTGCTGACAGTTTTTCCAGATGTAGTAGCCCTTAATTTACTATAGGTTTGAAAGTTACATATGATTTTTATACCCTACGTTAGCAAAACCCATTCATTTTCTTGCATAATCTGCAGAATAGAGTTCTCATACAACTAAAATAATTTAGACTTGAATTCTTTGCAACTTGCATATTAAGCATAAGGGAGGAAAAGCGCTGAAGATATTTGAAGATGGTCATGGAAAGTAAGGAGGCCAGAGGTATGAGTTACTGAAGAGGAAGCTGTTATTACCATGGCCAGGAGCACAAGCTTAAAGCTAGGGCAAGCCAAAAGAACCACCTTCAATTTCTATCCTGTAGGTTTTTTTTTTTTTTTGAGAGGGAGTTTCGCTCTTGTTACCCAGGCTGGAGTGCAATGGCGTGATCTCGGCTCACCGCAACCTCTGCCTCCTGGGTTCAGGCAATTCTCCTGCCTCAGCCTCCTGAGTAGCTGGGATTACAGGCACGTGCCACCATGTCCAGCTGATTTTTTGTATTTTTAGTAGAGACGGGGTCTCACCATGTTGACCAGGATGGTCTCGATCTCTTGACCTCGTGATCCACCCGCCTCGGCCTCCCAAAGTGCTGGGATTACAGGCGTGAGTCGCCGCGCCCGGCCTATCCTGTAGGTTTTATGTTGTCCTTTTTAAATCTAAAGAAGGCCTCAAGGAATAATAACAGCAATAATAATATTCACTGTGTGCTATGTGCCAAGCATCTTTCATAGAAACCGTTCTCCACAGATGAAGATACTGAGCATAGAAAGGTGAAATAAACTATCAGAGATCACACAATTAGAATTCTGATTGTGGACCCACAATTAGAATTTAGGCTATTGATTCTATACCTTATGTTAGTAACCTCTAAATTTTGATTACGAAGAAGAAGCATTTTTGTGTTAGCTTCTCTTTTCAGTGCTCCTTATGTGAGGGTTATCCTGTGAACAACTTCTTATGGTTTCTATTTTAAATCCTTAATTTTATTTTTACTGTCATACCCTTTTCTGCTCATTTACCAGCTTACTTCCTTTTTCTTATTTGCTGACTATCAGGGAGAAGGTGTGAACTTTCTTGGTCTTGGGAGAGAGTGTGATCTGACACTGGAGGACTTCATACAACATTTCAGCATTAACATCTTCACTGGCAGGTTTATGGACTTTCCCCCTCATGAATTTTAATGTATCTTCTCATCTGAATCAAGGATGCAGCTATGATCTTATGTAATCCTGTTTCTTTAGCTTTGTTCCCTATTTGGATTATGAAGGTTTAAATTTTATTATGGGAGTGCAGTAAAAAAAAAAAACTTGCAAAATCTTTGGAATTGTACAATTTCTGGAAATAAACATAAATTATATGCCTTAAGATTGACTTCTTTAGCACACTGATAATTGAGACAGATGCTAGTTCTGTCCAAGGGCAGAGGCTGCCCCCTAAATACACTTCTGATCAAAATCTAAAATATTTCACATAGCCCACCCACACTCTTAGGAATGCAGACCAATTGTTCAACATTTAGATGCGGGGAAAAAGGAAATAACACTCTGAAGCCTCTAATGAGAGTGTGTACAGTCATCCATCTGTAAATAAGGCTTGTGTATCATATAATCGTTTGGATTTGGAAGGAAAAGAAGGATTACTTACAGGCCTTTCTTGCAGATGGTGTATGGCCCTAATGGGGATACATTTGCATGCTACTCAGGTTATAACTTCATTGGCGCCACTTTTTCTTGACAGTAAGTGTTGAGCCATCTGAAGGCTTTGATTAAAACCATAGCAAATTCTTTTAGAGAAAAAGCATACTGTCACATCCACTTGATGATTTCCTTTATTTTGAGAATTATTGGTAGTAAAGCTCAAGAAGCCCAGAGATATGTTCATTTTATTACCTACTTCCCTCCCTTTTGAGAACTTTCTTAGTAAAGATTGTGTTCTGTATTTGCAGCATTTGAACAACTTGAAATGAATGATGCCTCATGTCTCTGGAGGGTGGACAGAGCTCTAACTCTCTGAAGCTGGTGAGAATGCTGAAGCCTAGGGGTGCATTTTGAAAGACATACATTTGGGCCCTGAAGTGGTGGTGGGGAGATGGGATAGGAGAGGTCCTTTAATCTGAAATGGAAAGGCTTGCAGTATTGAAATTGAAACCCAAAAGGAAGTTGAAGAAAAAGAGAAATCCTTTGTGGTGGAAAGATCTCTGGGCTGGTGGTTCAGGTTCTGCTGTAATTAGCTGTGAGAAAGTCAGTCAGTTACCCTCTGTAAGCCCTTCTTTTTAAAAAAAGTAGTAATGGTCTGCCTATTTCAGAAGTTCGATACAAGAACCAAATAGAATGGTTCTTTGTGAAGCAAATATTGAAATATATTCTCATTAAAGTGTGTGCATGGGATTGTGCTAAGCACTACAGTGGATGAGATACAAATAATACTTAGACTCTCACCTCAAACTAATAAGGCAGTAAAATAAGCACCTCAATAAACAGAACTAGAAAACTGCGAAACAGGTAAGTTGAAAAGTGATTTTCACCACTCGAGACAAGGTTTCTCTAGAGCAGTGGCTCTCATATCTGGTTGTTCATTAGAATTACCTGAAAGCTTTAAAGACAGATAATTGTCAAGGCCCCAGGCGAGAAATTTTGACTTAGTTATATATGCCCCACCTTCCACTTTCCCCTACATTATCATTTTTTAAAACGTGCTTTAGTTGTGTTTAATTTGCATCAGAGTCACTTAGAGGGTTTATTAAACCTCAGATTCACTAGGTCTGAGTATGGGGACAAGAATGAACATTTCTCGCAAGTTCTCCTGTGATACTGATTGTCCGCAGGTCATATTTCAGAGCTAGTGCATTCATTCGTTTTGCTATTAATGCTTGTATGCAATACACATATGTATTTTATTTTCAGGCTGAAGGAAGCAGGTGGACACAAGAGTCCATTCTTTGGTATAATTTTACAGTTGGGAAAGTCAACACTGTGTGGCGAAATGACCACAACTGTATCTGATCAAAGAGATAATTGACTGACAGAAAAAAATTTCTTCATACAAAGGTCGGTCACTTGCAAATGTGTTAGTTTGAAATTATTCTCTAAGAAAAGAAGACATTATTTAGGGGACACCAGGTAAGCAATAACATGTTCAACAAAGCACATTTTGAAAGAAAATTTTAGATTTGGAAGGAAACTGAGATTCCTTTTCTTTGTAAATATCTCTCTAAGCAACAGAACGAATAATTCACCTTTCCAAATCCTTGGGTATCAGAATAGCTAAAGCAACATGGCATAATTTTCAGAAATAGAACCCTATTAAATTTTCACAACCCATGTAAGATGCCAATGAGAAAATGTGCAAAATTGATCATCACATCTTTATTACTTATAGAGAAATAGAAGGGCACTCAAGGTTGATTTGACTGTTAAGATGTATGAATTGTCTATTTCCTGAAGAGTATAAATCCTAAATGTTCATGAACATCAATTATAGGAGACTTTAGGGCTTTAGTCACCTTAAATTAGGAAAATGAGAAATTTACCTTGACAATTTCTACCTTAGGGTGTATAGATGAGAACTGAGGCTTTGCAGATGTATGGATGGAATAACATTCAGTGACTGGGAAAAGCTCAAACTGTTCTATTTTATCACTTTTTAAATTATAAATGTATTTTATAATATAAGAGAACAGGATCTTTTCCGGGGCATCCTTTTTTCTTGTCATGCGCCACCAATCACAGATTGACTGGGAAAAAGGGTGTTTTAAATGCCTACTAAAGTCAAAGGAAACTTTTGGTGGAAAGTTTGTATCTGATAAACTTCTTTATGCATAAAAATAAAAGCAGCAGTGTGTGAACTTGTCCTTACAGTGGAATAGATAAAAACTAAGCAAGCTTTCATAGACATTTGTTTCTGCATTTAAAGTTGGACGGGTGGAACATCCATAGTCTTTCTTGACCTGAATCAAGCTCAGGGTGACACTGTTTAAGGTAAGAATATTAAGGAAAACTGGAGATGGCTTAATGGGATAGAAATGGAGATCTTAATTGTAAAGCAGACATTTTACTATAGATTATATAGCCAATAATGTTCAGAAAGGCTTTTTTAAAGCTACACTTAAAATAAGACAATAAGAGCCATTACATAAATTATAAAACAAATACTAAGGTGGTATCAAAGGCATGTTCAGATTTTATCTCTATCAAGTTTATAACTGAAAGAAACTTGCTACACCTAAGTTCTGTTTTTAAATATGGACTTAAAACACTTGTAAACATCTTTCTCAGAGCTGGATGGGCCTTTATGCTAAGTCAGATGAGTTGGCCTAATGGTAGTACATGTAAAGTTTGGTGCGCCTTAGTATTTATGTTAGTGCAAAAGTAATTGCAGTTTTTGCCATTAGTTTTAATGCATCTTTATTCTAAAGTCTTTGAGACACTGTTCTCTTCCACATCTCCTATGTCTTCTTGCTGTTGTCTGAGATACAGGATGCTCTTCTTTTGTGACATCATTCTCTTTTCTCAGAGTAACTCTTCTTCAGTTATTACCACATAACTTGATCAACAACTTCAGTGTTAATGATTCCTGAACTTTATATTCCAGATCCAGATCACTTTCTTCAACCCACAGGTACAACTGCTGCCTAGTTAGTGTGTGGGTAGCTCTGTTTTGTGGGCATCTGTTTTCAATGTCCTAACACTCCAAGCTTGCTATGTCTTCTGCGTTTCCTATTTTGACTAATGGTGGCATGATTCTTGCTGCTCAAATCAAAACTTGAAAACCTTTTTTCAGGACTGTCCTTCCTCCACCTCCTTCAAATGGCCATTAGCTTCTGTTAGATTCTACTCAAATATATCTTGGAGTTGTTATTGTAAGGTTTATTGCCGACGTAAAATGAGGAAACTGAGGCAAGTATGAGAAAATGAGAAGCCAATTTATTCAGCTCCCGGGTGAGGTTCCGCGGTCCAGGAAGGGGCCAAAGAAGTCGGGCCGGCTGTTTAGGTCATGGGGTTTTATGGGGAGGGAAGGAGATTGTTTGGCTATTGGGGAAACAAAGCAAAGGCAATTTTATTGGCTGTTAGGAAGCAGGAAGTACCTGAAACTAGTTGCTATTGGTAGGCGGGCGGGACTTTGGGTAAGTGGGCCTTGATTGGCTGTTGGAGAAACAAAGTGAAGGCAATCTTATTGGTATTAAGAAGCAGGAAATGCCTGGAGCTAGTGGTTATGGGTAGGCAGGCGGGACCTTGGGTAAGCGGGCCTTCCCGGGGCATACAGAGTGGACTGCTACTGGGCAGGGTCTGATGGGGCTTCTTTTAAAAAAATATTCCTGCAGGGTTTATTAACAGGGGGCTGGGGGTTGAATGCATAATTTAGTGCTGAATGTGGGCTTGGGTCTGGTATGTGGAGGCGGGTGCGGGGAAGCCCTGCGGCAAGGCTAGATAATGAGCTTGGGTGATGATGTAGTCATCAGGCACAGAGAGAGATGGATGTGTCCATTTAATACTCTGTGAGGCAGCCAGCCTTACAGTTATCAGTATTTTTCTTTAAAAATGTTAATTGTGTTAAATTTAGAAAAAACAAAAACTTCAAAGAAGAAAAATAACAATTATTTATCTTCTTCCTATTCTTACCACCTCCACCACTACCACCCTGGCTCCATCATCCTTCACCTGAATTATCCAATAGCTCCCTCCTCTCTGCTTCTACCTTGCTTCTTTGTGGTCTTGTCTCCATATAGCAGCCAGATTAACTGTTTAAAAATATAAGTCAAGTCAAATCATTCCCTGCTTAAGATTCTCTCATAGCTTTTTGTCTCATTCAGAGAAAAACCCAAACTGCTTACAATAGCCTATAGTGCCCGTTATAACTGTCCCACTCTCTCTACCCTGACCTGCAGCTCCTCTGACCTCATCTCCTACTTTCATCCTTTTGGAATCTCTCTCTCTCTCTCTCTGTCTCTCTCTCTCTCTATATATATATGTACAGATATCTATCTAGAGATATCTATCTCCATATATCTAGAGATATATACAAATATATATCTCTTTCTCTATATCTATAGATGAATATATAGAGATAGAGAGATATATAGATAGATATAGATGTATCTATAATAGAGAGATCTCTATCTATGTATATGTAGATACTGTCAAAGCAGGAGATCTATACTATAGCTATGTATCTATTTAGATATTTTTCTCTATCCTAAAGGTGTATGTATATATATACGCACATATACATACATAAATATAAAATAGTGATATATATATAGATATAGATCTATCTAGCTATCTCTATATAGATATATCTAGGTCTATCTATTTATATCTACACCTTTAGGATAGAGATCTATATGTATATTTATATGGATAGATATACACATATCTATCTGTATCTGTCTTTCCTAAAGGTGCCCTATTTTGACAGTATCTATATGTCTATGGGTAGATATATAGATATGGATATCTCTGTAGATAGATATAGAGAGAATATATGTATGTATGTGTGTGTGTGTGTGTATGTGTATATATATATAATTTATTAATTTAATTTAATTTAATTTTTTTTGAAATGGGATCTCACTCTGTTGCCCAGGGTGGAGTACAGTGGTGCAATCATGACTCACTGCAGTCTGTACCTCACCAGGCTCAAGTGATCCTCCCACTACAGGGTCCCTAGTAGCTGGGACTATAGGTGCATACCACCACACCTGGCTAATTTTTGTATTTTTAGTAAAGAGGGGGTTTCTGCATGTTGTCGAAGCTGGCCTCAAACTCCTGAGCTCAAGCAATCTGCCTGCCTTAGCTTCCTAAAGTGCTGGGAGTACAGGTGTGAGCTGTCACACCCAGCCTAACATTTTAAAATAAATGAATGAATAACTCTATATTCTCAATATCCTATATTAGCCATTGCTAACACCGTGGTGTATTTGTTTTTATTTTTGTAAAAATGATAAACATGCATTACCAAAATCAGTGCTGTAAAGTGGAAAAGCATTAAATCACATATCCTAGAAATTCCCATTAGTAAACATCATTCCAAGTATGTTCCATATATATTGATGGAAAGATAAATGATAGAAAAATAGAAATACCTTTACAAAAATGAAGCCTTATTATTCACGATATTTTCAAATGAAAGGTATTTTATTCATTTTACTAGAATTGAAAGGTAGAAAAATAAATGAGTAAAATATCCCTCTAACATGGAGATTTTGTTTCTTAGTTTCCCTATAAAGATGAAAAAAGAGGGCCGGGCGTGGTTGCTCATGCCTGTAATCCCAGCACTTTGGGAGGCAGAGGTGGGAGGATCACCTGAGGTCAGAAGTTTGAGACCAGCCTGGCCAACATGGCGAAACCCCGTCTCTACTAAAAATACAAGAATTAGCTGGGTGCAGTGGCTGATGCCTGTAATCCTAGCTACTCAGGAGGCTGAGGCAGGAGAATCACTTGAAACTGGGAGGTGGAGGTTGCAGTGAGCCGAGATCGTGCCTGGGTGACAGAGCCAGACTCTGTCTCAAAAAATCAACAACAAACTCCCCCCCTCCTGCAAGAAAAAACAAAAAATAAAAAAAGAGAACTTTCAAAACACTAAAGATCAGAATCATTTTAAAAAACTGTTTTGATTTCTTGCTTTGAAAGTTGAAAAATTAGCTCTCTAATAATTTCTACTATGCCCTTCCTCTCCTTCCTGAGTTTTGTTAGTTACATTGTTTTTGCATTGAACAGATATAATTACAATTCCCACAATTGTTTAAAATTGGTTTTATATTTAAGTTGATTGAAGCTCACTACTAGTCTCTTTATTAGGGTTTCTCTATTGTGAAAGTCTTTATTTCTGTTTGTTTCCTAATTAACTGGATTTCACCATGTAAACTTTTAAAGACATGCTCAGAGCTACTGTGTTACTTGTGATATATTTTTGGGTTATACTTTTTTACTGAAATTGTACATAGTGCTTCCTTATCTCTATGATTTAATGCTACAGCAGCAACCTGATTTGTGTGTGTGTGTGTGAAGATGATTGCATCCTCTCCTACCACACATTTTATTTACCTGATGCTGGAAGGGTTTTTTTTTTTTCTTTTTAAAATTTCACAACTTAATTGGAGTTGTCTTAGAATTGACTGTTTTGTTTCTTAACCTCCTGGAATGCAGTGTATTCTTTTAAATCTGAAGACACAGTTGTTTCTTCATTTTTGGGAAATTTTGTTGTATTATATCTTTGGATGAATCTTCTGTTTCATTTGTTAGATTCCATTCTAACACATTATCCTTGTTAAGTGATTTGTGTTTACCATTTATATTGGCTTTTGCCTAATATCTGTAATCTTTTTTTTCTATTTGAACTCACTGTGATGTCTTATGCCTTTTTCTATGTTAACTAATACAATTTTCACCAGTATCTATTCTGTTTCTGGTTTCAAATTTAATCTCATTTTATTTATTAGCTGTTCTTTGGGCTCTTTTTTTTCTGAGTTGATATTAAGTTGTTCTGTGTTATAAAGCAACTAATTGTACTGTTTTCTTTCTATTCTTTGAGTTATATTTTTCTTTTTCTGGCCACTGCATTTGTTTGTTTATTTATTTATTTGCTGTAATATGTTTATAAAATTTTCATGCCATTTCTTTTTACCTTACTTAAGCTTGGGTGGCTCTGAGTATAGATGTGGTATGGAAGACCTAATTTACCTGGATATGGTATGAGTGATGACTTGATTGTCTTCACAAAATATCCTGAAAGGAATTTCTTCTTTTTTCCTCTTCAAGCTATAGTGAAAGGGATGCAATTTCATTCTCTCCACTTCCCTATCATCTGAGAATGGCAAGGAAGGAGAGAACCCAACATTCTTAACATGCTTGGGCTCTGCTCTTTCTCTGCAGCATGTTAATGCCATGAACCAGAGCTTGCCTCCTTTAATCTGTAGGGAGTATACCATATTAGAGGCTTTGGGTAAATTTTACAATATAATGTATAGCCCTGAAGACTTTTCTTCCAAAATAATGTTAGCCCCATTTCCAACTTTCTTGATTTCACTTGTTTTCCCTCAGCAGTGGTTTCCATTATATTTCAGGTAGAAAAATGAACTAGATTAGAATATCCCTTCTGCTTTCTTCTCTCCAAATTTACCGTTGCAGTGAGATCATGCCACTACCTGGCATGTCCCTTTTGCTCTAGTAACTGCAGATACCAAACTTCTTGCAGGAAACTTCTGCCATATTGTCTTATTTTCTCTATTCCTCTATAGATTTTGTTTGCTCTGCCTGGAATGTTCTCTGTCTTCTTTCTATTCTCTCTTTTTCCATTCTCTTTCTTTCCAGGGAACTTTTACTTATGTCTAAAGATACAAGTCAAAAGCAACCATTTCCTTGAAATATAAGGACTTCTTCTGCATTCCCATAAAGTTAATATATGGATTATATCACATTGCTATGATTATTTATTTGCATATTCTTTTCTGCTCTAAATTATATATCTCTCTACTGAAAATGTACTTAATAATTGCTTGTGGAGTAGGTAAGTGATTATCTAGCCAAACAGATAATAGAATGGAATATTTTCTGAGGTATTAGGTGTTGAAATACACATTAAAAAACTAGCTGCAAATGCAAACTTCTTGGTTTATTGGGCATGATTCTCAGTCTCCAGCTTGACATCCCAGTTGCCTTGAATACATACTTATTTTGCACACCTGGCCATGGTAGACCTGATCTCTAAAAATAAAGAGGTTAATATATAGAAAACATATTTTCTATTATCCTTTCCTTGTCTTTTAGAATGATTGTCATTTTTTCAATATGTATTTTCAGAGTACGTGAAATAATAACTCCTGATGCCAGGAGTTAGTCTTGGACATGATGCTTGCTCTCTAACGACTGTGAGAAAATGTCTCTGGATAATGAAGGAACCCTGTGTCTCCTCCATAACCCTACCTCACCATGTGTGAAAATGTATACTTCCATTTTGTCTTCTCCTAAGAACAATATAATTAAATATTTCTTTTCTTTATTTTCTGAAATTGCTCATTGGGATTTTTCTCAAGTAACTATAACCAAAAAAGGAAAAAAAGATACAAGAAACAATGACTGAAATTATTTTCTTTAGTGCCTTTAGGATATCAGAGAAGTCTAAATAAAAAATATAGTTAAACAGAGATCCTCAGTAGGTGGAATAAAGTAATGCTTAGCTTCGATTAGGGGATATTTTTAAAGCAAAACATCCAGTTTCATCATCCTGTAATGTGCAGTAATGTCAGACTATGAAAGACACTAACCACCTAAAGTTTATCACAAATGGAGAATTAGGATAAAGGTTTATTTCTTTCAATTTAAAAGTTCTTGTAGCTCTGATGACATTATTGAATGCTTGTCTATCAAATGGTAGAGAGCTTCATTTAAAAAGTCTCACCTAGATCAATCAATGCTAACAGATATTATTGTACCATGTAAGTAGATAAAAACCAAAAAAAAACTGAGAAAGTGTTCACAGAACATCAATAAAAATCTGATTTATTTATATTATTTACATAAAAAGGATAGGTCAAGAACACATATTAGAATAAAATTGTGTTTCCCAAAGTAAAATGAATAGACCTGTCCTTTGCTATCTTTATATGATGTAGTAAAAATTAGTCTAAGATTTTGAGTCATAAATTTTGATTGCTATGTAGATTAAACTAGCAATTATCAAACTTAATTTGAATTCTCAAATCATGGAGATAGCCTCAGATCAAAGTGGATAAATATTTTGATTAAGCAGTTACTCTAACAATATCTTAAGCAATTTTCCCCAAATAGTATAGAACAATACTTGAAACTATTATTCTTTTTATAATATACTATGTCTTAAGTGATCCACTCAACATTATAAATCAGGAACACTTCTTTTTAAACATAACTTGGGGTTCTTTTAGAATACAGTGAGGCAAGACTGATGCATAAGTTCACTTCCTTGTCATGTTTTGGCTGTGAAATTATGTGCTGCTTGATATTCAACCCACTATTTACATTTCAAGGTTCAGGATCCAGTAAGACTCAACAGTGGCTCTCATTTCTCTAGGACTTCTCATGTTAGTCCTAGAAAATTATTTACAGTAGGAGTTTCTGCTCACTAATAACTCTGCTGTTGGTAACAGATAGCACGAAGATGATTTGGCAAGTCTTTAAGTAGCCTACATTGGCTGTGTAGTAAAATGCCATTTGGTGCCATTCAAATAAATTTTTTTCGGAGATCTGATCTTTCAACATTTTGTCCATTCACCTTACTAGTTCAGTAATACTTCTGCCTATTGTCAAAGGGTCCCTTGGTCTTTTATGTTGTTATGTTCAAATTACTGAATAGTTTTTGGCTTGTAATTTAGAAGGAAATAAAAAAATATTTCCCTGTAGAAACAATATGAAACTAAAGAAACCCACTGGGCCTTAAAAAGTTTCCTTGATCCTCAACACTGTGCTCTGAGATGGATGTCACATTACTCATCCTGAATGTGTCGTTTGCTTCTCGAATATGATTTATATATCTGTGGAAGTTGGGCATGTTCCCGCCGCTATTGTGAATAGTAAGTTTTGAAAATTTAGCCAATAACATCAAGCTGTTTGGTTATATAAGCAAGGATAAAAAGATACTTTGAAATAAATAAGCTTTTTTTATTATCACATTAAATATGTATGTTGTAACATAAAATATCTCAAGGTTTTACAATGTACATACATAAGGCCCTGAAGATGTCTCTTTATAGTACAGAGCCTCATAAACTATTCATCTGACCAGGGATATCCAGCTTCCCCTTGTGGTCTGGGGAGAGAACTGAGTGTAAGACCGTGTATAGTGCAAACAGTTCTTTCCTCAAGGCATTGCTTTCTGAAATAGTTCACCCTAATGGCTACTCTCATTTATGTAGTAGCCACTTTCTTTGATGGATCGTGATGACACTGAGAGATGCTCTGAGAAAGATGAGACATTGTGGCAGAGTAGTTTCACAAATGTAGAAACTTCCTCTACATCACAAGATGGATGCTGGATTCAGGCTATAACTCCATGTTCAAATCAGTCTGGATGTTTTCATTGATTTATCCAAAGGAACCGAAAAAATACCCATATCCTCACACATTAAAAACAAAAAGCTCCCCCTTTAAAAGAGTAATGTTTAGAAATACTGCTTTCTTTATATAGAACCTTGGCCTACGAAGGATATCAAACACTGTTTTTGTTTCTTTATAGCAATCTATGCATAAAAATGTTTTATAGCTATTTTAATTTATAGATCAGGTAAAATTTGACTCATCAATGGTTCAATAATGCTATTTTTAATTCGGCTTAAATTAAAAATTTTAGTTATATATAATGGGAATGGGTAAACAGTGTCATAAATTGATTATGTCACCATGTTATCTGCTTCTACTTGTAAATTATAATCACATGAAGTAGGACAATGTCTATCTGTCTGATTTTGCTAAATCATTGGGAAAGGGTTAAATAGAATTAAAGTCACTTTCTCCTGAAAGTTGGACTCATTCTGATATTTTGATGAGTCTAATTCTATGATCATTCATAGATGGACGTAAAGCAAGAATATAAACTAGAAAAAGAAAAAAAAAATAATACTGGACCACATCTAAAAGAAAACACTCAAGAGAAAAATATTTATCTAGTGACACTTTTTCTAAATAATTTCTGACAACCAATTTAACAAATTGCTTACCTCCTTCCCTGGACCTCAGCCACCAGCAACTTAGCTGACTAAAGTTGAACAATTGTTTTGCTAAATAAACATTGTTAAAAAGTTAATTTTGGAGAAAAAAGTCACTCCAGTCTATTTTAATACTTTTATAGACATATAAATGAATTATAAACAATATATAGCATTGCTTTTTTCTGTGCTTTGAATGGGACAAAAAGGGCATACATATTTTTATCAGTATTATGTTAAGATTTGTGCTTGTTGATATATATTACTTTTACTCTTCCTGAAATAAAAAAAATTTTTTTTAAAAAGTTTGTGCTGCTTTTCTGGAAACAAGGTGCCAAAATTCCTATCTCATTCTAACAGAAACTCTCTGATCATCTCTGTAATAAAATAATTGCTTAGTTCAGTCAACTCATTGGGGAAAACAAACCATTTGAAAGAAGCAGGTAAAAACCTGCAATAGGCCTTGACATTCTGTATAAAGAGCAAATCTGGGCCCCTCCTGCAGTTCCCACTTCTCCAGGACCCTGAGTTCTCTTGTTTTAACTTCCTACTGAGGCACCATCACTGAATATCTGTCAGTGGTCCAATCTGTTCCTTTTCCTTATTTGACCAACATTTCGGTTTATATTTGCTTTACAACCTCATCATCATGGCGAGAGCTCTTCTTCCTGCTCTGTCCTGTAACTTGGGACTCAGAGGAGGCTCAGAAACTCCTGAGCTTCTCCTGCCCCTGCTGTTCTCACCCCTTTCCCCCTTTAAATTCTTAGCCCAATATATAAGTTTTGCAATAATTGCTGCCAAGTTTATTTGGATATGGAAATCTTAATATTTCTTTCTTTCTTATCAATTCCTCAGTGGACAATAACTTCAAGTGAGCATTTTTTGCATGTGAAAACAAACCAGGAGAAAGAAAGAAGTAGATAAATTAGATGTGTGTAAAGTACCTAATACGGTACTTGTCATGTAGAAAGCTCTCAACAAATGGAAGTTATGGGGATCTAAATATAATTAAGTGGTAGAGTTTATTTTCAAGTTTTATTTATTTTTATATATAAAGCTTGGATTTAGGTTAATAAAAATCAGAAAATTTCTTTTGTATAGACTAATAAAGAACAGGAAACTGCTTTCGTTCTCACTGTCTTTCTTTCCTTATTATTGGAAGTTTTCCAGAGACCTAAGAGTATTTTCATGCCAAGTTCAAGAGGGCAGAGAGCAGAGGGCACAGAGGAGTGAGAGGCAGGGCAAGAAATGGGGAAGGAATTGACTCTGTACCTGCAAATACCTAGCAGGTCCCATGGAGATCAGAGTCACTGATGGCAGTTGCTGTATACAGAAGAGAAAAAAAAAAATGTTGGAAAAAGGATAAGGAAAATTTGTTATTGATTTCTTTTAAAAAATGCATGAGAGAAAATATACTGTAGATACAATACTCTAACTCACATTCTATGACTTATTTTTTAAAGAACAAATATCATCTGGAACTAAGTATAAAAAATGAATTCATTTTCATAACTATCACAAATTTTGTTATAATTGCATACTTTCTGAGTGACCTTTAAGATATGATAATGTTTGAAGGTGGCTTTCCCAGTGGATGAGTTGCAATTGTAAGGTGATAGTTTAATAGCTCTGGTCACAGGTGGAATAATTGAATATCATTAACAATGACATTTGATTATGTTTCTTAATTTTTTCAGATTATATGTCAAGTTCTGTGTGAAATCAGAAACCATGGGGATTCATTATTGCTGGAGTTGATGGTATTGCAGTTTTACAACCATCTGATAAATTAGTATTTAATACTGAGAGATTTCATTTTAAACTTAGAGGACTGCTTTGTTTTAAAGAAGAATTTTGCAAGGAGAAGCAGTAGAAATCATTCAGAAAATGCAGGCGATAAAAATCCTATCTGAGAAAATGGATCTTGGATCTTTGCAATCATTTGATTTGTCAGAATATTATTCTGTGCTAAAAAATAAAAGGGATTAAATGTTAAAAATCACTGAGCCAAAATTTTCTTGAGTGCATCTATTTTGTACCTTTGTTTCCAGTTTTTTTCACATACTTCATTCTCCATCCTGATTAATCTTGTTCTTTTTAAGCTCATTTCTGAGCCAAAAGAAGTCATAAATATAGAGTTCCATAACATTAATATTTCTCTCAGAAGTACAGATTTGCATGAATGTCAAAGAAAAAATATCATATTCTCCCCATTTGGTTTAATGATTATTTTATTACATCAGTAATGGCTTAGGTTAGAATCTTTGTGGTGTTTAAAAAAACATTCCATTTAGTTAACTGTTGACACAATATATTTGGAATTCTATATTTTGATTTTTCCATTAACCTGAGTCTGTTTTGGAGGGGGTAAGGGAGTAGATCATCATTTCTGTTTAAAATGGAAATCAGTTTCAAATGGCTAGAGTATGTCTCTTCTCTCTCTCTCTGTGCACACGTGTGTGTGTGTGTGTGTTTGTGTTGGCATTGAGTATACCAACAATTGGCTATAATGAGGGTTTAGTTCATCCTTGATGAAATATACATAATTTCTGACTTTATGGAGGTAATTATAGAATGTTTTGCATTACTGTTAAATCTATTTCTTTAATATAGAAAAATGTATTTCTCAATTCTTTACTAGTAGTTTCCTTCAGGAAAAAATAAAAGACAAAAATTAGTGTCATCAAAAGTGCAGATGAATATATAATGTGATGTTTTACATTTTATTTATTGACATTTAGTTCTCTGTAAATTGTCTAACCTTGCTTAATTTGCTATTAAATGAAAAATGGGCTGTTTTCAAAATAGCTACCACATTGTCTTGCACTGGCATGACTTCATACTTGTCTTATCAAGAGCAAGAGGATTCATAATGCACATGGAAATGTCACTATGGTATTCTGCTGTTTCAGTGAATGTTTGCTACTTGAATCATTATTCCATGGTTGCTTTTAATTCAGGATTACGCCTTTAACATCACTGAAAAATGTAGACAAAAACTTGAAAAATTTGATAAAACTTACTTATGGTTGTTTGGGGGCTATGGGGTTTGATATATTTGGAATACTTGTCTGGTCATCCACATCTTTTGTTTTTATGGAAAGTAGATTCAGTGCCACTATTAGTTTGCCACTATATTTAAATCAGCTAATTATGTTGCTTTTAAAAGAATTTTAAAAGATAATATAAAGTTAGTTATGTCTATAGTTATATGAAGTCATACTTTCAAGCATGTTTCTGTTTGATCCTGAGTTACTAATACCAAATACAAGTGAAGGTGATTCTGAAGTAAAAGCATAATAAGGTGTTATGAGTGGCTGGATGCCTCTAAAACATTCACATCTGTGTCAGTGGACATTTTTGAAGCAGCTGAAGGCTGGAATGGCGTGATCAGAATATGTACTACAGCTGTGCACTTTGGTGGTGTGAACATTGTTGTCTTCACTTCTTAGATATCTCTATAGTCCAACAGATATTTGTATTAAGATGTAGAAGCTATTTTCTTTGTTTAGAATGTTTTGACTTTTTTTTTCATTTTAAATCCTAATTTTTTAACAATTCAGGGAGAAGGGGAGAAAAATATTGACAAACTAAAGGAGTGACACTTGATCCAAATATTGGTTATAAATATGGTGTTTTAGGTATATATGTAGTATATAGTTTTCTGTTAATATTTATTGTAGAAATCTTACCTTATGAAGGTAAAGCAATAGATTTATTTGAAACAAAAATATGTTTAGCATTTTGCCACAATTTCTATTTTTTTAATTTGTGGCTGCACCACTTGAATGTAAGTTGTAGATATCATGACCCTCCACCTGTAAATACTTTAACATCTGACTTATATGTACCATAATGTCATTGTTACACCTTAGATGATCAATAATAACTCAAGAATATCATCTAATATACATTTATATTCAAATTGCTGTATTTATTCCCAGAATGTATTTTAGAGCTGAAGCAAATGTTTTCCTATATTTTGTTAAGTGAATCAAGTTCTCCTATCAATATGTCATAATTGTATTTTCTCAAAATAGTTATTGGCCATTGAATAGGTTTGGGTTTCCATGGCCCCAAGCTGCCAACTGAACCCACTAGAGTAATTTTCTGGAATGAGAAATGCTAACTGCCAAAACTAAAGAATGTTAATCAGCAACCAGCCTGACTGTGATTTCCAACGTGCTAATCACTTGGAAAAATTGCCTCTCATTGGCTCAGTCTATAGATAATTACTAATTGAAAAGCAGCTAGAATGAGAAGGTATATTAGCATGTTAATAGGTCTTTGTGCCCAAAGGCTTTGGATTATAAATTATGAAGACTGCATTAGCCAGATGGGCAGGATTAATTAGCATGCTAGTATTACCTGGCATCCTATCGTGGTTGAGAGTAAACAGTGACCATAACCATTTCAGCATAGTTTGATATTAAATTGTTTGCTTTTGGTAGCTAGGAATAGAGTTTTATTCTGTAGTTAGAAGACTAACCAAGAATCAGTAATTCTGGATGCTAATAACTAGCAAAGCATTTAGTCCTTTTGTACTTTGGCTAAAATCGATGTTCATGTGCTCAATTTCCATCTCTAATAAATGAGAGCTTTATGACAGAGAAAAATGAACTAGTACTGGAATTCTAGAGGCCTATATTCTAATCTCAATCTCTCCATCCCTCAGTTTCCTCATCTGTTACATAAAGAGGATAAACTAAAAATTCTCTAACGTTCTTTTCCAGTGTTGAGATTTTACAGAGCAGTGTAGACTCATGACCAGTAACAGATCTGGAGGGGAGAAATAGGCTAAAAGTCAATATGTTTCACAAGAGCAACTGAAACCAATATTTCAAATGAAGATAATACCTATAAAGAAACATATCAAGGATGATTTTATATTTCTCAAATCATCCAGACTGCCTTTCTGACTTCCTATTTTGATACCTTCCAAGGTAAGTAGGTGATTATTTTTTTCTTTTTCTGGAACTGACTTGTACAGAGGTACCGTGAGAATTCTGGGAAGTAGAGAGGAAAGAGTTTCCAATCTCAGCTCATCAGGGAACATCGAATGCTCTCTTAAGCTCAATAGGAAGGAATGAGGCTACTTTCAGATTTCTCTATCCTAATGGTTTCAGTTGCAATAAGGCAGAAACTATTAGAGTAAAAATTTTCTGCAAGTGTGACATGAACAGTCCAGTATGTGTCAAAAGAATACTTCCCCCAATGAGTATGTGGCTTTGATTTAGAGATATTTCTTGTATTAAACATAATAACTAACATTTTTCTTTTTTTTGAGACGGAGTTTCACTCTTGTTACCCAGATCTCGGCTCACCGCAACCTCCGCCTCCTGGGTTCAGGCAATTCTCCTGCCTCAGCCTCCTGAGTAGCTGGGATTACAGGCACGTGCCATCATGCCCAGCTGATTTTTTGTATTTTTAGTAGAGACGGGGTTTCACCATGTTGACCAGGATGGTCTCGATCTCTTGACCTCGTGATCCACCCGCCTCGGCCTCCCAAAGTGCTGGGATTACAGGCTTGAGCCACCGCGCCCGGCCCAATAACTAACATTTAATGAGCACTGACTATTTGACAGACATAGAACTTATAATTAATCCTCACCAAATACTATGCATTGGATTCTCAATAGCCTCACCTAATAGACACTCAATTAAGATAAGGGGCAGAGCTGGGATTTAAATCTGGGGCATGCTCTGCTTTTTTCTGGTGCTGTGTCTCAAGTTACAGAGGTTTGAAGTCTTTTCTGAGTAATACCTATAACTCCTTGTTTCCCAGAAGAGACCTGTTATTTAGGGAATCCTTAAAGATTTTGTCTTCCCTGCTTGTGACTGCTTCTGTTGCCTGCAGCACATTCCTCAGCAGTTTCTTAGCTTTCTGGGCAAAGTTTTGGAAATTATGTGGTAGAATGGATTTAAGAATTGGAGAGTTGGTTACTGATATGGTTTGGCTCTGTGTCGCCATCCAAATCTTATCTTGACTTGTAATCCCCAGGTGTTGAGGGAAGGCCCTGCTGGGAGGTGATTGGATCATGGGGGCGGTTTCCCCCATGCTGTTCTCGTGAGAGTTAGTGAGTTCTCAAGAGATCTGATGGTTTTATAAGGCGGCGGGGCGGGCTTTTCCTCCTTCACTTCCTCACTCCCGCCTGCCACGTTGTGAAGAAGGTTTCTGCTTCCCCTTCACCTTCCACCATGATTATAAGTTTCCTGAGGCCTCGCCAGCCATGCAGAACTGTGAGTCAATTAAATTTCTTTCCTTTATAAATTACCCAGTCTCAGATGGTATTCTATAGCAGTGTGAAAATGGACTAATACTATTACCAAGGTCTATTCTAGTT
The DNA here is from genome assembly GCF_009761245.1 of Sapajus apella. Lineage (NCBI taxonomy): Eukaryota > Metazoa > Chordata > Mammalia > Primates > Cebidae > Sapajus > Sapajus apella. The sequence continues at coordinate 4,276,903 of NW_022436990.1, forward strand.
CTGAGCGTCTTCAACCCACCTGCCACTCATAGCATAGATTTGGGTTGTGATAAGCAGTACTTTAGTGCTAGCAGTTAGCCTCATTTCAGGATGATGCCCTTCACCTGTCACTTTGATGGTTAACATTTAACAGGTGGCATTGATAAAGCATGTTCAAAAATAAAGTCTGTTGACGTGTTAACTTCTATAGAAGGTCACAATGAGATGAGACATCTCTGCTTGTGACCTTTGTTTGGTCAGCAGCTCAATACATCCTCCTGCCATGTGTTGTTGGCTGCCCAGAGTACCTTTCTCTCCACCTGGTTGAACAATGACTCATTAAGCAGCATGACACTTAAGTAGCAGAACGCCGTTAAGCTTTCAGTTTTAAAGACTTTTTTCTTCTCAATCAAAATTTAATCATCTAAAAGACTGAAGGAAACTTAAGAATTTAAAGAACTATTTTGATATTATGTTAGTGGTATGTCTATAAAATACACAATACTGCACTGTTCATTTTCAAAGTACCCTGGAATCTATCCCCAAAATGACTCTGCTTCCATTGCTGTGTAATATTGATAACCTGTTTAATTATTAGTGGTAATAATAATTAACATTTATCAAATATCTCCTGTGTGTCAGGGACTGGGCCAACGGTTTCACAGGTTATATCACTCAACCTTCTAACAACCTGATGAAGTAAATACTAATATCCTCACTTTTAAAAATAAAATTTCTTTGTAAAAGAAAAATAAATCACCAAAGCACTGTACACACATGCTGAACAGTAAAGAACTTACAGTGAAAAGCACCCTTTCATGCTGCTTCAAGAAACCCTTTTAATTATTTCTAATTCTTTGGGTATATATCTTCAAAACTCTAGATATATGCTAATACTTCTGCTTGGTGAATTTACTTGGCTTTCTCTCGTATTATTCCATTTATATGAAATGTCCAAAATATGCAAATCCATAGATACAGAAAGCAGATTCCTGGTTACCAGGGGGCTGGGATACGGGGGAATGAAGAGTGACTGCGTGGCTACTTGATGGATATGGGCTTCCTTTGAGGGGAGATGAAAATGCTCTAAAATTAGATAATGTCAATGGTTACACAGTATTGTGAATGCACTAAAAGCTACTGAATTTTACTATTTAAAGTGGTTAAAATAGTGAATTTTATGTGATGTCAATTTTTCTTCAATAAAAAATAAGATGGTTCTCTGGTTAGGAAGTCACCTACATTACTGTACTAATCAATGCTTCATATTTATTTTTTTATTTTTAATTCTTTTTATCCTCTTTATTTCTAATCTGATTTTTATCCACAAAGCAACAAATAAATGTCACTTCTGTTTTTAAATGTAACATATGTGTTTATAACCAAAACATAATTGTATATTTTTGGAGTATAATGTGATGTTTCAATGTATGCATAGTATAATAATCAAATCAGAGTGATTATTATACCCATCAATATAAACATTTATCATTTCTTTGTGGTGACAATTTTCAAAATCTTCTCTTCTCCCTACCTTGAAATATACACTACATTATTATTTGCTATAGTCACCCTACTGTGTAATAGAACACCAAAACTTATTCCTCCCAACTGTAACTGTGTACCAATTGATGAACCTCTCCTGGTATTCCTTCCTGCTTTTCCTCCTCAACCGCTGGTAACCATTATTCTCTCTATGTCTATGAAACCAATTTTTTTAGATTCTGCATATGAGTGAGATCATGTGGTGGTTGTCCTTTTGTGCCTGGCTTATTTCACTAACACAATGCATTCGATTTTATGGTTGAATAGTATTTCCTTCATTCTTTTTAGAATTGAGGAAATTGGGGTAAAAGAAGCTAACTTTCCAAAGATCACATAAATAGTTAACCTTGGACTTGATCCTACATAGTTTGACTCCACAGACTACACATGTAACCACTATTCAACACTTCCCTCCAAGATGGCAATTTCGGTGGCTGGAATTCTGTACGTGGAAAGGCAATTAGATCTTTCAATAATCTTACAGTTGTCTGGAGACAGAAAGTTTCTCTCATATATGTGAACTTTTACTTTAAAAGTGCTATTCCCTTATAACATCATGATCATCCAAATTATCATTAGACATTATATGCCTTATTACACATGCAGATATGAGTCTACTAATGCTTTAAGAAATGCTATCAAATTAATTTAGGGATTTACAAAAGTAGAAGCAATCCAGTTTGGTGCATCAAGGGTTACAATAGCTTCTTTCTAATGTATCTTTAAAAATGTGATTTTGGAATTAAGCAGTTACCAGTTACTGTTATATTTATGCATGACCTTTGACTGCTAATAGTATCAGCCAACTGTATTCTATTAGTGATTAGCAAATCAAAGATGTATAATTGATTGTTGGTGTTGATTGATATGTCTAATAAGCAGCTGGAAGTAAAGCATCTCTGTTTCAATTTCCAAAAATGATAGAAATGGCCTGCTTTTTTCATGCTAAGAAACAGTGGGAGAGAAGAGATTCACCCTTCCCACTTAGACTCAGTGAATCAGTGCTAGGAAATGATGTCAAATATCATCAAAGGCCCAAAGTGTTTAAGCAAGGAGGAGAAAATGGTGTCTCAGAAGGGGAATGTTTTTCTCAGAAGGTCCCAGTACCTTTGTTTTGATACTGGGACTGTTATGTCCCTGTTTGAATATTTTTGTTCAACAGTCAGTAATTCAACAAGCAAATATTTCCTGAGCATCAATTAGACTCCTACAGTGAAACCATTGAGCTAGGCTTGGTGGGAACAACAAAGGGTAATAAAGACATATCTACTCTTGAGAAATTTATGTCGGATGGGCAGGCAAGATGTACATACAACATGGAACAGGGTTCTTTGCTTCATGATAGAATTTAACCAAGGTCTGCACTCTAATGCAGATGACTCATTAGGGTGCCAAGAGACTCTATAAATGCAGTTTTTCTTTGCCTCTTATCCTATAACATCGTTTTTGTCTTATTTTTCTGCATGTTACACAAAATACCTCCCCTCAGCACACCCTTTTTCAAACACAAATACTCCTTTTGAAATGAGTTGTTGACATTTCTTTTTAATAAACATGGACATAGATGGCGTTTGGGCACACTTTTATGAGCTTTTGGACCTTGCTTTCTTATTTGTAAAACGAAGAAAATAATACTAGTTACCTCATACAGTTTTCCTGTGAATTAGAAAAGATAGTGTAAGGCATAGCACATTGCCTAATACTTGATACTCATTGATAGCTTTTATTATTACTACTTACATTAAAGAAATTGCTAAAAATTAAAAAATAGATTACTTCTAACTCCCAAACTCAGCAACTGATGTCATTTTTGTGTATTCCAGTCTTTGATCATACATGGAAATTAATTCTTGAAAAACATAGTTGTAATTTCTCCATTAGCTCAAAACATTGATCTTGCTGATGGCAAGATTTCATTTAATGTACCTGCTCAGCCCTTTGTTCACAGTGGGAATTTAATAGTTATTTGTTGACAAAATAAGTCCTCTTGTGACTCTGTCTTCAGTTACCCATAGCTCTCCCCTGACTTTCTCAGATAAACTTCCTGAGGGGTTGCTTGCACCTCTAAACTCCCAGACAGTTCATAAACTACTGAGATTGGCCTTTGGCATCCATCACTCTCAAAAGCAGAACTTATTGAAGTCCCTTCCTTGCTCCTAATTCTGAAGGACAATTTCAGTCCTTCTTACTGACCTTGGAGGCCGTGGAGTGCTGTTAACTCCTCCCCTTCTCCTTCTGGAAATATACCCTTTGGGTTTTCCTGTCATGTCTCTATCCCCTAGTTTCACCTTCTCCACTTTTTACAGCCAAAGTGACTATTAAGAGTTAAAATTTTTTCCTCCAAAATTTATATGTTGAAGTCCCAGTAACTCAGAATGTGACAGTTTAGAGATAAGGTCTTTCTTGTTTTTAAGCTAATTTGGAGGTAATTTGGCTAAAATGAGGTCATTAGGGTGAGCCCTAATCCCATGTGACTGGTGTCCAATAAGAAGAGGAGATTAGGACACAGACATAGGGAGAAGATGGCCATCTGCAGCGAAGGAGAGAGGTGCTGCTTTTCTTGGTACTCATGGCTCTTTTCATCTGAAACACTCTTTCCCTTTCTCCTCCCCTTCCCCCACACCTTCTCTTGGCTAACTCTGTAAATCCTTCAGGGTCTCAGTTTGGAGGTGCTTGAAGGACTCTCCTGAGCTCTGCTATGTTCTCCTAGTTCCCTGTATTTACTTCTCTCTGGTGCTTATTGCATGGCTATAATTGCCTGGATAATTGTTTGTATTTCCTTTGTGGGTCATAAACTCCTTGAAGGCATGGAAAACATTCCCTTCATTTATATCCCTAGAGACAGGCAGGCACTTGATGTATAGTAGGGTCTTAAGATTTGTTGGATGAACCAATACGATTTTATTGCTTAGCAGAAGAAGAAAACATTTTCCTAATTTTGGTGGTTTAATAACTCAAAGACTTGGTTGATAATACAAATATTAAAGTTACTTTAATTCTGTAATCTGCCTAATTTTGAAAATTGCCCATTACAGAAGATATTTATACTTGGTGCATAAATGTGCCACTTCTCTACTTCTCTTGAAGATAAAATTCTCAGCCTCTGACCCTTTTGTTCTGTGAAGTACCCACTGCTGCAAGAAAAATTCAAAACAGACAGCATGTACCTGTGGAAGATAATTTTATTATCTTTAATTATATTTTATACCTCTGTTTTTATCTATGTAAAGCCCAATTAGAAAAGAATCAGATATAAATGCGTTATTTTGGAAGCAACCAACTTACCTTCTGAAGCTACATCAATAAGAAAGCATTAGAGAAATGGGTCCAAAAATAGTTTGGTTTTCATATGGTAAACTTAATTGGTATTTTTGGTCTCTAGAGGAACCAGCAAGCAACATTGCTGACTTCGAACATGTTTTTTTGCTGGTAAAAAGTGAGTGGGTGACTTTGTGCTTAAGACAACTCTAGAAGTGTCCTTTTGTGGATGCCAATTCTGCAAAAGTATTTGGGACTCAGAATATGTAACTCTTTCAAAACCTGGATATTAGAAGTTTGGTACCACCTTCCTTTCAGAGAAGAGGGCTCTGCTTTGGTTATAACTGCATGGCTCTAAAGAATGGCAATGAGTGAAGAATGAGAAATAATTTAATCCACTATTGATTAACATGTTTGTTGTTAGAAGCTAATTATCTGTAACAGCAGAGCTGCAGCCCAGAGTTTCTGGAGACTTTAAAAATTACCTCCAGGCACAGTCAATGTTTAAATTTTCTAAAGCATCCCACACACTGAAGAGATCTGTAAGCATCCAACTAAAGAGAATCTGAATTAGAACTTAGCAAAAACGTACAGATCACTGGTATATATTAAATTTTTAATTAGAAAAATGGACATTTCTACAAGTAAATTTCATTGTATTAGAGGTTATCTCACATTTTTGAAGTTATAATAAAGAAAATCAGGAAAACAAAATTTTTCAGTTTGAATTTAATAACAAAAACCAAAGAACCAACCTCTAAAAACTCTTAAAAAAATTTATTTAAAAAAAATCTTCCTAGATGAGTTCTTTTTTTTTTTTATTCCTCTTGTTGACCATGCTTGACTGATGGTACCTATAAAAACTGATGCATTCTTTGGTATATGTGTGTTTTCAGAGAAGAATTATATGAGGGCTCGATGCTAAAACATGCTGTAGTTACTATTATCAAGTGCTGAATCTCATTTTAGCTATTATAAAAGGTCCCTAGTATTAAAACACTGGGTTTATAGATGGTAGATGAAAAACATATTTTTCAGACCATGGCCTTTGGTAGAACATGACTTGCTTACTATGGAAATATCTCCAGCTGCCTAGAAATGTTGCCTAGCAACCCCTGGAAACACAGAAAACCTAATATCATATCTGAGTTGCTTGTGGGTAAAGGGATTATTAAAAATATCGGTTAAAAAAAAAGGACTGCAAAGTTTGTTATTGGGCATGACAACAACTGCTACTTCAGAGTTTGACAGTATCTCTGTGCCCCCTTTCTTATGGAATTTTAAGTGTTTCTCATGTGTTTCCCATGAATTCTAAGTCTCAAATGTGCAGCAAAGAGGATGACTTGAAGAGGTTATGCGTGTGTTGTCAGAGGACTCGGCCCCATTCCCCCAGCTCTCTGCTGGAAGCTGTTCTTTGCCTTGGTGAGCAGTCAGCCAGCCACCGTGGCTTTGATAGCTGTCAACTTCCTTCAGACCCAGCAATTTCTGGGCGACTGGGAGTGATTTGTAGTTGCTGCTACCCTGACTATTCTGCTCATTGGCCAAGGCTGGGGGCAGCTTTCTCTGGAAGAGCACCCTAAACACCGGCCCTCTGATCAGCTACCCTGGCTCTACCCATAGGCTCTACTGCAGGGATGGCACTAAGCTTGGAAAGCCTGTTACCTCTATACCAGGCAGACCTGTGTTCTTCGTTATAAGCAAAGTAAGACAGCAGACTGGTGTCAGGCCTGACTGCCTTCAAAGTCCCTGCTATTCTTTTGCTCACAATATTAAAAAATTTAGTTGGGCAAATGCATCCTGTATCTTAGTCAGTTTGGGCTGTTGTACAAAATACCATAAATGGATGGCTCATCATAAACAATAGAAATTTATTTCTCTCAGTTTTGGAGGCTCGGAAGTTCAAGATCAAGGCGCTGGCAGGTTTGGTGTTTGGCCTCCGGTTCATACAGGGTCAGTTTCCTCTAAAACCTATTATGGTTGCAGGGGTGAATGAGCTCCTTTGGGCCTTGTTTATATAGGCACTAATCCTACTCCTGAGGGCAGAGCTTCCCAAAGGCCTCAGCTTCTAATACCTCCTGATATTATCAGCTTGTGGATTAGGATTTCAATATGAATTTTTGGAGAAAACAAACATTCAGAATATAACAAAAAGTTTTTGATTCATATGACAAAAAATGAATCATTCTGAATTAACTTGACTAAATGAGTGATATTCAAGCTGAAACTGATAATAGCTTTCAGTGTGAATATAGTTTCCTGGTCAACCTTTTGAAAAGCCAGTCTCCACCAGAATTTGAACTACTCTTAAGAACTTTAATAGCAATAGCAACCAGCTTGTACTTCAAATTTCTACAGTGTTACAGTCTATAGAATATGTGGACATTTGCATTCTTATTTGATCTGTTTGCTGGCAAGGGATAGTGTAAGCTCCATTTTATAGCAGTAGAAGCTGATGTTCAAAGATGTAAGATGAACTGTAACAGCAAAGGTAGAGAGATTCCACACTCCTGAAGCTTGGGCCAAGTCAACATCTCTTCCATGGTTCCAACCCCAGTCAGTACAGGGCCTTTTTGATGGAAGCAAAACTAACTGAGATAGTTTGTCCAATAGCCCAGTAGCAGGTGCTGCTAATGGGTTGATCTTGAGGTTCTCAGCTTCCAACAGGGTTAGTGTAGCTCCATTTTGTAGAAGTAGAAGCTGATATTCAAGGAGGTAAGATGACTTGTTCAACGTCATTAGTAAGTTCGTCAGTTCTTGAACTTGGGTTTTCTGACTTCCAGGTCATGTGATTGTTAGTAGGCATTTGGGATGAGGTTCACCTATCATGAAAAGTAGAGACTTGGAACAGTGTAAAGATCCACAAATTGGAAGCGTGGACCTCCTCCCTATGGTACAGCTAGATACAACCTACTTGACTTGCCCCAGTGACCCCATACCTTTCATGGAATGTGGAAATATGCTACACTGAACACCTCTCAGTCATAGCATGACTCCTGGGAACTGAAGCCTGCTTGCTTTAAACCCACCAGTTAGAACTCCTTGAGGAACATGTTTGGGCAATGCCCTTGAACCATGTGAAAGACAGAGGTACTATAAGTCCCTCTTTCCCTTGCTCCCTAAACACTGATTGAGAGTGCATGCCCTGAAAATTCCCCTTTCCCATTGGCCCCACAAGAGGTGCTGCCCTCTTCCGTCTGGGATTTGTAAGTAAGAAACTCCCGTTACTTTATGTTTTGTTGTGCTGCCTGCTGTGTCTCCCCTGACCGATACACCTGAACCTAACTTCTTTCCTGGCCAGAACTCTCCTAGACCGTGGCTATCTTGGTAGGAATAAACTGAACGTAGGTCAGACAAGAGTCCCACAAGGGTGTCTGCCAGAATAAACATAATTCCTGTGCAAGAGACACCTGGTGATCGGTTGAACATTTGGTCATTAGGCCATCAATGAGAATAAAGAAGTACCCTGTGAAAGCACACTGTAAATATCCATGACCATCTACCCTGGAGCTCTGTGAGGGCAGCATTGCAATTTGTGCCACTTTCCAGAGGGAGACCTCAAGACCAAATTAGAGGAAAACAAACAATTGTATACTGGAAATTTGCTGAGAGAGTAGATGTTTAAGTGAGCACATGCACACACACACGGGCAACTATGTGAGATGGTGTACATGTTAATTTGCTTCATGATAGTAACCATTTTACTGTATATAAGTAATCAAAACATCATGTTGTATACCTTAAATATATGGTAAAACAAGGAGATGTTTGAAAGAAATGAAGAAATTCACTATGAGAATGAAAATTATAGGCCAATTTCTCTCATGAGCATATGTGTTAGTTATTTACTCATCTTTCTCAGCTTCATATCTGTCCAATTATGCTATATTTTATACTACTGGGGCTTGAAGTCTGCAAACTACATTTTCCAGCATCCATTGCTAGCTGGCTTACTTTTCAATTATGCTAATGGGAATCTGAAGTTCCTATTTGAAGATCAGAAGTGGACTGAGAGAAGTTTCCTGCTTTTGACACTAATAGTGTGGTGGTTGTTGTTTGCTGTTATGACAGCAAGGGTAGAGAGATTCTAAAGTCCTGAAGCTTGGGCCAAGTCAACATCTTTTCTGTGGTTCCAACCCCAGTCACCACAGGACCTTTTTGATAGACGCAGAACCAACTGAGATGTTTCTCCAACAGCACAGTAGCAGATGCTGCTAAAGTGTTCCAGTCCAGGGGGTTTAACAGCTTCTAATCGTTGTGTGTTAGTCCTTTTTCCTCCTTAGCCCTACAGCACCTGTCTTCCTTTTTCTTCTTTAGCCCTTCCAAAATCTGTACAACCAATTCCCTATATTAAAATCCCCTTATTAAAAAAAGTTGTGATTCAGATTGTTGCATGACCTAATTTGTCCAAAGTCACACAGCAAGGAAGTTTCAGAACCAGATTTGAAACCAGGCAGATCGACTGTATGCAAGGCTTAACAAAATTATTCCCTATATTTAAAGTATACAACAAGATGATAGGGGATACTTATATATAGTAAAATAGTTGCTATAGTGAAACAAATTAACGTATCCATCATCTCACAAAGTTACTCTTTTTATACACATGTTTGGATGGCTGCTATTTAAAAGTCAAAAGATAAATGTTGTTGAGGCTGTGGAGAAAAGGGAACATTTGTATATTGTTGATGGGAAGGTAGTTTGGTGAAACCATTATGGAAAACAGTATGGAGATTTCTTAAGAGATTAAAAACAAAAGTACCATCTGACCCAGGAATCACCCTCTGGTCATATACTTGACAGGAATAAGATCACCCCCTTGTAAAGATAAGCACACTCACATGTTCTTGTGGGGCTTTCATCTCAGTACATCACTGCCTCCAGGACATGGCTGTAAGGGGACACATGTGACTGACCCTTTGGAATAGAGGCCCTCATTGTAAGAGTTTATTTGAGCTCAATTTTTTAAATAATTAGGGTGGTTTATGCATTAATTTACTTGGATTCAGCTATATAACATCAAGACCTGGACTATATTACATTTCTTCTCCCATTCAATACTTAACTAAAGGGGATCCTTCCTTCCCAATGTATCTATATCTGTCTATATTTCTCCATTAATATGCAAACCTTGACATAGACCCATGCATAGATGACAAAGAGATGATATTTTATCCCTTTCCAGTCACCTGTACTAGGAGCCTTCTGTTAGCCTGCTCATCAGTTTTGGCTCACTCAGTCATGGACTCATTATAGTCTCAGGAAACCCTCAGCCCAAAATGACTTACTGGATTGTCAGAGCCCAGGATTTATAACACTGTGGTCCATGGACACTGGCATCATTATCACCTGAAGATCTTTTTATCTTTCAGACTTCTGAGTATATACCTCAACCTAGTGAGTCCTAACCTTATGGAATGTGAAAGCCTGCAATCTTTCTTATCAGACTGCCCAGGGAACTTCTGAGCAAACTGAAGTTTGAGAATCACAGAGGGGCTTCTTATACCTTTTCAAAAAATTAATTGCAGGCAAGGGCAGGCTTCCTCCCTTCTCCATTTCACATCTTCCCTCTTTTCTGCTTGATGGTACCTGAAGGAGAAACCTTAAGGACCTTCTCACTTTTTCTTCATTTATCTCTTGCATTTTGCTTTTACCAGTTCTTGATGCCTCCTCCTTCCTCTCATAGGAAGAACCACGGTTGTGCAGGAAGGAGCTATCTGCTCCTTGAATGTCTGAAAAGTTTACATGGTACTTAAGTATCTTTCAACTTGGTAATTGTCCAATATGGTCACTGAAGAGGCACTGTGCATACTTTATGCACTGCTGAATTTCAATTTCACAGACATCAGTCATTCCCCCTTCTGGGCTGAGTGTGTGTATCTCTGTCAGTGAGAGTCACCAGGTTCTGAATGTGAACATTCACTGAAGAAGGTGTTTTTGTCGGAATTGATCGAATGAGTACAGAGAGAATGAGTGCAGGTCTGCGGCACTTTGAGCCTCCATCAAATGGCCTCTCAATCTCTCCCCACTCGTTTCTTTGTTTTTGGCCTGATTTTACACCCCAACTGCTATAGACACTACCCTTCCCTGTTTATGAATCAATGTTTTCTTGCAAGCTTCCTCTAACTCTTTTAATATCCATGGTAACCAGGCCACAGCTAGCACAGTGCCACAAAGAGGTCGGCTCATGTGAGCCCTTGGGAGGGCTTGACTTTATCCTTGCAATCTGTGTGTGACTGTTTACATAGAAACTGACAGAGCTTGAAAGAAAGAAGTAGGCAAGTTATGATGTGCAGGGCCCTGCTCCTCTGCCACCATTTGGGTTCAATCACTTTATACTTCATCTCTGATTTCACTTAAAGTCCTTACATGCCTTGCAGGGTTGAGCTGGCTGTTCACAAATACCTGGCATAAGTCTTTTTCCAGTTGCTCAACCACAGTGTGCTTTTGCAGTTCCTCTAGAATTTCTGGGGGGATGGAGGTGGAGTGGGGAATGGTACTGAGGTTAATCTGGGTCAAATTGCATATTCTCTTCCTTTTGGAATATCCCAGTGAGGAGTAATTTAGGAGAAAAACATCATTAATTTAGCCCAATTCAAAATTATTCCATCACAAAACACTAACATAGGTTCTTATGGAACATAGTCCTGTAGAATTCCCTGGGGGAATTGTCATTTAACTGGCAGACTAACCCTCTGCTTGTATTCTTCCTTCTTTGGATCTACTATTGGGCATTGGTACCTCTATTAGAGCACAGGTGGAAAAGAAAGATTAAATGGACTGCTTAGAAAGGGCTAACAAGCTTTTTCAATTGCCTTCTAAAATGAGTATTCCTTCCTCACCTCACCCTGACGTTGTAGGTTATTTCTTATGTTGTATGAACTCTTTCCCAATCATCATTCCTCCTGTGTTCTGAAAACATTCTGTCTACTCCAAACACCTGCTGCTTCATGTGCTGCCTGCTTGCTTCTGTGACTTTCCCTATTCATTTTCACATGCTGAGACTGCCCCCTCTTCTCCTTTGTTTCTTACATGAAGCCTTTCCTGGCTGACACCTCCCCTTCTCTCTGCTCAATTAACCAATGAATTCATTCAACGTATGCCAGTTATGTGAAGGACTGGGTTGGGCTCTCAAGATACAGCAATGCTGAAGGCAGAGCTGGGCTCTGTTACTATGGAAATGGAATTCTCTAGCTCCTAACCCCACCTAACTTTACTTGCATTACCCTTACAGCAAGTGCTTTTACTCATTACCTCGTTTTATAATTTTAATTTTGAAACATTTTCAAATTTACAGAAAAGTTAAATAGTATAAATGACTCACATATATCCTTCCCTCAGAGACTCCATTTTAGCTTCCTTTATAACAATGGGATATGATGTAAGACAGGACTTTAAGCCCAGCTTTAATGTGGCTCAAACTTCAAACCTGAAGCAATTCTTTACTCTTTACTTTCCATGACTTTGAACAGTTACGAAGATTAAAGGCCAATTTGGGTCTGTTTGATGTTTCCTCATGATAAGACCCAGAATTTTTGGCCACGGTTTCACAGAAGTCATGCTGTGTTCTTATTTCATCCTCTCCAATGGCAGTTGTTTGTCTGCTTGTCTAGTTGCTGGAGAAGTTAACACTGATCCCCTAGTTAAGATTATGTCTGCCAGTTTTTTTCTGCTGCAAACCTATCTTTCTTTCCCTTTGTAGTGATAGGTATTTTGTGGAAAGTCATTTGGAGACTGTAAAATCTGCTCACTCCACTTTTATCTACCAGTTTTAGCTTCCATTGGTGTTTCTTGCCTGAGTTAATTGTTAGCATCACAGTTTGCCAAATGGTGATTTTCTTATTCCATTATTATTTGCCATTCTACAGTATATAAAGATGTATGTATGTGTGTATGTACGTATGTATTACTATCAGTGTGCTTACTTAGAGACCTGCATGGATGCATTATAATCCATTATAAAGATGTATGTATGTGTGTATGTACGTATGTATTACTATCAGTGTGCTTACTTAGAGACTTACATGGATGCATTATAATCCATTACAATAGTTATTTATGTCGATGCTCAACTTGTCCCAGATTTGACCAGTGACGGCTTCCTGAACCTGATGTACCAAGATGTGCACAGGCATGTCTTCTTTCCTTGCCCCTAGCCACCCTGGAATCAGCCATTTGTCTAAGCTGTCCTGTTTTTGTTTTTTGTAATGGAGAAGTGGCATTCAAAAGTCAAGATTTGTGTGCGTGGTGTGCTTTATTGCTATTGAGATGTTACTGCCCCTGGGCACTTGGTGGTCAGAGCAAGGAAATCTATGCAAATATATACATACATGCATATACACCTACATAATTATACATATCTGCACACATGTATCATACATGTGTATATATACACATTTACGTCTCTATATTTCTATATCTTTCCAGGTATATACTGAAAACCATAAGTTCATCCAGATGAACTTTAATTCGAATCCAACACTGCAGGGGTTGTTTCTCCTTCTCCCTTCTCATATTTGTACCTAATGTTCTCTGACAGTGAAAAGCCTGGTTATCATTATTCTTGATATTTTTACTTATTTACTCAATTCTCCTATAAGTAATCTCCTGATCTTGCTGGGCTGCTGCCATGCTGTGACCCCTTCCTTGTGTGGACCCTGGCTGTTCACACTGGGCTGCCTTCCTACCAGGAATAGGGGAGGGAAAGCAACCCCATCACCTGGGCGTGGGGTGTGTGTATGTGTGTAAAAAAGACTTAAAAATTAATTTGACAAGTTATAAAATGCCTCTCCGGCCTCTTTTTCTTATACTTCTCTGTGTATTGAAAAATAAACTTGTTACTTTAAAATAAACCAAATTAACCAGTAAAAATGATGATTTCATTTCAGCAAACATGTTTTATCAGTGTTTGAATTTAGTTTACCTTCTGGGCTTAACACCGAAGGACTTACAATCATTTGCACACATTTGGTTCCTACCCCAGGACTCTAAACTTCTTGAGGATAGAGTCTGGCTTCTGAAGTCAGTGGCACACCTTGTACCAGTGCCTGGAGTGGAATGTGTGTCCAATTTGTTATATTGATTATATTCCTCCTATCAGAACTGACTAGCTGTTTTACAGAATTGATTGAACTTACTCATTATTCCAACATTTCATACAAGTAGCTTCAACCCACAGAAATATCTTACCACATTGTCTTAAGCTTGTGGGAAAAGCAGAGGTCATAAGTTTATTCACTAGAAAATCTTTTACAAGCTGAATAATTGTCCTTAAAGAGGAAATAGGAAGAAAAAATGGTATGAATAAAACAAAGGAGGCATTACAGAGCTGCTTATTTTATAAAATTAATGGAGATGTTTACTTTTCCTAACACATGAAATACTGTGCAGCAAATAGATTCTGTTTGAAATGGAAATAGTCAGTTGATGGGTAAGGGAGATATGTACAAAATTTTTACATTGAAATTTATACAATGGAACGGTAGACAATTGTAAAAAGTGTTTTAAGCTTAGTGCTGGATTTTTTAAAGATATAATTTGGCTTGGGAATATGCGTTTCACACTGTTGGCATTGTCTGGTGTGTGGCGGTCTTCACTGGGCTTTGAGTGTATGTTTATATTACATGCAAGTTACAGGGGCTTCAAGGCCCTGCTACAGGAATTCCCCTCCCCCAGTAGTTCTCATGATTGTGTCTGTAAATCAGTCATCATTCTCATTGCCATTGCCATCTTCTTAACATGACTTCAGAATGAATCTTCCTTGATGTCTTTCTTCATTATCATTGGCTATTTTTGCCCCTCTGCTGGCCTAATAAATTAGTTTCTGGACCAACTTAATTTATAGTCTATTTCAGATAGATATAAAAAAGATGACTGACATCTGACAGCACATCAGCCAAGGTTAAAAATGCAATTTTCAGTTCATTAAACTCAACAGAAAAGGTCAGTCTTTAATAATTGTATAATCTACTAAGATATGGTCTTAAGAGACTTCTGCTAGACTTGCTTGTGCCAAAAATGTGCACATTTGAGAAAATATGTCCTCATTATGCCTTTAAAACACACACACATACACCCTACACACAAATCAGTTTGAGATTTATTTAAAGAGATCCATTTAGAAATAATAATTTTGGTCTAATTAAGACATATATTAATTTTCTTTTTACTGGCATTAGTGGGAGACTGCATCAGTAATGGTAAACTGCCTTGGTAGTGGTGGACTGCCTCAATAATGTTGGACACCCTTCCCCCCCACAGAGCTGGACTATCCTGAGTCCAGCTGTGCTTGCTGCAAAACTCTCAATCCAGAGTGTTTCAGGTTGCTGGTCTTTGAGGGGGTGGGACCCACTGAGCCAGATTACCTGGCTCCCTGTTTCATCCCCCTCTTTTTCAGTTGAATGGGCGGCTCTGTCTCCCAGGTGTTCCAGGAACTAGTTGAAACGGTTGCCCAGATTTGTGTGTTTGTTTTTGCAGAGACCCTCTGTGCCGGCTAAAACAGGTGTACTGGAAACTTGTGGTGCTTTTCAGCCCGGGAATCTCCTGGTCTGTGGGTAGTAAAAACTTGTTTGGAAATGTGGTGATCCCTCACCCTCTGCATTGTTCTCACTGAGAACTATACTTCAGAGCTGTTCCTATTCGGGCATCTTCCCATTCACTGAAAAACTCTTATACTTTGGGACCGACTTCTCTCTGGGATATTTGGCTTTAAATATAGTTACTGGTTCACAAAAAATCACTTAATTACCAGACTAATCTAATTGACCTAGGACAGCAGAGGGAGAGCTGTAAGGGCTCTTTTCTTCACCTAGAAGACTTTACTGAACAAAGTCTAGGAGATCCTTAAAATTAATTGTTACCAAAGCATAAGGATATATACACATATGTAGGTTCAGCAATATGCGTATATCTCTTTGAAACGTCAAAGAAACTCTTGATCAAAAAAGGGTTGTGTCTCCTCTTCTAGGATGTTTGATAGTGGCAATGGCTAACATATCTAAGGGCTTGGTTGAAGCTAAAAATCAGTGAGAATGAACATCTAAAGCAACTTTCAGAGGGAAAAGTGACAAAGGGTCAACCTGAGGTCTCAGCAGGAAGTTTGGTTGTTCTATGTAAAGCAATAAAGGCAATCTTTAGGACAAACTATACACGAATGAAGGCCAGCAATTTTTCTTTGTTTAGGCTTTTTTAAGCTCTATTTAAAAAGGACATTTTCCGCCAAGTGCTGCAAACAGAAAATCATTTCTGCCCTTTTACTCTCAAAATTTTGGTCCCTCTCTACCTTTCCCAAAACCAAAGGCCTGTGTGACCTTTGAATGAACTCACCCACCTGGCGAAGTCATGCTGCATTATTCCATGATACGTGGGCCAGTGGGAGGGCTACAGTTACAGAATAATTTTTTCCTGGACTAGATAGATTTCCTAGGAGAATGAAGACAAAAGTTAAGAATATTGAAGAACTGGCACAATTCACGTGCTCACTTAAAATGAAGAGACGCTGCCTCCTGGAGGCCTGTATTGGGATAGCCATGGTCAGCCTAGATGGAATCAAAGCTTACTCCAGCTATGGCTGAGAGTGTGTCTGGAGATATAGCTAAGAGAGAATTTATATTTTCTGACTGACAGTGAAAAGTGAATGTTTTCCACACCATGGTAACTAAAATTTGGGGTAGTCATCTTTATTCACATTGAATAAAATACCAATTCACGACCGGCCTCAGGTTGCTCAGTCAGTCAGTTATGGGGCCAAAACTGCTGCGTCTGAGTCTCTTCCTTTCAGCTGGGCAAGTTCCTTTTGGTGGTTTTTATTAGGTCTCAGTGTTACCTCTCCTGTGTTTTTCTTGTTATGTGCTCCAGCAGGACAGAATTATTGGATCTGTACGGTCTGGTCTTTGGAGACTAATTATTTTCTTGTCTATATGCTGCCTTGATATATCCGTTTCCAAACATATGTATGGTTACAATTACACTGTGAATTTAAACTACCTAAATCTTATTATTTTAATCAACCAAAGATTTAAAATGTTAATAACAGCACATGAAGATTGTATTTTGGATTATAATTTAAAAAAGTATACCTGTGATGGTTAATACTGTCAACTTGATTGGATTGAGGATACAAATCATTGATCCTGGGTGTGTCTGTGAGGGTGTTGCCAAAGGATATTAACATTTGAGTCAATGGGCTGAGAAAGGCAGCCCCACCCTTAATCTGGGTGGGCACCATCTAATCAGCTGCCATCTCGGTTAGAACATAAGCAGGCAAAAAATGTGAAAAGGGAGACTGGCCTGACCTCCCAGCCTACGCCATTCTCCCATGCTGGATGCTTCTTGTTCTCAAACATGGAACTCCAGGTTCTTCAGTTTTGGAACTTGGACTGGCTCTCCTTGCTCCTCAGCCTGCGGACAGCCTACTATGGGACCTTGTGATCATGTGAGTTAATACTTGATAAACTTCCATTTCTATATATGTCTATTCCATTAGCTCTGTCCCTCTAGAGAACCCTAATACAGTACCCACTTAGACTATTAAATAGTCATCTTAAGGAAAACAATAATAACGCATACTTAAATTGAGGTGTACTGTTCTAAGCACATCACATATATTTATCGATTTTTTTAATCACTGTAGCAGACCTATGAAAGAGCAACTGGAATAATATAATTTGTATATAATCTGATCTTATTTTTTAAAAAGAGAAGCAAATGCTTTGACATGTATTTGGGAATAGTACCTTTAGTTTGGGCTGCTGTGTTTCTTATTTGGAGTCTTGACTGTAAGCCCCCTGGATTTGCAACTATCAGCTAACAGTTAACAACTCTCTCACCTCATATGTCAGTCACATCCAGAAAATAACAATAATTTGCAAATAGCTCTTTAAAAACTCAGGCTTTTAGGACACAAACTTCCTCACCTGGAATGACATTTGTCTGATGAGTAAGGAGAGAGGACTTGAGAAGCTTAAGGAGAAAAAAATGAGTCCAAAAGTAAATATAATAAGCTCCAAAAGAAAAAAACAATTGACCTTGTAGTAAGTGGCCTTAGAAATGCCTAACAGGGATCACAGGATAACATATTTAAAAAAGTGACATATGCAATGGATTCCTGAAAGGTTTGTATACACATATGGAGAGAGAATGGCCATATGAAATTAATAGGGAGGCGATGCAGGTAGTGAAGGCTGGGACTTCGAGGGGCTAACAGTGTCAGAGAACTACTAGTACAGCACTTGTCGGCTAATTGTTGGGTGGGGGGAGGCAGAGAAGGCAAGGAAATTGACACAGCGTTTGGTATAGTAACAGACCCTGTATGCTCAAGAGATGTGGTGTTGATCATTGTATTAGAATCTTTTTAAGTAAGATATCTACTTTACCATTTTTTAAGGATGTGAGGAAATCAGAGTATAAACTGAGACAACACAATATTTATTCATCAGTTCATTTGTTCAATCTATTTTTTGCCACACATTTTGTTTGGCATTGGGAATACAACAATAAACCCTTATGGAGCTTATATATGGAGTTCATGGAGTTGCCATGAACTGAGATGAAAAAAACTGTAGGAGGAGATTTGGTTGGGAGTAAGGAGAAGACTAGACCTTAGTTTTGCAGATGCTTAGCTTGAGGTTTTAATTAGATATCTAAGTGAAGATGCTGAGCACAGAGTCAGGTACATGAAAAAAGTTTAGGGAGAAGCCTAGGCAGGAGATACCGATTTGGGGGTTCTGGTGAATAGTGCCATTCACCAAATATTACCATTTCACCTTCTAATACGGTTTTATGTTAGAATTGTACTTTTCTACTCATCATGGCCCTGTGACTTGCTCTGTCCAACTAAAATCAAGGGGAAATAACACATGTTACTTCTGCATGGAAGCTTTAGTAATTAATGCACAATATGTCACATTCTTATCTCTGTCACAGCAGCTGGCAGTACTTTATGGTAGCTGCTCTGTGAGCTTTGTCCCAGAGAAAGGACAACATGTGATAGAATACCCAGGCAAACCACAACTGAAAGGCAATGTGAGTGAGAAACTTTTCTTAAGCTGCTGGGACTGGGGGGGTTGTCATTAACCCAGCAAGGCTCAGCCCATTCTGACTTGAATGGGAATCATGAGAGATTGATAGAGAGATGAAGTTAGAGATATAGACAGATAATAGGAAAGAGAAGTTCCAGGGCAAGGGAGCCTGGGAGTATTCCAACATTAAAAGGTTGGGGAGTAAAGGAACCAGCCAAGACTGAGAGGAAGCATTTGAGATGATGTGGCATCCTGGAAGTCAAGTGAAGAAAGTGCTTCAAGAAGGAAATAATATTTAACCATGTCAAAGGCTGCTAAGTCAAGTAAGATGAAGAATCTGGATTTCCATTGTGGAGATCACTGGAGAGCTTGGCAGGAGCAGTTTTGATGGAGCAATCAGGCAAAGCATACTCCGAGTGGGTTTAAGTGAGAACAGGAAGAGAGAAATTGGACAGAGCAAGTCTATTCATTTGTTTCAAAGTGTGAAAATGGGGTCATACCAGTACAGGAAAGTGGGATTGTGAGTGCCTTAGAAAAAAGATGATAGAAATACTGCATATTGAGTACATATGGAAAAATAAAACATGTAGGAGGAAGGGGCATTGTGGGAGTAATATCCTTGAGCAGGAGAGATGGAATTAGATTTAAGTGCTGAAATGGAGGGGTCAGCTTTGTTAGGAAATGTGTGGTCATGAATTTAAAGTGAGATCATTCAGCACAATGATGTGTTTTTCTTCAGACGCATTCAGCTGTGTGGGTGCAGGTGTGGAGTAGATGAAGCACTGGATTCAACTAGGCTTGGGAGTGATGACTGGATTACCATTTTCAAGTACAGTCGTCCCTCAGTGTCCATGGTGGATTGGTGCCAAAGCCCCCACACCCCTCCACCCCTCCAGGATACCAAAATACATGGAAGCTCATCTCTTATTTGAAATGGCATAGTAAAGCTAGTTTGGTGGTGCGTGTCTATAATCCCAGCTACTCGGGAGTTTGAAGTAGGAGGATCACCCAAGAGTTCAAGTCCAGCCTGGGCAACATAGTGAGACCCTATGTCTAAGAAAAAAATATTTAAAAGTGGCATAGTATTTGCATATAACTTACACACATCTTCATGTATACTTTAAATAATCTCTTATACCTAACACAATGCAAATGCTATGTAAATAGTTATGCTATATTGTTTGGGGACTAATGACAAGAAAAATTTATACATGTTCAGTACAAATGTGTTTCTTTCCAGAATATTTTTGATCTATGGTTGGTTGAATCCATGGATATGGAACTCAGATACAGAAGGCTGGCTGTATGTTAGCTGTTCTCAATGTTTTTGGGAAATCAAATAAGAGAAATGGCCTTTAATTTAAAAAATGAACAACCCTGAGATATTTGAGAGAAGACTCATTCCTGGTCAAAGAACCAGTAACAACAAAACAAGCATGAAATTTTTATTTCTGAAGAAGTTTTTTGTTTTGTTTTTGGCTGATTTTCAATAAGAGTAGATTCTTTCGGGTTAGAAAGTCCCTTCAATAAGGAAAAGTAAGTAATTAGACTTGCTGACCCAAACACCTGTTGATTCTTATCTTTTGAAAGTAATCAATAGCTGTGACTCTGTGTCGTTTTATCCCCCCCCATAGTATTTAATCATTTTTTTGTCACTAGCTTTGTAAAGGGCACCAAGTAAACAAGATAACAGTATAAATAAGGGGTTTGAGCCCAACTCATGCTAGTTATTGGCACACATTTAATATGGCATCTGGATGGGAAATCCATACTGAATGAGATTAAGGCAATGAAGTGAGAAAATTAAAAATTCATCCAGGAAGTGAATGTCCATGGCCAAATTACCAGTGTTTATATATGCATATAAAACAGCTTAGCATCAATTTGTTGCAGTAGTTATAACAAGCCTTGGCAAGGAGTTTTAGGCCAGAAGAGAATTTAAGTTTATTATAAACTAGAGTGTTCTGATGTTTTGTTCAACATCTTAGGGTTTCATCTGGAACACTGAATCAGTGTTCTGATGAGGTGAATGAGATGTGACTCAAATTAGCAAACTTGGGCTTAGTTGCCTGCACCAGAGCAGAAGTCAGCTGTCTCACACCTGTTCTGCCTGACTGGCTGTTTATATGAGATAATATCAGGCAGAGGATGCTGGGAGAACATTACTGAAATCATACAAGCCCTAGTGTTTCAAATGTGTCTTTGAAAATGGCTGATTTATGACAAGGAATATGCTCATAATAGGATATTAAGTGAAATAACCCAGATATTAATTTTATGTGTAGTATGTTCTCAACTGTTTTTTTTTTTTTTTAAAGGCATAGGAAAACAGACTAGAAGGAAATGTATGTTAACTGTGTCTTTTTGTGATTGAAGCCTAGAGCATTAAACCTTGAGACAAAACATTAAGGCAAATCTTGGTCAGACCGGAATACTGAAGGCAAAAATTATTTCTGGGTTTATTTCCTTTTTGATTGCTTGTTTTGTTTGTGTTGTAATTTGTGTAATATGTACCTTGATAATAGGGATTTAATAGATGGTGATTGATTCTTATACCATATTAATGCTGGAAGAATATACTTTTACATATGAGTACTGTGAATTGTTTTAGGAAACTCAGATATATGTTTATACATATGACATATTTATTGAACAACTGCTATGTGTCACTATTATTAGGCACTGGACATTGCAGACACAGTCCCTAACCTCATGGAACTTGCAGAATAAAATGGAGCGTATATGAGTTTTCTGTTGCTGCCTAAGAAGTTACAAGACACTTAGCAGCTTAACACAACACACGTTAATTATCTCACAGTTTCTGTGGGCAGGATGCAGGACATGGCTAACTGGGTCCTCAGCTCAGGGCCTCATGCTGCAATCAAGGTGTTGCCAGGCTGCATCCTTATCCAATGGTCCAACTGAAGAAAAATCTGCTTTGAAGCTCACTTGCTGTGTTGATAAAATTCACCTCCCTGTGGCATGATTGAGGGCCCTGGCTTCTTGATGGCTGTTGGCTGGAGGCTATTCTCAATTCCTAGAGGCCACCCTCAGCTCCTTGCCATGTGACTCTCCCAACAAGACCATTTAATTCTTCAGAGTCAGCTAAGGAGAGAGAATCACTAGTGAGTCTGTTAGCAAGAGAGAGCTGTATACAGTGTAATGTCATCACAAGAGTGATGTTCTACTGTCTTTGCATATTCTGGTGGTTAGAAGAAAGCCACAGTTCTACATACAGCTAGTCACTGCTATAGGCAAATGGGGCTTATTCTGCTGGGAATACCCTGAGAGGTCTCATAAAACACACCTTAGAATCGACTACAGCTGTCATTTAGGATAGGTCAAGGGTTGCCCCATGGGGGAGAATTCTGACTTGAAGGCATGTAGATGGCTCAGAATGACTGAGCAAGTTCCCAAAGGCATCTCTCATGGGGGCAGCAGCGAAACCCTGGGTGAAACTGGTAGCTACCTGGAGCAGCTGAGGTGAGGTATTACCAGGTTACAGGTTTGCAGTGTTGGTTACCACTGCAATGGCTGGAGTGAAAAGGCAGGTTGAGAGGGTGTCTGGTGGGACTAAGAAATGTTTGATGTATACAGGTGGTGAGGGGCAGAGCTGGAGGTTAAGTTTGTCTGACTCTATTGCCATCAGCTGCTACATGACCATTCTCCTGCACTTTAACATACTCACTTTTTTCATAAGCACTCTATTTCTTCTCTGCACTGAAATTCTTCATTTAACTCCCATTGTTTTGAGTAACACTATTTACAGCAATGCTTCTCAAAATTTAATGTGCATACAAATCACCTGGGGATCTTGTTAAATTCCTGACTCTGATTCAATACTTCATGTGTGGTCTTATAGGCTGCATGTCTAACAAGCTCCCAGATGCCAGTGCTGCTGGTCTGCAGACCACACTTTGAGTAGCAAGGTAATAAGGGAAAATATAAATGAAAATGTCTAGTAAGATAAAAAATAAATGAAAAACATAAGTGTGTAACTAGGTTGTATATTTGAATGAACTGAATAAAAGGCACAGTGATGCATGCTGAAGTTCCTAACTCAACAGTCTTTGACAAACATATTTGCTTTCCCTGTGGCCTGAAGATTTATTAAACCCTCTAAGTATATTTTGAATGATGATTTAAATAGCTTTTATATATAACCTTCCCCAGAATGGTTCAAAATGCTATTTGAGGGCACTAATTCTCTTTTAGAAAGATACTATTGTAATAATATACTAGTAATGTGAAAAATCAAATATGTACTTCCTACAGAACATCATTTTCTTGCTCTGCATGTACATCATTAAAAATTGCATTCCCTAAACCAAAATAACAGTATCATTAGGGTACAGTGAATTTATTGGAGTTTTGTCTCTGCTTCCTAGAGGGAAAAACATTGAGTTTCAAAGTCCTGCATCATCTGCTAAGAAGTTTTGTTCTGGGAATACTGTGCTTACTACTGACTGATTCAATTTTATTAGATTTTCATTCATGATATTTCTTCCAAAGAAGAAAGAAATGAAGTAATCTCAGGATCCTATCATATATTTATGTAGTTCTCTAAAAGACATGATTAACTTCTGCAATATGGTTTCTCAAGAAGTACTTTGAAGGAAATATGTGAAAGCATACCTCTAAGTTTTCAAGCTAAATTGAGATTTGATATTGTAATATGATACTGCAGATAAGGAACTGATTTAAAACATGAGGACTTAACAAACTCAATAATGGTTTAAAAGTTATGTAGATGCTTTTCTTCTTTTAGGCTTTCTATTTATTCACTCAGTGTTCAACAAACATCTATTGAGCATTCATTGTGAGTATTGACCTAGTCCTGGTTATGCAGTGAGGAACAAAATAGAGTTCTTGATCTCAGAGAATTTACACCCGAGGAGAAGGTAGACCTCAAGCAGATAGTCACACAAATACATACATTATTACTTATGTGGTAAGTGTTATGAAATAAACTTCCTGTGCAGAGTTCTAGAAGAAGGAGTTTGCTCCTCACTTTTGAGGAATTAAAGAAGCCTAGGGTGCTGGAGCAGGATACCAATAAGGAAGATATGGGTAAATGCTTATATAGCACACCAAATATATCAGGAGCAGCCATCAATCAACTCAAGTCCTTACTACCACCTTGTGAGTTCAGTGTCAGTAGTATTCTCATTTTATAGGTCAGAGGCATAGAGGGTATGCTGATTGCCCAGTGTTTCTTGGGTAGTGTGTTTCAACTCAAGATATCTGGCTTAGAGATACCTGGCTTAGGGTCTTCCTCTCTGTCCTCCACAGGAGAAAGGCAGCAGGGCTCAGCAGATCACACACATTGGCAGCTTGCTCTTTCCTCCTCTCTCTCAGTGTAATAATAGGCAACTTCAAAGCTTTAGGCATTATGTGAAAGAACAGGAGGTTAGTTAACTTAATTAGATACTAAAATAACCATGAAATAAAATAATAGTTCATTACTTCATAAGACAACTTATAGAGCTGGTGAGTAAGCATATCATAATGCATAACCATGTTGTCATTTCAGAAGATTTCTCCACGAGGGATATGTGGAAGAAAATAACCATAAACTATTGTCACATCTAAGCACGGGTGATTCAGGTCTTCATTTCCTGACCGGGTTAGTAACATGCTGTGATAGTTAATACTAAGTGTCAACTTCATTGGATTGAAGGATGCAATGTATTGTTCCTGGGTGTGTCTATGAAGGTGTTGCCTAAGGAAATTAACATTTGAGTCAGTGGACTGGGAGAGGCAGATACACCCTCAGTCTGGGTGGGCACCATCTAGACAGCTGCTAGTGTGGCTAGGATAAAGCAGGCAGGAGAAGGCGGAAGAGTAGACTTGCTCAGTCTTGCAGCCTTCATCTTTCTCCTGTGCTGGATGCTTCCTGCCCTCGAACATCAGACTCCAAGTTCTTCAGCTTTTGAACTCTTGGACTTACACCAGTGGTTTGCCAAGGGCTCTTGGGGCCTTTGGCCACAGACTGAAGGCTGCATTGGCAGTTTCCCTACTTTTGAGGTTTTGGGACTTGGACTGACTCACCACTGGCTTCTTTGCTCCTCAACCTGCTGACAGCCTATCTTGGGACTTTACTTTGTGATCATACGAGTTAATTCTCTTGAATAAACTCCCTTTCATATATACATATATTCTATTTGTTCTGTCCCTCTAGAGAACCCCAACTAATACACATGCCATTTCTATAATTCCTTGAAGATGTGTAAGTGATACAACCCATTGAGGAGACTTTGTTTTTTTGTATTTCTAAGGCAGGAAAATGATGTAGTAAATATTTAAATGTTATAGCAGGATTCTAAGAAATGGAATTTTAAGTAATTTTTCTTTTGCCACTCACAGTAGTTTAGTTTTGTAGATAGATTTATCTTAAGCTTTAAATAATGAATGCTTATAAACTTAAAAATATTTATTGTAATTTTCATTTAATTTCCTACTCATGCCACATACATTTCCCAGCACTGAAGCCAAGCAGCTGGATACTTTTTTGCTGTCATGGTTTAGTAAGTGGCAATGCTGTGGAAGAGAGCAAAACAGTGCAGGGCTGCTACTTATCACACTGAGGAACTCAGACGCCTCCATGCAGTTACTGTATCTAATGGGAAACTCTGAGAAAAACAGATATGAAGTTCTTATGTTTCATGATCTAGGCTTTTCAGTACTTTACCTTTTGTGTCTGGCTTTTATCAAATGGCATGGTTAATAGTAAACAGAAAAAGCATAAGCCAACCATAAGCTGGATAACACACCTTTGAGAAGCTGAAAGTTGGCTCTTGGATCATTGATTATTATAGAATCATAGGAATGTTAGAAATACTGTCACCTGACTTTTTCCCCTTTAAGGATGAAAAGATCATATGTCAAGCTGGCGGCAGAGCATGAGATAGAGCCACACTCTCCTAACTCATAGGCAGTGACCTCAGCATTGAGATTAGGGGTGTGTGTGTGTGTGTGTGTGGGGTGGGTGTGTGTGTGTGTGTGTGTGTGTGTGTGTATGTATGTGTAACATTGTACTTTAGGTTTCCTAAGACAAAGACCATGAAACTAGAAACACAATTCGCAGTTCTCAGGAAA
This sequence comes from Sapajus apella, assembly GCF_009761245.1. Taxonomy (NCBI): domain Eukaryota; kingdom Metazoa; phylum Chordata; class Mammalia; order Primates; family Cebidae; genus Sapajus; species Sapajus apella. The sequence continues at coordinate 4,302,798 of NW_022436990.1, forward strand.
CATACATTTCCAGAGCACACAGAAAATCCCAAACTTAGACTGTACATGGCTGCTGAGGCAAAGATAAATCAGTAAAGATAAAATATGGGGATAATTTTTAAGCAATATGCTATATGGTCTTAATGAAACACCTTCATTCTTGGTAAGGCAGCAAACTATAGTCCTTTTTTTTATTTAATCAGTTAATTTAAAAGACTAAAACACCTACAGATAGTCTACATTTGGAGAATATTAGGGTAATTTAATACATTTATTATGCCCTTGTCCACTCTTGCTCATGGAGAACCAGGTGTGACCTCCTACTAGCATACTCCTGTGTGAAGCCCTCTCAGAGCCCTTCCAGAGCTGTGGCTACCCAGGGGCTGTGGTGGGAGAGGTCTGCCCAGGGCACAGAGGCATATCTGCTGCTGTGAGCTTGTACTTTTAAACAATGTTAATGATAAAATACTACTCCCTGCTGGGGCTGACCACACCAATCCCTGCTCTCCCCTTAATGCCACTGCTCCAGGAGACTTTGCAACCAAATCCAAGGGCAGAGGAAGAGGGAGGGGTTGGAAGCTGCAAATAGATAATGTTTTCTTCTTTACTGATCTTCAAATTGGCAACTAGAAGATACAAGAAAAGCATCTATGCAGTGAATAGTGCTAATAAGAGAAATAAGATTTTCTGTTACAAGTTAAATGTTAATAAAAAGAATAAAACCATAACAAAATAGCTTTCCTTTATTCAATAGAAAATCAGGTATAAAATATAATAGAAAATAACCAATTTTATAGTAACAACAAAAACTATGAAATATCTAGAAATACAGTTCACCCCAAACATATAAGACCTGTATAAAGAAAAATAAAGCTTTATGGAATTATAAAAGACTTGAATAAGTTGTGGGGGATGTCATATTACTGGTTGTAAAGATTTTACTTTTCCCTGAGTGAGCTTATGTTAATAATACAATTCCAGTAAAAACACAACAGGATTAAATACATACATACATCTCAAAAATTGACTTTGGGCATGATACATAAGCCCTTTGGACTTTGGTACAAGAATAAACTGGTCAATGTTTCTTGAATACATTTTGAAAATATGAATAATGATCTTAAAATGTTAAGATCTCTTAATATTTTTACTTCTAGTTTTGATACTAGATAAATAATTGGAAGTGATAATAAAACTCCATGTTTATGAAAGTTTATCAAAGTTTTGTAATGAAAATAGGCCTGGGCTACATAGTGAGACCTTGTCTTTACTAAAAATGAAAAAAACAAAAAATTAACTGTGTGTGGTGGTATGGTGCATGCCTGTAGTTTCAAGCTACTTGGGAGGCTGAGATGGAATGATGACTTGAGCCCAGGAGTTTGAGGCTGCAGTGAGCCATAATTGCACCACTGTACTCCAGCCTTTGTGACAGAGTGAGACCCCTTCTATTAAAAAAATCAAAGTTGGCAAAATCAATGGGGCAATTGGCTTAAACACATTTTGACAAAAACATGAGGTAAAGTATTATGCAGCTATTAAAACCTCTATTTTAAATACGAATTAATAACATGAAACCATAAATAAATGTAAAATTATATAAAGTTTCTTAAATAAGCATTTGCATATATACTCATAGGCAAAGACTACATGTAAATGAAGAAAATTTCTTGAAATGTTTCCAGTAGTTAGGATGGTGAAATCGTAAAGTAGATGTGGGTCCAACTCTTGCTTTCTAATTGTGAGATTCTGGTTACATTTTGTGTTATTCCAGGTCTTAATTTCTTCATATATAAAATGAAGAAAATAACAATACAGTTGCTGTGAGGGTTAAATTTGCTAATATATGTAAAACATTTATCATAGTGCTTAGCATATATCAAGTATTCAATACATAGTATTTATACCAATAATGAATGTTACCCAATTTCATATTTTATAAATTTTAGACCTTGCAGATTTATTAATTTTATAATCAGAAAAAGATAATGAATATTATACATTTCAAAAAGAGGAGGTTTAGAAATTTAAGGCAAAGTGAAAAGCAAGTGCAAGAAGACATGGTAAGTGAGCAGAGAATACAAAATATACGCCATGGAGGAAAATAAATTTGGCCTTAAGTAGTCCAATTTAAAAAGGAAATTATAATATTATGTTTATTGAATGTATTCTCTGTGCTAGGACTTGTATTATGTATCTGTGTGTATATATATATATATATATATATATATATATATATCATTTAGTTCTTGATATTACCCTGTGAGGAAGGTACTATCATTATTACTATTTTACAGATGAGGAAAGTAAGGCATAGAAAGTGGAAGTAATTCATTCAAGGTTGTGAGCAAGCAAGCAGCAGAGCTAGGCTGTGAAGCAGTCTGAATCAGTCTAACCACTCCCCTGGACTGCTTTCTTACATGATGAGTTCTACACGATTCAGGTAAGATAAAAGACAATGAATTGTTTAAGAGAAGCACAACAGTTTCTGATAGATAAGAAACATTGCCCCTGAATGGCCTCGTGAAGATGTGAAGATGACACTGCTCAATTTAATCATGAACATTCTCCATGTATTCTTATAACAGAAACACTGACAGGTTTCATAGCCCTGTTTATTATGGTGTCTCTCAATGTGAGTTAGTGACCTTGCATTAAAGCACGATCATTAAAAATCTTTATCTTGGAGAAAAGCCCATAAGTAGAGGGCAGACTTGATAGGTTAATGGAGAGAGACTGGCATACTGAAAAATCTTTAAAATAATTCTGAGGAATTGGAAAATGATTGAGGGCTTTGCCACAAACTTGAAATTCAAAGAAGGACTTCGAAAGGGGTAAGAAATCTCATAAAACACAGGGATAAGATCACAATTAGTTTCTAGTATTCAAAGTTTAGATTTGAAAAAAGTTAAAAATGTAAGATGTTGACTAGAATAACAAAAAAATTGTATACAGTTGTGATACTGAAAGTGGCCTTTTTGGTTTGCGATTGGAAAAAGGATATTCATTAATTTGGTGTGGCATATTGAATAATTAAGTTGTCACATACAGAGTTTAAGTTTGTCACAGGTTGGACTCTCCATAGGCAGATATTGGGAGTTTGGGTGCAAGATGTTTATTAGGGAACAACACCTGTGAAAGGAATGGGGAAAAAGCAGAATTGTCCATGCTGGGACACAATGGCCTGACATTTATGTTCATGCTTTGCTCAGTTACTGGATGCAAGCTGCTCTAAAAAGGATGTAGTCTGGAGTGAAGCATCTCTCTCCAGCTGAGGCTGTTTCTGAAGGAACTGACACCTGGAGGGCATCTGCTGAGTGTGTTCCCCACAACTGGGCCACAAGCCCTTCCCTTAAGGGTGCCCTTAATCTTTTAACAGATATTTTGGGAGTGGGTGGCTGTTCAAACCAAAGATTCCTCCTGGTTGTATTAGTGTGTGGTCCGTTTCCAGGGGAATTAGCAGGTAAGCACTGGAAGAACAATGCTTAGAACAGACTGGCAAACGCTAGATAGCTCATGGGTCAAATCCAGCCAATAACCTATTTTTTTTGCGTTGCCCATGAGCTAGGAATGTTAACATTTTTAACGGCAGCAAAAAACATACCAAAAAAAAAAAAAACCCTCAAGAATATGTGACAAACTGTATGTGACCTGCAAAGCCTAAAACATTTACTATTTAGCACTTTACAGGAAAATGTTTCCAGATCCTAGCCTAGTATTAAGAGCAATCTTAGTTTCAAGTAAATATTCTGTACCTAGCTTTTGCAGCTTGAGAAATGAGAACTAGAAGTTATTTTTTTTTACTGTATTCCTTAGAAGGAAGTAATTGGTCTGATCATTGATTGTGGCAGAAGATATTTCTTAGATGGATAATCAGAGCACAAGGACCTGCCCAGATGAGGCCTCTTGAATTCTATCCCTAGTTATTTGGGGCTTTCTGTTCTCCTGCTCTGGAAAGTGATTGTAGATCAAGTATTTTTAAAGCACATTTCTTTTAACATTTTCAACTATAACTCCTATTTCTCTTTAGGTTATTTTATTAAAGCAACCAAGCATTTGATACCGTGACTACAACTTCACTAAAGAACCTCAATCCTGTAAAAAATGTTATTTGCTTCATGGTAGAATGTCACTGATACAACTTTGAGTTTCATATCAGTTTCATTGAATTTCAACTCATTTAAGCAGAAAGGATCCTACTGAAATCCTTGCTGCTTGACAACCTTCTAAATGCATGCTGGGTGTTGACTGTTAGTTTAGAGAGAGGACTCCTTAGTTGATCATTTGGTTCAGTGATCCATGTTATAATTTTTTTCTCTTTTCATGCCTCATTACCCATTTAAAATACTTTCATTAGACCAGAGAACTGTGTATATTTTGTTCTTAGATTTTTTTGTTCAGCAACACACTATTTCCTTTTAGAGTACATTTCACATAAAGGAAAATGAAATGAGCATGGTAAATTTTATTTATACACTGGCATTTTCTGCCAGCTGGATTTCAGGAGCATTTACAAACGTACACATTTATATATTACCTACTTGAAAGTGTGGGTGCCAGAAAATAAGCCAGTATAAGCTTTCAAAATAGGAGAAAATTTACTGTATATTAAAGGTCATCCAGCTGCCTGAATGGTTGTATAAAAAGGTCAGCTTCTGTAAGAAACAGAGTGTAGAGGTACATCAAGTAGTTCAGATGTTTCAACTTCAAATCCTCTGTAAGGATGGCAGACAAGATGAAGGCAAGAGACAAAAGAGTAAATAATGTTTTGAATGTGTCATAGAAGAATAAACTTACTGCTTGTTGAACATAAAATGATTGGAAAGAAAGATTTCATTACTGAACTGTGGTCAACTATGGAGGGAGGAGGATTGATTTTAGTGCTCACATTTATTGCAAATGGCTGTCATGCATCCTCTATTGCTTTCTTAGAACTAAAAACAAGCGTATGGCAGATTATAAGTTCTAAAACAAACAAAATCCTAGGAGATTAAGAGTTCATTATTAGCAGAAATATCTGGCCAGGGATTTTGTTTCTTAAAATTTATAATTTAAAAAATGTGTAGCTTGCATTGGCTTGAAGAAATTTTTAATTTTCCTCTCTTACATAAACAGCTCTTAATTATCTGTGATGAGTGGGTCAGGGAAAACATGGGTAACAAATCCAAGAACAGAAAATTATTAATAGATTCTATTAATCCTGTATTCTCTGGCACCAACCTGTGGACCCTGGCTGCTGACAACAGTTAAATATACTGTGATTTATTTCTGTTTTTCATCCTCTGTTAAAAACATATTGGTAAATAATAAAATGGCTAGAAGAATAGTGACAGAGAGCCTGAATAATGAACTAGCTTGGCAACCAGTCCTCAAAATTTGAGAATTCATTATGCAGTGACTCCTTCGTTTTTAAAACATTATCTATCACGTAAATCATAATCTAATTTTAGATTCTAATCCAGTCTACTTCCAGAGCAAGTTTATACTTTGGCAATACAAATTCAGTCTTACCCTAGGAGAAGCTATTGTCTTAAACCATATAATATATTTCATGAAAATCCAGATCAATTTTAGATTGCCCAGGGAAACAACTACTGCCATCTTCTTCTTCTAATACTTTAGTGTATGAGGCCTGTTGGGGGAGGGTGAAGGTGAGGGAAGTACATCAGAAAAAAGAGCTAATGCACACTAAGTGTATACTTAGGTGATGGGTCGACAGGTGCAGCAAAGCACCGTAATACATGTTTAACTATGTAACAAACCTGCAACATCCTGTACATGTACCCTGGAACTTAAAAATAAAATTAAAAAAAATACTTTAGTGTAGAACTCAATACATATATTGAGGCATTTTCTATGTGTAGTGTGCTGTCTACAAAAGAGATAACGAAGTTTAAGTGCCTACCAACATGAGCATGCATTAGAGTATCTGCCATTCCCTGCATGAGCTTTGCCTGTGTTTTCATCAATTTATCAATAAAAGAAACACAGATTATTGTGTGTTGTTCTGGCATTTCTTTTTAAAAATTCTTAATTTTACTTTTTGTGGGTACATAGTAGGTGTATATATTATGGCGTGCATGAGATGTTTTGATACAGGCATGCAGTCATGTCGTGTAAAATGGGGTATCCATCCCAAGTATTTATCCTTTGTGTTACAAATAATCCAATTATATTATTTTAGTTATTTTTAAACATACAATCAAATTATTGGCTGTAGTCACTGTTGTGCTCTCAAATACTAGGTTTTATTCATTCTTATTTTTATTTTTGAGACGGCAGCCTCACTCTGTTGCACAGGCTGGAGTACGCTGGCACGATCTTGGCTCACTGCTGCCTCTGCCTCCTGGTTTCAAGCAATTTCCAGCAAATTTTTGTATTTGTAGTAGAGATAGGGTTTCATGTGTTGGTCAGGCTAGTCTCGAACTCCGGAACTTAAGTGATCCACGTAACTCGGCCTCCCAAATTGCTAAGATTACAGGCATGAGACACCGCGCTTGGCCTATTTATTCTTTCTATTTTTCTATACCTATTACCCAACCCCACTTCCACTGCATGCTCCCACTACTTTTTGCAGCCTCTGATAACCATCCTTCTGCTCTCTATCTCCATGATTTCAATTATTTTGGATTTTAGACCACACAAATGAGTAAAGATGTGGTATTTGTCTTTCTGTGCCTGGTGTATGTTACTTAGAATAATGACCTCCCGGTCTATTCATGTTGTAAATGACAGGATTTCATTCTCTTTTATGGCTCACTAGTACTCCATTGTGTATATATATCATATTTTCTTTATCCATTCATCTGCTGATGGACATTTAGTTGCTTCCAAATCTTGTATATTGTGAACAGTGCTGCAACAAACTTAGGACTGCAGATATCTCTTCTGTTTACCAATTTCCATTCCTTTTGAGCCTATACCCAGCAGTGGGATTGCTGAATCTCATGGTAATTATATTTTTAGTTTATTGAGGAATCTCCAAACTGTTCTCCATAGTGGTTGTACTAATTTACATTAACACCAACACTTGTGCATCAAGTGTATGAGGGTTCCCTTTTCTCCATGAGCTTCCCAATAATTATTATTGCCTGCCTTTTGGATTAAAGCCATTTTAACAGGGGTGAGATAATGTCTCACTGCAGTTTTTATTTGCATTTCTCTGATGATCAGTGATATTGAGAACCTTTTCATATATGCCTGTTTTGTATATTTTCTTTTGAAAAATATCTATTCAAACCTTTGCTCATTTTTTGACTGGATTATTAGATGTTATCTTATGGAGTTATATGAGCTCCTTATGTATTCTGGTTATTAATACCTTGTCAGAGGGTTAATTTGCTAATATTTCCTCCCATTCTCTAGGTTGTCTCTTTACTTAGTTGATTGTTTCCTCTGCTGTGCAGAAGCTTTTAACTTGATGTGATCCCATTTGCCCATTTTTTGCTTTGGTTATCCATGAGCACTATGGTTGTCTGTAAGCGCTATGGTGTATTAGTCAAGAAATTTCTGTTTATTCCAATGTCCTGGAGGCTTTCTCCACTGTTTTCTTGTAGTAGTTTTATAGTTCAAGGTCTTAGATTTAATTTTAATCCATTTTTATTTGATTTTTGTATATGGGCAAGAGATAAGGGTCTAGTTTCATTCTTATGCATATGGATATCCAGTTTTCTCAGCACCATTTATTGAAGAGACTATTTTTTCCCCCAGGGTATGTTCTTGGCACCTTTGTCAAAAATGAGTTCACTATAGTTGTGTGGATTAGTTTCTGGGTTCCTCTATTTTGTTCTATTGGTCTGTGTGTCTGTTTATATACTAGTACTATGCTGTTTTGATTACTCTAGCTTTATAGTATAATTTGAAGTGAGGTAAAGTGATTCCTCCAGTTTTTTGTTTGTTTGTTTGTTTCTTTTTGGTTTAGGGTAGATTTAGCTCTTCTGGGTTTTTTCTGGTTTCATATAATTTTAGGATTTTTTTTTTCTACTTCTGTGAAGAATGCCATTGGTATTTTGATAAAGATTGCTCTGAATCTGGATATCGTTTTGGATAGCATGGACATTTTAACAATATTGATTCTTCAAACTCACGAACACGAAATATATTTCCTTTTTTTTGGTGTCTTCAATTTCTTGCATCAAAGTTTTATAATTTTTATTATAGAGATCTTTGACTTCTTTGATTAATTTTTGTCTTAGTTATATTATTTTATGTGTAGCTATTAAAAATGGCATTACTTTTTGATTTCTTTTGCAGATAGTTACCTGTTGGCATGTAGAAATGCTGCTAACGTTTGTATGTTGATTTTGTAGCCTGCAATTTTACTTAATTTGTTTATCAGTTCTAATAGTTTTTTGGTGGTGGAGTCTTTAGGTTTTTTCAAATACCAGATTATATCATCTGCAAACAAGAATAATTTGATTTCTTCCACCCCAATTTGGATGCCCTTTCTTTCTTTCTCTTGTCTGACTGCTCTAGCTAGGACTTCCAGTACTATGTTGAATAACAGTGGTAAAGGTGGGCATCCTTGTCATGTTTCAGATCTTAGAGGAAAGACTTTCAGTTTTTCTCTATTTAGGATGATACTAGCTGTGGGTCTGTTACATAGGGCTTTTATTACGTTGAGGTATGTTCTTCTATGCCCAGTATTTTGAAAGTTTCTTTTTATGAAGGGATGTTGAATTTTATCAAATGCTTTTTCAGCATCAATTGAAATGATCATGTGGCTTTTGTTGTTCATTCTGTTGATATAATGTATTACATTGATTAATTTGTATATGTTGAACCATCCTTGCTTAATGGGGTAAATCAAACTTGGTCATGATGATCGGCCCTTTTACGGAGTTATAGAATTTGGTTTGCTAGTATTTTGTTGAGGGTTTTTGTATCATTGTTCATTATTGATACTGGTCTATAATTTTCTGTTTTTTTGTTTTGTTTTGTTTTGTTTTTTTTTTTGATGAGTCTTTGTGTGGTTTTCCTATCAGGGTAATACTGCCCTTGTAGAATCAGTTTGGAAGTATTTCTTTCTCGTCTATTTTTTGGAATAGTTTGAGTAGAACTGATATTAGTTCTTCTTTAAATGTTTGGTGGAATTTAGCAGTGAGGCAATTGGGTCCTGGGCTTTTCTTTATCAGAAGACTTTTTATTTTGGCTTTGATTTCATTACTTATTATTGATCTATTCAGGTTTTGGATTTTTTCATGGTTCAATCTTGGCAGGTTGTATGTGTCTAGGAATTTGTACATTTCCTGTAGGTTTTCCAAATTATTGGCATATACTTGCTCATTGTGGCCACTAATGATCATTTGAATTTTGACAGTATTAGTTGTAACGTCTCTTTTTTCATCTCTGATTCTATTTATTTGGATCTCCTCTCTTTCTTTTTTTTTTAATCTGACTAAAGCTTGGCCAATTTTGTTTAACTTCTGAAAAAAACAACTTTTTGATTCATTTTGCATTGCTTTCTTCATTTTAATTTCTGCTGTGATTCTTAATATTCTACTAATTTTGAATTTGGTTTTCTCTTGTTTTTCTAGTTCTTTTAGATGCAGCATTAGTTTGTTTATTTGAAGTTTTTCTTTTTTGGTGTAGGCACTTACAGCTATAAACTTTCCTTTTAGTACGCTTTTGCTGTATCCCATAGGTCTTGGTAGATTGTATTTCCATTATCACTTGGTTAAAGAAATTTTTAATTTCCTAATTAATTCATTAATCCACTGGTCATTCAGGAGTATATTGTTTAATTGTCATGTATTTGTATAGTTTCCAAACTTCCTCTTGGTATTAATTTCTAGTTTTATTCAATTGTGGTCAGAGAAGATACTTGATAATGCTAATACTTCAATTTCTTTTTTGAATGTTTTAAGACTTGTTTGGTGATTTAACATATGGTCTATCTTTGAGAAATGTTGGAATTCATTCGGGATGGCTGGCACAATATTAGGGAAATATTAGGGAAATTCCAACAGAGAATGATCTATGTGCTGAGAAGAATGTATATTATGGAGCCATTGGCTGAAATGTTCTGTAAATATTTATTAGGTCCATTTGTTCTATCGTGCAGATTAAATCTGATATTTCTTCGTTGATTTTCAGTCTGGAATATCTGTCTGTCCAATGCTGAAAGTAGGTTGTTGAAGTCTCTGTCTATGTATGTATTGGGACCTATCTCTCTTTTTATTTGCTTTGTATATCTGGGTGCTCTAGCGTTGTGTACATATATGTTTAAAATTATAACCTCTTGCTGAATTGACCCCTTTATCATTATGCAGTGACTTTCTTTGTATATTCTTGTAGTTTTTAAGTCTATTTTGTCTGATATTGAAGAGGGAAAAAAATAATAAAACAATATAAAAATAAATGCAGGAGAGAAAAGGAGAAATTAAATTTTTCTTTTATAATGAAACTTCCCTAAGTCCTTCTCCCTCCCATTAAATAGTATCCTGCTTTGCAAGTTTTATAAGTTTATGAATTTTCATATTCCTGTTCTCTATAGCTGGTAGCTATAAGTTTCTGTAACACAGCAAAGGTTATGAGAAATGCCCATGTAGGCTGGACTCCTGCCTTCTAGGCACTGTAGCAGAAGGTAATAGATAAGGCCCATGCTTGAATCCTTGAGCTCTGCAGATAGCAAACATCTGGGTTGCATAGCAACTGTCATATGGAAGCCTAGGTTAGGTGCCTGTCATTGCTTGGTACATTGTCTTTGTTCTATACTTGCAAGCTTGTTTTAGCACCACTGTGTACTTCACGTATTAAGTGTCAAGCCCTGTGTTTGTTAGGTTCTCAGCCATTTTAAATACAAATTTGAGCTGGGCCAGTGTACACTTAAAATCAACTTCTGCAATCACCACAGTCTCTCTAGTCTCTAAAATTGTGCAACAATACAAGTATTCCTGTTCTTTTTTTTTTTTTTTTTTTTTTGGCTTTTATTGGCATGAAATATGTTTTTCCATCCCGTCCCTTCATTTTCAGTCTATGTGTGTCTTTATAGACGAAATGTGTTTCTGATAGGCAACAGATTTTGGGGTCTTTTAAAAATCCATTCAGCTAGTCTATGCCATTTGATTAGAAAGTTTAGTCCATTTACATTCATTGTCTTTATTTTTCAGTAATGACTTACTCCTATCATTTTGTTATTTGTTTTCTTATTGTTGTTTTGTGGTCTTTTTATTTTATTTCCTGTCTTCCTTTTAGTGAAGGTGATTTTCTCTGGTGATACGGTTTAGTTTCTTGCTTTTTATTTTTTGTGTATTTGTTGTATGTTTTTTGGTTTGAGGTCACCATGAGTCTCGAAAATACTGTCTTATAACCTATTATTTTAAATTGATAATGACTTAACACTCTTTGTGTAATTAAACAACCAACCAAGCAAAGAGAAAAACTAATAAAACTGTATGCCTTAGCTTTGTCCCCTGACTTAACATTTTCTTGTTTACATTTATATCTTATTGTACTGTCTATGCCTTTAAAAGTTATAGTTAATTTTTTATTGGTTCCTTGTTTGGTCTTTTTACTTAACATAAAAGTGGGTTCCAGCACTTTGGGAGGCTGAGGCAGGTGGATCACCTGAGGTCAGGAGTTCAATACCAGCCTGGCCAACATGGTGAAACCCTATCTCTACTAAAAAAATACAAAAAATTACCTGGCTGTGGTGGCAGGCACCTGTAATCCCAGCTACTTGGGAGACTGAGGCAGGAGAATTGCTTGAACCCAGGAGATGAAGGTTGCAGTGAGCTGAGACTGTGCCACTGCACTCCAGACTGGGTAACAGAGTGAGATTCCATCTCAAAAACAAAAAAAGTAGTTTATACACACATAGTTACAGTATTATAATATTCTGTGTTCTTCTGTCTACTTACTATTACCAGTGAATTTTGTACCTTCATGTGATTTCTTTTTGATCATGTTAATGATCAATTCTAAAGTATTCCTTTTAGAATTTCTTGAAGGACAGGCCTGATGTTGATAAAACCCCCAGGTTTTTTTTTTTTTTTTTTTTTTTTCTGTCTCAGAAAATCTCTATTTCTTCATATTTGAAGGATATTTTCCCCAGATATACTATTCTAGTGTAAAAGATTTTTTTCCTTCAGAACTTTAAGTATGTCATGCCACTCTTTCATGGCCTGTAAGATTTCCCCGGAAAAATCTGCTGCCAGATGTACTGGAGCCCCATTGTATGTTATTTATTTCTTTTCTGTTGTTCTTTTAGGATCCTTTCTTTATCCCTGATCTTTGAGAGTTTGATCATTAAATGCCTTGAGGTAGTCTTTGGGTTAAATCTACTTGGTATTCTATAACCTTCTTGTACTTGTATATTGATATCTTGCTCTGGGTTTGGAAAGTTCTCTGTTATTATCCCTTCGAATAAACTTTCTACCCCTATTGATTTCTCTACCTTCTCTTTAAGGCCAATAACGCTTAGATTTGCCCTTTTGAGCCTATATTCTAGATCTTGCAAACATGCTTTTTTTTTTTATTCTTTTGTTTTCTCTGACTGTGTATTTTCAAGTAGTCTGTTTTCAAGCTTACTATTTCTTCTGCTTGACCAATTCTGCTGTTAAAAGACTGTGATGCATTCTTCAGTATGCCAACTGCATTTTTCAGCACCAGAGTTTCCACTTGGTTCTTTTCATTATTTTAATCTTTTTGTTAAATTTATCTGATCAAATTATGAATTCTTTCTCTGTGTTATTTCGAATTTCTTTGAGTATCCTCAACACAGCTATTTTGAAACTTCTATTTGAAAGGTCACATATCTCTGTTTCTCCAGGACTGTTTCCTGATGACTTATTTAGTTCATTTGGTGAGATTATAGTTTCTTGGATGATGATGCTGCTTAGAGATATTCTTTGGTGTATAAGCATTGAAGACTTAGTTATTTATTGTTGTCTTCTCAGTCTGGACTTGTTTCACTCATCCTTCATGGGGAGGCTTTACAGATATTCAAAAGGACTTAGGTCTTGTGATCTAATCTGTGTCTGCTTTAGAGGGTACCCCAATCTCATTAATGCTGTGGTTCTTGCAGACTTATAGAGATACTGCCTTGATAGTTTTGGACAAGATTCAGAATAATTCTCTAGATTACCAGGTAGAGACTGTTCTTTTCTCTTAATTTCTTACAAATGAACAGAGTCTTTTTTTCTGTTCTGAGCAATCTGGAGCTGGTGGTGGTGTGACAAAGCACACCCTGTGTCCACCACCACTAGGACTGCACTGGGTCAAACCTGAAGCCAAAACAGCACTGGGTCTCACTCAAGGACCACTGTAACCACTCCCTGGCTATGGCCTATACTTGGTCAAGACATTGAGGCTGTATAATCAGCAAGTGGCAAAGCCAGTCTGGCCTGTTTCCTTCCCTTTATGTTGGCGAGTTCTCCCAGGCCCTGGACATGTCCAGAGGTGCCATCCAGGAATCAGGGACTAGAGTCAAAAACCTTGGAAGTCTACCAGATGTTCTATTGTTCTGTGGCTGAGTTGGCACTCAGGCCACAAGATGCAGTCATTACCACTCTTCCCTTTCATTTTCAGAGGCAGAGGGTCTCACCCCATTGCCCCTGTTACAACAGGCCCACAGGAAGTACTGCCAGACTACCACCAATATTCCCTTAAAGCCCAAGGACTCTTCAGTCAGCTTCCTGACTGAAGCTGAAATGTGGTGAATGCTTCCTGGCCTGGGACTCACCCTTCCAGTCAGTGGGCCCTACTCTGGCCCAGGGAAGGTCTAAAAATGCTGCCCAAGAGCCAAGACTTGGAATCAGAGAATCGAAGAGCCCACTTACTGCTCCACCCCCTTGTGGCTGAGCTGCTATGTAGTGTGCAATGCCAAGTCCTCTTTGCTTTTCCCTCTGCTTTTCTGAAGTAGAAAGAATCTTGCCCCATAATCACCACAGCTGGGAATGTGCTGAGTCTCACATGAAGGCAGTGAGTGTCAGAGTCTCACCTAAGGCCCTCAATATAGTACCCGGGTTTCTCTGATGATTATTCAGGGCCCAAGGGCTCTTCAGTTAGTAGGTGATGAATCCTTCCAGGACTGGGTTCTTCCCTTTAAGGCAGCAGATTTCCTTTTGGCCCAGGATGTGTCTAGAAATGTCACCCAGGATCTAGGGCCTGGAAAGGGTGGGGTGCTCATGACTCTGATTGGTGCTGTATCCTGCTTTGGCTGAGGCGGTATCAAAGATACAGGACAAAGTCCTCACTCTTCCCTCTCCTCTCCTCAAGTGGAGGAAAAGAGTATCTTTTGGAGCTGTGAGCTGTGCAGCCTGAGGTTAGGGGAGGGGTGATGTCAGGATTCCCTTAGATATGCTGGCTTCTGTCTCAGTAGGTCACATCACCCCTACCCCAGTCCGCTGTCTGGGGCCCAGTTCAGCACTCGGATTCATCTAGGAGTTGCATTCTGTGCAGCCTAGATTGTGTTTTAAGTTAAGGTAGATCCCCAGAGCACGTTTGCTTGGAGTGGCAAGGCTTGTGAGAACTCAAGTTCAGACCACTAAGATCAGTGACTGCCCTCTGGTTAGGGCTAGTTTAAATGCTCCCTCTGTGGACAGGTGTCAGCAGAGTTTGGTGTGGTCTCGTTTTCTGTTATAATAGGGCAGCACTGAGTTCAGTGCCTCACAAATGCTTTAATCTCCTTCTCCCCAGTAGACCAAAATGCTCTCTGCAACACACTGCCACTGCTGGGGGATGGGTGGGGGTGGCAACATCAATTCAAGACTGTTTTTTCTACCTCTTCCATGCCTCTTTCAGTGATAAGACTTTAAAACCAGGTACTGTGAATGCTTACCTGATTTTTGATTCTTATGAAGGTACGTGTGTGTGTGTGTGTGTGTGTGTGTGTGTGTGTGTGTATGTATGTGTGTAGATAGTTGTTAAACTGGTGTCCTTGCTGGGGGTGGGGGTGGGGGTGGGGGTGGGGTAGATGATTAGTGGAGCCTTCTTTTCTGCCATCTTGCTCCCACTCCACATTGTGGCACTTAAATATGTTGCTTCATTAAAATTATCAAGTGAAGTATTAATTGATAACAATTATTATCAATTAATCATAGTGCTTCAATGTTAGTTCTAGACTCTTTAGCATGACATTTAAAATCTTACAGTACCTTTCCAGATGGTGAGTAAATATCTGCTCCCACCTCCATTAAATAACATCAACTCTAGTTGAGAATTTGCTAAAAGGAAGTGCCTTCTGGGGTTTCTGGTACGTAGTATGTTAGTATGCAGAATATGGCACCAACTTAAGGAATGTGTGTGCTTGACAGAGGTGATTTGCAATTCGGAATGTTGGGTGGAAAAAGCCTTGCTGGACTAGTTTCTGTTTGTAGCTTTTCCTTCTACATTGGTAGAATTGTAGTCATGTATGCTGGGACCTTTTGACGTATTGTCTCTAAAATTTGAATCATGAATGTACTATGCTGGACTTTACTCTGTGATGAAATAGCTGATGCCAGTTAGAGCCAGTTTATATGATACTCTACACAGATAATTTGTTGTTATTCTGCAAGAGAATCATAGCCATATTAACATCAAAAGTATTTTTTCTACTCTTGTGGCTGTCATTATTTTAGAATAAAGATAAAAATGAAAGTGAATGGATATAATTTCTAAAATTTTTAAGCTTCAGCTAGTTCTACTGAACTTACCCATTTCAAAAGGTTGAGAACGAAGGAAATGCAACTGAAACAAACTAATAGTAATACTTCTTCAACATTTGTAGTCCTTAGCATTTGCTGCTCAAAGATCAAGAATAGCTTTGTTGGAATTATTTCGGTTTTTAGGATAAAGAGGAGATAATTTAGAAATTTGATCCTGGGGCTCCTTTTTCCTTTTAAAAAACACACAGGAAGAGAGAATAGAATAACACACTCCCTGTACATCTTAATTAAAACAATATTAAATCCATGGGCAATTTGTCCTATCAATTTTATTATCCTGGGTTATTTTGAAGCAAACCCTAGACATAAATTAATTTCATTTTTAATTACTTCAGTGTTTATATCTAAAGCTACTTACCCTTTTATTTTAAAAGGGAATGGCAGGCGATAGGGTCTTAAAAAACAGGAAAGTTTTTTAATTAACATTTTTTTTCCCTCTTGGGTCAGTACCTATTAGTTTGCTGGGTTTTTATCTGTAACTTTATCAGAAAAGGTCTAATTCTTTTCCAAGTGAATGTACCATTTTGCACCCTTACCAGCAATGTTAAAGAGTTCCATTTGCTCCATATGCAGGCCGAAATTTTGTATGTTCAGTCTTTTTAATTTTAGCTGTCCTACTGGGTATGTAGTTATAGCTCGTTACATATATAATTTGCATTTTTCTGAATGAATAGTAATATTGAGGGTCTTATTTTCCATTGTTATATATATTTGTTGAAGTGTCTGATTAAATTATTTTGCCAATTTTTATTAAATTGTTTGGTTCTAACTGTTGAATTGGAATACTTTCTTTTTACATACAATTTTTATCAAATTGTTTGGTTCTAACTGTTGAATTGGAATACTTTCTTTCTATATATCTGAATACAAGCCCTTTATCAGAGATGTTTTAAAAATAATTTCTTTCAATCTGTGTCTTGCCTTTTCATTTTCTTAACAGTGACTTTGAAAGAGCAAAATTTTTTAGTTTGATAAACTTTATCAGTTTTTTATGGTTTATCCATTTTGTCATTGAAAAAAATCTTTATCTACCTTTATAAAGATATTTGAGGGTTTCTTGTATAAATTTTACTGGTTTTACTTTTATGTCCAGCTGTATAATTCATTTTGAGTTAATTTGTGTAGATGATACAGGGTAAGGGTTGAGATTGATTTTTCTTTTTATGTAGCTATTTGCTGAAAAGTCTTTCTTGTTTCCATTGTATTACCTTGGCACTTAAAAAAATACTAATTGGGTATATATATGTAAACGTATTTCTGGGCTCTCTATTTTCTTTCATTGACCTATGTATCTTTCCTCATGCCAATACTACACTGCCTTGATTACTATAGCTTTCTTGCAGCTGTTGTAATCAGGTAGTGTTGGTCTTCTAAGTGCATCTTTCTTTTTAATTTTTTTTCCTGGATATACACATTAATAGCTTGTCAATAGCTTGTTAATTTCTGCCAAAAATTATATTTCAGTTTTGATTGGTGCTGTTTTGAATCTATTGATCAATTTGGGGAAAAAATAACATCTGAATAATGTAAAGTCTTAGAAGAATATTTTTTCTCTCTGTATTTATGTCTTTATTTCTCTCATCTGTGTTTTCAGTGTAGAGATCTTGCATATATTTTGTTAAATTTATTTCTAAATATTTCATATTTTTGATGTTATTACAGATGGTATTCCTTTTTTTTTAAATAAAAAACTATTATACTTTAAGTTCTGGGGTACATGTGCAGAATGTGCAGGTTTGTTAAACAAGTATACATGTGCCATGATGATTTGCTGCACCCATAAACCCACCATCTACAGTAGGTATTTCTCCTAATGCTATCCCTTCCCCTGTCCCTCTCCCCCTGACAGGCCCCAGTATGTGATGTTTCCCTCCCTGTGTCCATGTGTTCTCATTGTTCAGCTCCCACTTCTGAGTGAGAACATTCGGTGTTTGGTTTTCTGTTCTTGTGTTAGTTTGCTGGGAATGATGATTTCCAGCTTCATCCATGTCCTGCAGAGGACATGAACTTATCCTTTTTATGGCTGCATAGTATTCCATGGTGTATATGTGCCACATTTGCTTCATCTAGTTTATCTTTGATGGGCATTTGCATTGGTTCCAAGTCTTTGCTATTATGAACAGTGCTGCAGTAAACATATGTGTGCATATGTCTTTATGGCAGAGGGATATAATCCTTTGGGTATATACCCAGTAATGAGATTGCGAGGTCCAATGGTGTTTCTAGTTCTAGATCCTTGAGGAATCACCACACTGTCTTCCATAATGGTTGAACTAATTTACACTCCCACCAGCAGTGTAAAAGCGTTCCTATTTCTCCACATCCTCTCCAGCATCTATTGTTTCCTGTCTTTTTAATGAACACCATTCTAACTGGCATGAGATGGTATCTCATTGTGGTTTTGATTTGCACTTCTCTAATGACCAGTGATGATGAACATTTTTAATATTTCTGTGGGCTGCATAAATGTCTTTTTTTGAGAAGTATCTGTTCATATCCTTTGCCCACTTTTTGATGGGGCTCTTTGTTTTTTTTTCTGTAAATGAGTTTAAGTTCTTTATAGATTTCGATATTAGCCCTCCATTTGTCTATTAGATAGATTGCAAGAATTTTCTCCCATTCTGTAGGTTGCCTATTCACTCTGATGATTGTTTCCTTTGCTGTGCAGAAGCTCTTTGGTTTAATTAGATCCCGTTTGGGAATTTTGGCTTTTGTTGCCATTGCTTTTGGTGTTTTATTCATGAAGTCTTTGCCCATGCCTATGTCTTGAATGATATTGCCTAGGTTTTATTCTAGGGTTTTTATGGTTTTAGGTCCTACAATTAGGTCTTTAATCCATCTTGAGTTAATTTTTGTATAAGGTGAAAGGCAGGGATCCAGTTTCAGCTTTCTGCATACGGCTAGCCAGTTATCCCAGCACCATTTATTAAATAGGGAGTCCTTTCCCCATTGCTTGTGTTTGTTGGGTTTGTCAAAGATCAGATGGTTATAGACATGTGGTGTTATTTCCGAGGACTCTGTTCTGTTCTATTGGTCTGTATGTCTGTTTTGGTACCAGTACCATGCTGTTTTTGTTACTGCAGTCTTGTAGTAGTTTGAAGTCAGGTAGTGTGATGCCTCCAGCTTTGTTCTTTTTGCTTAGGATTGTCTTGGCTATGTGGGCTTTTTTTTTTGATTCCGTATGAAAATTAAAGTATTTTTTTTTTCATTTCTGTGAAGAAAGCCAATGGTAGTTTGATGGGGGATGGCACTGAATCTATAAACTACTTTGGGCAGTATGACCATTTTCACAATATTGATTCTTTGTATCCATGAGCATGGAGTGTTTTTCCATTTGTTTGTGTCCTCTATTTCCTTGAGCACTGGTTTGTAGTTCTTCTTGAAGAGATCCTTCACATCCTTTGTTAGTTATATTCCTAGGTATTTTATTCTCTTTGTAGCCACTGTGAATGGGAGTTCACTCATGATTTGGCTCTCTGTCTGTTATTGGTGTATAGTAATACCTGTGATTTTTACACATTAATTTTGTATCCTGAGCCTTTGTTGAAGTTGCTTATCACATTAAGGAGACTTTGGGCTGAGATGATGGGGTTTTCTAAATATTCAATCATGTCATCTGTAAACAGATGATTTGACTTCTTTATCTGTTTGAATACTCTTTATTTCTTTCTGTTGGTGGATTATCCTGACCAAAACTTCCAATTCTATGTTGAATAGGAGTGATGAGAGAGGTCATCCTTGTCTTGTGCTGGTTTTCAAAGGGAATGCTTCCAGTTTTTGACCGTTCAGTATGATATTGGCTGTGGGTTTGTCATAAATAGTTCTTATTTTGAGATATGTTCCATTGATATCTAGTTTATTGAGAGTTTTTAGCATGAAGCAGTGTTGAAAAGTCAAAGGCCTTTTCTGCATCTATTGAGATAATGATGTGGTTTTTATCTTTAGTTCTGTTTGTGTGATGAATTATGTTTATTGATTTGTGTATGTTGAACCAGGCCTTGCATCCTGGGGATGAAGCTGACTTGATTGTGGTGGACGAACTTTTTGATGAGCTTCTGGATTTGGTTTGCCAGTATTTTATTGAGGATTTTCACATTGATGTTCATCAGGGATATTGGCCTGAAATTTTCTATTTTTGTTGTGCCCCCTCCAAGTTTTGGTATCAGGATGATGCTGGCCTCATAATATGAGTTAGGGAGGATTCCCTCTGTTTGTATTGTTTGGAATAGTTTCAGAAGGAATAGTTTCAGAGCTCCTCTTTGTACCTTTGGTAGAATTCTGCTGTAAATCCATCTGATCCTGCACTTTTTTTTTGGTTGTTAGGCTATTAATTGCTGCCTCAATTTCAGAACTTTTTACTGGTCTATTCAGAGATTTAACTTCTTCCTGGTTCAGTTTTGGGAAGGGTGTATGTGTCCAAGAATTTACCCATTTATTCTAGATTTTCTAATGTATTTGCCTAGAGGTGTTTATAGTATTCCCTGATGGTAGTTTGTATGTCTGTGGGATCAGTGGTGATAGCTCCTTTATCATTTTTTATTGTGTCTATTTAATTCTTCTCTTGTTTCTTCTTCATTAATCTGGCTAGCAGTCTGTCTATTTTGTTCTTTTCAAAAAACCGCTCCTGGATTCATTGATTTTTAGAAGGATTTTTTGTGTATCTACCTCCTTTAGTTCTGCTCTGATCTTTGTTGTTTCTTATCTTCTGCCAGCTTTTGAATTTGTTTGCTCTTGCTTCTCTAGTTCTTTTAATTGTGATATTTGAGTGTCGATTTTAGATCTTTCCTGCTTTGTCTTGTGGGTGTTTAGTGCTATAAGTTTGTCTCTACATACTCCTTTAAATGTATCCCAGATATTCTGGTATGTTGTGTCTTCTTTCTCATTGTTTTCAAAGAACATCTTTATTTCTTCCTTCATTTCATTACTTACCCAGTAGTCATTCAGGAGCAGGTTGTTCAGTTTCTATGTAGTTGTGAGGTTTTGAGTGAGTCTCTTAATCCTGAGTTCTAATTTGATTGTACTGTCGTTTGAGAGACTATTAAGATTTCCATTCTTTTGCATTTGCTGAGGAGTGTTTTACTTTCAATTATGTGGTCAATGTTAGAATAGGTGTGATGTGGTGCTGAGAAGAATGTATATTCTGTTTATTTGGGGTGGAGAATTCTGTAGATGTCTATTAGATCTGTTTGGTCCAGATCTGAGTTCAAGTCCTGGATATCCTTGTTAATTTTCTGCGTTGTTCATCTGTCTAATGTTGACAGTGGGGTGTTAAAGTCTCCCACTATTATTGTGTGGAAGCCTAAATCTCTTTGTAGATCTCTAAGAACTTGCTTTATGAATCTAGGTGCTCCTGTACTGGATGTATCTATATTTAGGATAATTAGCTCTTCTTGGTGCATTGATCCCTTTACTATTATGTAATGCCCTTCTTTGTCTCTTTTTAAAATTAAAAATTATAAGGTTGTTATTGTTAGAATATAGAAATAATTGATTTTTATTGACCTTGAATCTTGGGACCTTACTAAACACTTATTCTAGTAGCCTTTTTCTTTAAATTACTTAGAAATTTTAAGATAGATGATTCATCATTTGTAAATAGACAGTTTTATGCATTCCTAATATATATGCCATTTATTTATTTTTCTTTGCTGATTGCACTATCTTTAACTTTCAGTATAATGTTGAATAGAAGGGGAGAGAGCAGCCACCTTGCATCATTTCTAAACTTCAGATAAATTTTTCTTTAGCCATTAAGTATGATGTGAGCTTTAGGCTTTTACATGCCACACTATATGATGCTCTTTACCGTCAGCATGAGGACATTCTTTTCTGTTCCCAGTTTGTAAGAATGTTTTTCATGAATCGTTATTAAATTTTGACAAATGCTTTTTCTTCATCTATTGAAATGAATATATATTTTTTCTTCTTAGTTTGTTAATATGGTGGATTACATTACTTGATTTTCAAATATTAAACTTATTTTGCATTTCTAGGACAAATCTTACAATGATTATGGTATTTTATATTTTCTATGGATTTGTGGAATAGGCTTGCTTAATTTTGTTTTAGAATATTAATATCTATGGCATAGCTGAGGGTGGGTCATACACAAGCTAAAAGTATATTGCCTCTGAGTGTCCTGCTTCTGTAATTGCCACCCCACTAGCTGGAAGTAGCAACCTTGAGTCTTTTCTCCATAATTGTGCCTTTAAACAACCTTGCAGGGCCTTGAAGCCTCCTGCTGTATTACGTGCTCCTCAAGACAAGAATTTGGTTGCAGTCTGTGTATCCCCAGCACCCAGCTCAGAATCATGTTTTCTGAATCCTGGAGATTTCTATGGCTGGCTTTTGCACCTAATCCTTAAGGTCTTGAGCAACTGGAACCAGCCTCAGGGTTAGAAGTCACAAGAAAAACCCAACTATTTAAAAAATCCTAGTTGACTTCTGTATCTGTGAAACATAAAGTTGACTTCTAGGAATCTCCCACTTCCTCTTCTAAAAGCAACAAAATTTTGAATTCTGGCAAAACTGCTGGCCTCTGCCTCCCTATTTCCTGACCCAGTCTAGTCATCCAGTAATATCCTGTGCTTCTATCACCCAAAACCCTATCTTTATAGATAAATTCATAGTATAGAATAAAGGTTGATACCAGGCATTTTTCTCCTTTTATCACTTAGATAGCTATATAGATGGAAAAAAGAAGGAAGGAAGGAAAGTAAGAATATCAACATTTAAGTTTATGAGGGATATTGGCCTGTAATTTTTCTTTTGTGTAATATTTTTATCTGATTTTGGCATCAGAAAAATTCTGGTCTCATTAAATGAGTTGGAAGTATTCTCTCTTTCTTTTTCTATATGTGTTTGTGCAGAAATGGTTTTTTTTCCCTTAAGTGTTTGGTAGAGTTCACCAGCGAGGCCATCTGGTCCTGAAGATTATTTGTTGGAATACTTTAAATTACAAAATAATTTTCTCTAATGGATATATGGTTACTAGAATTGTCTATTTCTTTTAATATCAGTTTGGTCATTTTTATCAAATTACTAGTTATTTCATCTAAATTATTGAATTTACCATTGTTTTTGAAAAGAATATATTATCATTTGAATGTAGGATTTGTAATAATGTTCCTCTCTCATTCTTGATACTGACAATTCATGTATTCTCTTTTTCCCCTCACTTGATGTACTAGAGATTTATCAAATTTATTCATCTTTTTAATGAAATTGACTTTTGATATCATTTATTTGCTGTTTCTTGTTTTGTATTTGATTCCTGCTGTGTTCCCTTCCTTTCATTCTGCTTAATTTTATTTAATTTGTACTTCTTTTTTTATGTGGAAGTTTAGATTATTGATTTGAGGCCTTTATTTCTCCTTTCTCATATAAACACTTACTACTATGAATTAGAAATATGTTGTGTTTTCATTTTCATTCAATCCAAAATGCATTGTAATTTCCTTTGATTTTTTTTCCTTCATTGACCCATTAGTTAATTAGTAATGTATTTGTAAATTTTTAAATACTTGGTGATGTTCTAGATATTGCCCTTTAATTAATTTCTAGTTTAATTTCATTGTTAGGTACAGGGGCTTGTGTCTACAATCTCAGCTACTCTGATGATGAAGTAGGAACATTTCTTGAAGGCAGGAATTTTGAGATAGCCTAGGCAACACAGCAATACCCCATTTCTAAAAATGAAACATTTTGATGAGAAAATAAATTTAATAATCTTTTCAAATTTATTCATGTTTCTTTTACAGCAGAAAATACAGTTTATATTGGTGAATATTCCATTTATACTTGACAAAATGTTTATTGTTATTGAGTAATGTGATCTAAATTGTCAATTTAGTCAAGTTGATTATGTTGTTCAAATCTTACAAATTTTTATTTTATGTGTTCCATTTATTACTGATAGTAGAGAGTATGGAAATCTTCAACTTTATGGATTTTTCCTTTTAGTTTTATATATTTTGAAGCCCTGGTGTTAGTTGCATAAACATTTATATTCATTGTATCTTCTTGATGGATTGACCACTTGAAAAAAATAATGCTTCTT
Source organism: Sapajus apella (assembly GCF_009761245.1). Lineage (NCBI taxonomy): Eukaryota > Metazoa > Chordata > Mammalia > Primates > Cebidae > Sapajus > Sapajus apella. The sequence goes on from NW_022436990.1 coordinate 4,326,483, forward strand.
TTTATCCCTAGAAATATTTATTGTGTTAAATCTACTTTATCTGATATTGATGTAATCACATCACTGTTTTCCTGGTATTTTTTTTTTATAGTTTTGCCTTAACCTATTATGTCTTTATATTTAACATATTTATGTCTTTATACTTAAAGACATAAATACAATTTTTATCCAATTTGGCAATCTCTGCCTTTAATATGAGTATTTAGACCATTTAAATTTAATTCAGTGGTTAATATGATGGGTCTAAATCTACCAATTTATAATTGTTTTTGAAAAAATTTGTTCCACCTGTTGTTCTTTTTTCCTCTTTTCCTGCCCTCATTTGATTTCAATACTTTTTTTGCTTTTTTTTTGATTTGAATATTTTTGATGACTTTTTCTTTATAATTGCCTTATAGTCATGACTCTTTGTTTTATTTTTCTCATGGTTACTCTAGGGTGTACAATGTGAATCTTTATCTCAGTGCAGTCAACCTTCAAAAATTGTTATGCCACTTCATATAAAGAACCTTATAACAGTATACTTTCTTTTAGTTCTTCCTATTTCCTGTGCTATTGTTATACATCTCACATCTACATATGTTAGAAACTTCACATTGCTATTATTTTGGTTTGTAACAGTCAGTAATCTTTCAACATGATTAAAAATGAGAAATATATGTCTATATATTCCCACATACTTATTTCAGATGTTCTTCACTCCTTTCTGTAGATCTAAATTTCTCAATAGTATTCTCCTTTAGCCTAACAAACTTCTTTTGACATTGCTTATAGTCCATGTCCACTGGCAAGGAAGTTCATCAATTTTTGTGTTCTGGAAATAAAATGTCTTTATTTTTCCTTTTTTTTCTAAAATATTTTTCTTTGAATATATATTTCTAGGTTGATAGTTTTTAAAATTTTTCTTTTGGGCACTTTAATGATATTTTATTGTCTTCTGGTGTATAAAGTCTGTTATTGGAAGTATTAGAAAGACTTCTTATTGAGTCTTTCTCTTATTTCTTCTTTTAAAATATATGTATATATTTTATTGCATTTTAGGTTCTGGGGTACATGTGAAGAACATGCAGTATTGTTGCATAGGTATATGCATGGCAGTGTGGTTTGCTGCCTCCATCCCCATCACCTATATCTGGCATTTCTCCCCATGTCATCCCTCCCCAACTCCCTACCTACCACTGTTCCGCCCCTAGTCCCCACCACACACCTCAGTGTGTGATGCTCTCCTCTCTGTGTCCATGTGTTCTCATTGTTCAACACCCGCCTATGAGTGAGAACATGTGGTGTTTGATTTTCTGTTCTTGTGTCAGTTGCTGAGAGTGATGGTTTCCAGGTTCATCCACGTCCCTACAAAGGATACGAACTCATCATGTTTTGTGGCTGCATAGTGTTCCATGGTGTATTTGTGCCACATTTTCCCTGTCCAGTCTATCATCGATGGGCATTTGGGTTGGTTTCAAGTCTTTGCTATTGTAAACAGTGCTGCAATGACATATGTGTGCATGTGTCCTTATATTAGAATGATTTATAATCCTTTGGATGTATGCCCACTAATGGGATTGCTGGGTCAAATGGAATTTCTATTTCTAGGTCCTTGAGGAATCACCACACTGTCTTCCACAATGGTTGAAGACAGTGTAAAAGTGTTCCTATTTCTCCACATCCTCTCCAGCATCTGTTGTCTCCAGACTTTTTAACGATCTCCATTCTAACTGGTGTGAGATAGTATCTCAATGTAGCTTTGATTTACGTTTCTCTAATTAGCAGTGATGATGAGCATTTTTTAATATGTTGGCCTCATATATGTCTTCTTTTGAAAAGTGTCTGTTCATATCCTTTTCCCACTTTTGAATGGTTTTGTTTGTTTTCTTCTTGTAAATCTGTTTTAGTTCTTTGTAGATTTTGGATATAAGTCCTTTGTCAGATGGGTAGATTGCAAAAACTTTTTCCCATTCTGTTGGTTGCGGGTTCACTGTAATGATTGTTTTTTTGCTGTGCAGAAGCTCTGGAGTTAAATTAGATCCCATTTGTCTATTTTGGCTTTTGTGGCCAATGCTTTTGGTGTTTTAGTCATGAAGTCCTTGCCTATGCCTATGTCCTGAATGGTTTTGCCTAGGCTTTCTTCTAGGGATTTTTATGGTGTTAGATCTTATGTTTAAGTCTTTAATCCATCTGAAGTTAATTTTAGTGTAAGGTGTCAGGAAGGGGTCCAGTTTCTGCTTTCCGCACATGGCTAGCCACTTTTCCCAACACCATTCATTAAACAGGAACTCCTTTCCCCATTGCTTGTTTTTGTCAGGTTTGTCAAAGATCAGATGGTTGTAGTTTTTTTTTTTTTTTTTTGAGCTGCAAAAGGGAATGTTTATTATAGTTTGTACATTATAAATACCTAAGAAACTATTTTCTTTACACCGTTATTGCCATGATTTCCTGTGGACAGCTTCACGCAGCTGTAAAGTCCGTGCTGCATGGGTCTGGCCCCTATAGACCCACCATGTTGAGCCCCAGCTTTTCTGCTACAGGCCAAGGTCAGAAGCTGCTGATCTTCTGCAGCACGGCCTAGCGCTGCCCCTCGGGGCTGATGTTCTCAGCAATGAACTTGAGAAAGCACTGCTTGTTCACCTTCTGAAGCAAGGAGGTGACAGAAGGGTTGGCCTTGCTCAGAGTCTCATAGCAGGTGAGAGTTTCCAAGGCTAAAACATGCAGTGGCTCACTGACCTCCTGGTGGAGCATGGTGATGATGTGCAGAGTGTGACAGAACACCTGGGTGTAGACAAACAGGGCTTCCTGGGTCAGGTCCTGCTCTTGTCCCTGCGTCCAAGGGCCGACTGACTGTATCAACCTGACTGAGTCCAGGAGGCTGGTCAGACTGCCACACAGGAGTCTCACCATGTGGTTCCAGCCTTCCAGAGGAAGCCAATTTTGACAACTCTGGCTACAGAGAAACTGGAAAGTCCTCAGGAAGAGTACGGAGAGCTGGAGCGCCTGGGCAAAGGGCTTCAGGTTGAGCAGAGGAACAAACTGAATATACTCCAGGCTATATGGGACATGGAGCAGCTGTTTCTCCAGATGATGCTTTCAAGGGCCAAACCTGCTGTAGGTGGGGACGTCCAGCATACTGACAAAAGAAAGAAGAAAGGTAGGAAGATTCCAAAACTAGAGGAGCTCCTTTCACAAAGAGATTTCACTGGAGCTATTACACTGTTGGAGTTCAAACGTCATGTTGGGGAACAAGAAGAGGATACTAATTTGTGGATTGGATATTGTGCCTTTCACCTCGGTGACTACAAGAGAGCTCTGGAGGAATACGGAAATGCTACAGAAGAGGAAAATTGTAATTCTGAAGTCTGGGTGAACCTAGCTTGCACCTACTTCTTTCTTGGGATGTGTAAACAAGCCGAAGCAGCTGGATTTAAAGCTTCGAAAAGCTGACTCCAAAACCGCCTCCTCTTCCACTTGGCTCACAAGTTTAATAATGAGAAAAAGTTGATGAGCTTTCATCAGAATCTTCAGGATGTCACAGAAGATCAACTCAGTTTGGCCTCAATCCACTATATGCGATCTCACTACCGAGGAGCTGTTGATATATATAAGCGAATACTGCTAGATAACAGGGAATACCTTGCCCTCAATGTTTATGTGGCCTTCTGCTACTATAAATTGGATTACTATGATGTGTCTTGAGAAGTTTTGGCTGTTTACCTTCAGCAAATTCCTGATAGTACCATCGCACTCAATCTTAAAGCCTGTAATCATTTTCGCCTTTACAACGGCAAAGCAGCTGAGGCAGAACTCAAAAGCTTGATGGACAGTGCTTCTTCATCCTTCGAATTTGCTAAAGAACTCATCAGGCACAATCTGGTTGTTTTCTGAGGAGGTGAAGGCTTTGCAGGCTTTACCTCCCCTGGTTGATGTCATTCCTGAAGCTAGGCTAAACTTGGTGATTTACTACCTTCGTCAAGATGATGTACAAGAAGCTTATAACTTAATTAAGGATCTGGAACCTACTACTCCTCAGGAGTATATTCTCAAAGGAGTGGTCAATGCAGCCCTTGGCCAGGAAACAGGTTCAAGGGATCATATGAAAATTGCCCAGCAGTTCTTCCAGTTGGTGGGAGGATCAGCTAGCGAATGTGATATAATACCAGGAAGGCAGTGCATGGCTTCCTGTTTCTTCCTGCTTAAGCAATTTGATGATGTCTTGATTTACCTCAACTCATTTAAGAGTTACTGCTATGATGATGATATCTTTAAATTTAATTATGCCCAAGCCAAAGCTGCAACAGGCAATACCAGTGAGGCTGAAGAGGTGTTCCTCTTGATCCAAGTGAGAAGATGAAAAATGATTACATTTACCTCAGCTGGTTAGCTCGGTGCTATATTATGAATAAGAAACCAAGACTAGCCTGGGAACTTTATCTCAAGATGGAAACCTCTGGCGAGTCCTTTAGTCTCTTAAAGCTCATTGCTAATGACTGCTACAAGATGGGCCAGTTTTACTATTCTGCCAAAGCTTTTGACGTCCTCGAGAGGCTGGATCCCAGCCCTCAATATTGGGGAGGCAAAAGGGGTGCCTGTGTGGGCATTTTCCAGATGATCTTAGCTGGGAGAGAACCCAAAGAGACCCTTCGAGAAGTGGTCCATTTACTGAGAAGCACAGGTAACACCCAAATAGAGTACATCATCCGGATTATGAAGAAATGGGCCAAAGAAAACAGAGTACCCATCTAAGATAGCCCCAGCATCCTAGGAACCAGCTTCCACTTTGACATAAAGCTGGAAATTATTTTCACTCAAGTTTAATCTGTGATATAGGGCTCTGTTTTATTGACATTTTCCCTCCTTGCTTTTTAAGCCTCAAGGTCAGTGACTGACTTGCTGAGACCTAGTCTCCTGGCTGAGCAGAGTACCATAGTCTGTGACCCTGTATGATCCTTCTAGCAATAAGACTTTGGACTTGTCTGGTGCCCTTCTTCCAGAAATGCTCAGAGTACTTTTATGTAATTTACTGACTTTAAGGAAAACAGTATAACTTTTTTTTTGTTAGCATTTTATGGCATTGTTTCCTGACTGCAATAACAAATGTCTTTGATGTGCAAGAAAAAAAAAAAAAAGTTGCCTTCAAGGCCTCTGTTCTGTTCCATTGGTCTATATCCCTGTTTTGGTACCAGTACCATGCTGTTTTGATTACTGTAGCCTTGTAGCATAGTTTGAAGTCAGGCAGCATGATTCCTCCAGCTGTGTTCTTTTTGCTTAGAATTGATTTGGCTATGTGGGCTCTCTTTTGGTTCCACATGAAGTTTAAGGTGGTTTTTTCCAGTGCTGTGAAGCGAGTCATAGGGAGCTTGATGGGGATAGCGTTGAATCTGTAAATTACTTTGGGCAATGTGGCCATTTTCACAATATTGATTCTTCCTAACCATGAGCATGGAGTGTTTCTCCATCTGTTTGTGTCCTCTCTTACTTTGTTGAGCAGTAGTTTGTAGTTCTGCTTTAAGAAATCCTTTACATTCTTTGTTAGTTGACACATTTAAAGCAGCATCTAAAGGAAAATATATAGCAATAGATGGTGGGCACATGAGAAGCAAGATCTAAAATTGACACCCTATTTTCAAAATTGAAAGAGCTAGAGGAGCAAGATCCAAAAAACTCAAAAGCTAGCAGAAGACAAGAAATAACTAAGATCAGAGCAGAACTGAAGGAGATAAAGACACAAATAAACCCTTCAAAAAAATCAATAAATCCAGGAGCTGGTTTTTTGAAAAGATCAACAAAATATACAGACCACTACCCAGAATACTAAGAAAAGGGAGAAGAATCAAATAGATGCAATAAAAAATGATAAAGGGGATATCACCACAGATTCCACAGAAATACAAACTACCATCAGAGATTACTACAAACAACTCTATGCACGTAAACCAGTAAACCTGGAAGAAATGGATAAATTCCTGAACACTTGCACCCTCCCAAGCATAAACCAGAAAGAAGTTGAAACCCTGAATAGACTAATAACAAGTGCTGAAGTTGAGGCAGCAATTAATAGCGTACCCACCAAAAAAAGCCCAGGTCCAGATGGGTTCACAGCCAAATTCTACCAGACATACAAAGAGGAGCTGGTACCATTCCTTCTGAAACTATTCCAAACAATACAAAAAGAGGGAATTCTTCCCAAATCATTTTATGAGACCAACATTGTCCTGATACCAAAACCCAGCAGAGACTCAACAAGAAAAGAAAACTTCAGGCCAATATCCTAGATGAACATAGATATAAAAATCTTCAATAAAATACTGGTAAACCGATTGCAACAACACATCAAAAAGCTTATCCATCACAATCAAGTAGGCTTCATCCCAGGGATGCAAGGCTGGTTCAACATACGCAAGTCTATAAATGTAATTCACCACATAAACAGAACCAAAGACAAAAACCACATGATTATCTCAATTGATGCAGAGAAGGCTTTTGACAAAATTCAACGGCCCTTTATGCTAAAAACTCTCAATAAACTAGGTATCGACAGAATGTATCTCAAAATAATAAAAGCTATTTATGACAAACCCTCAGCCAATATCATACTGAATGGGCAAAAACCAGAAGTGTTCCCTTTGAAATCTGGCCCTAGACAAGGATGCCCTCTCTCACCATTCCTATTCAATGTAGTATTGGAAGTTCTAGCCAGAGCAATCAGGCAAGAAAAAGAAATAAAGCATATTCAATTAGGAAAGGAGGAAGTCAAATTGTCTCTATTTGCAGACGACATGATTGTATGTTTAGAAGACCCCATCGTCTCAGCCCCAAATATCCTGAAACTGATAAGCAACTTCTCAGCCAAGGCTCAGGATACAAAGTCAGTGTGCAAAAATCACAAGCATACCTATATAACAATAACAGACTTAAAGAGAGCCAAATCAAGAACGAACTGCCATTCATAATTGCTACAAAGAGATTCCTTCTTTTTGGATTGTTTGGAATAGTTTCAGAAGGAATGGTACCAGCTCCTCTTTGTATTTCTGGTAGAATTCAACTGTGAACCCATCTGAACCTGGGCTTTTTTTGGTTGGTAGGCTATTAATTGCTGCCTCAACTTCAGCCCTTGTTATTGGTCTATTCAGTGTTTCAACTTCTTCCTGGTTTAGGCTTGGGAGGGTGTTAGCATCCAGGAATTTATCCATTTCTTTCAGGTTTGAAAGTCTTTCTCTCTATAGAATATGCCTTTTAAAATGATATATTTTCACTTTATTACTGATGTTTAGTAATTTCAGTGTGATCTTCTTTGGTGTGATTTATTTATGATTATTTTTCCTGGTATGGGTTAACCTGCTTGGGTCTGTGATATATATGTTAAGAACTGGGAAGGGCCTGAGATTTTTACCCTACTTTCCAAGCTAACATGTTAGCTTACTAGAGTTTCACGGAGTTCTTAATTATTCACAGTAATAGTAGTAGCTAAAGTATCAACATTTCTTTGATCTTCAGTTTCTACAAGGTTATGTGAAGAGGTCCACGTGACATTTGAACTTCAATTAAGCTGTATTATGGACAAGAACCCTGAGCTTAGGGAATCAGAATCTTTATAAAGGGCAGTATGCATGTCTTCCTTTTACTCTAAATGGGAAAATAAGGATATCTCTTATCTCACCTTCTCTTCTAAGACTGTAAGCAAACCTACCCCTTTTTCAGAGCTAGACCCTATTTTTGCATTCTAAGGTTATTTGCAGTACAAACATATTTCAAAAGGTAGTTCAGGGCAAAAAAAGAGAGTACCTTTGCTTGTAAGATGTCTAGTAACATGAGAGACACATGGAAAACAATTTCCTTCTGGTATATAGTTTTCATCAATTTTGGAAAATTTTTAGCCATTGTTTTTAAAGATATATTTTTTAGCTCCCTTCTTCTTCTAGTACTCCAATTACATACATGTTAGCTTGCCTGATACTGTCCTATAGTTCACTTTGGTTTTGTTCATTTTCTTCAGTCTGTTTTATTTACTCTATATTTTGGCTAGTTCTTGTATCTATATTTTCAAGTTTATTGATCTTTTCTTCTGCAATGTATAACATGCTATCAGTTCCTTTCAGTGTAATTTCATTTGAGGGATTTTTTAATCTCTAAAGATTCCCTTAGTCGTATATTTTATGTCTTTTATTTATGTTCTCATTGTATGCATGCTTTCCTCATCTGGAACATATGATGGATATTTATAGTAATTAGTTTAAGATCTTTGTTAGTTAATTCCATTATCTCTGTTACTTTTTGAGTATTTCTATTGTTTCTCTGATTATTGTTCACATTTTTCTGCATCTTCACTTGCGTTGCAATTTCTTTACCACCTGATGTCCAGCATCTGAAAATTGTTTTTCTATATATTTAGTCTGGTTCTTTAGTTCCTTATGGTAGAAAGACAAGTGAAATTCTTTTTACATCATAATGTCTGGAAGCAGATTTCTTTCATTTCTTCTTAATTTATTAGCTGAAATAATTCTAAAAATGAAACTGTCCTTAATCAACACTTTGGTTATCCTGAGTACAGTTTATGTAGGAAAGACATCTTTTCCTTTACTTAACTAGTTTTCAAAACCTTTATTTCCTGGCACGCAGAGACCATTAGATTTTAAAAGTATTGTTATAAACTCAAAATAATATAGTTGATATGTTTAAAAGTGTTGCATTTTAATTGTGTTTTAAATGTGTTTTTAAATTTTAATTGCATTTTAATTGCATTTTAAATGTGTTTTAAAATGTTGCAGTTATCATTCTAATGAATGCTCACATTATCTCGTCTTTGGTCATTAGTAGGCTCTTCAATTTGGCTCTTGCATCTTTTCGATACAATAGCCTTTAAATACTTCCTTGCTTTCTGTTATGACAAGAGCCATGCTTTTCTTGTGCTTTTTCTATCCAAGAAAACCTGGAATCATGGATTTCTCCAAGGAAACTGGTTCATTATAGTGGAAATTGGTATTTAGAGATCCAATATAGATGCTAGGAGACTCTTGGATTTTTGAAATTATATTTCCATGGGTTGTATCCAATCTAGGACCGCTCATGTGAGTATAATTTGAAGGTAGACAAAACTGCCATCCCTAAAGATAATTCTACATATTTATAAAGGAGCAGCAGATACTGTCTATCAAGTTCTGGAAAACGGTACTCAGATCAGCGGGCATTATTAAGTAATAAATTGTACAAGTTTGAGTAATTCAGAAACGAATGATATTTTAGACAAATGAAATCAGAAAAATACCACCCAGAATAAAGCTGAAATGAAGAGACAACTAAAGTAAAAATCTGGAGGGGCTGGGTGGAGTGGAAGAAACCTAGGTTGAAGGAACGCAATTGAGAGTACAGATATCTAATAGAGAGGATGGATGCATTTAAAATGGTGAGTGGAAAGGAGAACTGGAGAGTCTCCAAGGCTCTGGAGTTCTTAGCAGGAGGGAGACATTAACTGCACTGTGGAAGCCTCATTATATTCATCAGGGAAGCATAAAAAATAGATTTAGGTGAATGAGGCTGATGACTAGTGACATGAAGCTATATTAATCTGACTCATGTTTCCTCATTATAGATCTGTAGCTGACAGAAAAGGAATACTCTTATTTGATTATCAGGGTGTCTTTTTTTTTTTTTTTTTTGAATAGTGCTGGAATTTTGTCCCTCTGATTTCTAATTTTACACATTGTAGTCCAATCCTTTATGATTGTATATTCTTTCTTTTGATTGTATATTCTTTCTTTTTCTGTTTATTAAGCTTAAACATATATAGAATCATAATTTTGTTACAAGTTTACACTCATGTCACTGTGATTAGGATTTTGGATGCTCTTAAAACTCTTAATCTGAGATTGAGCCTCTTGGCTGGTATTAGTGGCATAGATGGCATGTCATCATTCTAGTTTGATTCTTTCTAATTTACTCCCTGATGGTAACTTAAACTTCAGATTGGAGATAAACACTTTCTGTCCTTTTTTCCTCCAAAGTAGATATTTACCGTGTTCCTTAAAGTTCAGAAACTATTTATGATTTGCATACTACTTGCAAGCCAGTTTCTTCTGATATATGCCTAAATAGGATCCATTAGTATTAAACATCAGCTATCTTTTGTTGATTTGTATTTGATTATAACAGTTCTGTTCATAATTTCCGAATTATATTTTAATGTTAATATATCATTTTTGCCACATAAATATACTCCATGGCACAATTGCATTCACTGTATTTTTTCTCCATAATGGAAAATCAATTGAAAAAAGAAAGTTAATACTGTTAAGAAAACATTTTTTATGGTCATTTTGTATTAGTTTTCTTTTGTGCTCTTATATTGCTTAAGATTTGGTCTCCACAAACAGATATTGGTTATAAAGTAAGCTAATTTAGGCTGATAAATATGTGAAGAAATGCGCAACAGCACTAATCCTCAGGGAAATGCAAATCAAAACCACAATGCAATGTTGTCTCACCTGAGTTAAAATGGCTTGTATCAAAAAGGCACTAACAGATGCTGGCAAGGATGTGGAGGAAAGGGAACTCTCATACACTGTTGGTAGAAATGTAAATTAATACAGCTACTTAGATAACAATATGAAGGTTCCTCAAAAAACTAAAACCAGAATTTCCATATTGTTCAGAAATTCTACAAAAAAGGAAATCAGTATGTCAAATATATACTTGCACTTCCATGCCTATTGCAGCAGTATTCACAATAGCCAAAGTAAGGAATTAATCTGAGTGACCATCAAGGGATTACCAGATAAAAAGGATGCGGTATATATACAATATGGACTATTATTCAGCCATAACAAAAAGAATGAAATCCTGTCATTTGCAGTAACATGGATGGAACCAGAGGCAATTATGTTAAGTGAAATAAGCCAAGCAGAGAAAGACAAGTATTGGATATTTTCACTCCTATGTGTGACCTAAAACAGTGAATCTCATGAAAATAGAGAGGTAGATTACCAGAGGTTGAGAAGGGTATGGTGGGATGAAGGAAAAAGAAATAATATAAATGTACTTATTGCCACTGAACTGTACATTTAAAAATTATAAAGATGGCAAATTAGGTATTTATTTTAGCTCAATAAAAATTTTAAACATAATATGATGAAGACGGTACTTCAATTTAGCAAGAAACAGATATTATACTTAATAAGTATACTGATATAACTGACTATTCATCTGAAAAATAAAAGTTAAACCCTTATTCTCCATAGCAAAATAAATTTAAGGCCAGGCCTGGTGGCTCATACCTGTAATCCCAGCACTTTGGAGGCTGAGGTGGGTGGATCATGAGGTCAGGAGGTCAAGACCATCCTGGGTAGCTTGGTGAAACCCCATCTCTACTAAAAGTACAAAAATTATCCGGGTGTGGTGGCATGCTCCTATAGTCCCAGCTATTTGGGAGGCTGAGGCAGGAGAATCGCTTGAACCTGGGAGTTGAAGGTTGCAGTGAGCCAAGATTGTGCCATTGTACTCCAGCCTGGCAACAGAGTGAGGCTCTGTCTCAAAAAAATAGATTAAAGACTTTTATGTAAAAGACAAGCCATAGAAGGGAGTCCTTAGAGACTATGTTCAGAAACTAGGTGCTGGGGAGACCTTAAGAAATTATAAAGTAAAAAATACATTTTAAAATGTAAAATTTAAAACTTTTATATGATAAAAAGTATTATAGTCAAAACTCCTAGGCAAAAATATAGATTTAGAAAATATTTTTAATATTTGTATAGCACTACTATACATCAACTGAGCAGAGAATCAAATCAAGAACTTAATCCCTTTTATAACAGCTGCAAAAAATTAAATATCTAGAAATATGTTTAACCAAGGAGGTAAAAGATCTGTAACGGAATTACAGAACACTACTGAAAGAAATCATAGACAGTACAAATAAATGGAAACACATCCATATTTATGAACTGGAAAAATCAATATTGTTAAAATGACCATACTGCCCAGAGCAATCTATAGATTCAATGTAATTTCTATCAAAATACCAACATTATTTTTTCACAGAATTAGAAAAAATAATCCTAAAATTTATATAAAACCAAAAAAGAGCCTGAATAGCCAAAGCAATCCTAAACAAAAAGAACAAATCTGGAGGCATCGCATTACTGGACTTCAAATGATGCTATAACACTATAGTTACCACAACAGCATGGTACATGTATGAAGGTTGATGCATAGACCAATGGAACAGAATAGAAAACCCAGAAATAAAACCAAATATTTATAACCAAATGACCTTTGACAAGGCATATGAAAACACAAGTTGGGAAAGTAACAGCCTATTTGATAAATGGTGCTGGGAAAACTGGCTAGCACATACGGAGTAATGAAACTGGATTCTGTCTCACTCCTTATACAAAAATCAACTCAAGATAGATCAAAAACTTAAATATAAGACTTGAAACCTTAAAAATTGTGGAAGATAATCTAGGAAATACTCCTCTGTACATTGGCCTATGTAAAGAATTCATGTCTAAGACTCCAAAAGCAAATGCAACAAAAACAAAAATAAAAATAAATATAACCTAATTAAAAAGCTTCTGCCCAGCAATAATAATGGTAAAAATAATAATCAGAGTAAACAGACAACCCACAGATTGAGGGAAAGTATTTGCAAGTCATGCTTTCAACAAAGGACTAATATCCAGAATCTGCAAGGAACTCAAATCAGCAAAAAAAACCCAAATAGGTTTATCAAAAAGTGAGCAAATGATATGAAAAGACATTTCTCAAAAGAAGGTACACAAATGGTGAAAACACAAGTGAAAAAAATATTCAACATCACTATTCATCAAGGAAATGCAAATTAAAACCACAATGAGATGCCATCTTATTCCTGCAAGAATGATCATTACTAAAAAACAATAAATGTTGTTGTGAACATGGTGCAAAAGGAATACTGATAGACTGTTTGTGAGAATGTAAATTAGTAAAATCTCTATGGTAAACAGTATGGAGGTTTCCTAAGGAACTAAAATTAGATCTACCATTCAATGTAGCGATTCCATTACTGGGTATCTACCCAAAGGAAAATAAGTCGTTATATCAAAAGATGTCTGCACAAGTATGTTTACTGCAGCATAACTCACAATTGCAAAGATGTGAAACAAACCTAAGTGGCCAGCAATCAATTAGTAGATAAAGAAAACGTGGTATATACATACCGTGAAATACTATTCAGCCACAAAAAAGAACAAAATATTTTTTTGCAGCAATGTTGGTGGAGCTGGAGATCGTTATTCTAAGTGAAATAACACAGTAATAGAAAAACCAAATTCCGTATGCATTCACTTATAAGTGGAAGCTAAGCTATGGGTATGCAAAGGCATGCACAATGATATAATGAACTATGGAGACTCAGCAGGAGGAGGGTGAGAGGGGATGAGGGATGATAAGAGACTACACATTGGGTACAATGAACACTACTTGGGAGATGGTGCACTAAAATCTCAGAAGGAAGCACTAAAATCTCGGACTTCATCACTATATAATTAATCTGTGTGACCAAAACACTTGTAGCCCAAAAGCTATTGAAATTTAAAAAGTAAATCCCAAAGGATTACTTTATAAACAAAATGCAACTTATTCCAATCCCATAAAATTAATCTGCTACCTACACCCTAACTTCCAACTCTTGTTTCTTTGCTCTGACACTGAATTTCAAGGAGTTGTTTTGTCCCAGTATGTATCATTTTTTAACAGAACCAAATTTTGGTATTTAAAACATATATATAAAATATTTAATATGTGATATATCTTTTTTTTCCCATTTATTTATTTTATTGCATTTTAGGTTTTGGGGTACATGTGAAGAACATGCAAAATTGTTGCATAGGAACACACGTGGCAGTGTGATTTGCTGCCTTCCTCCCCATCACCTACATCTGGCATTTCTCCCCCTGCTATCCCTCCCCAGAAGGAGGAAATAGGAAGATTATTTTCAAGTTATTTAAAATTTGGAAACAAAGCTATTCTTTTAAAAAATTAAGTACAAATTAATCACTTAAGGTAGCCATTTCTGATATCTGTAAATTCACCATTTCTCTTGGTTAAGACCTGAGTCTATGCCTGGTGGACATTAAGTGAAATGAGCCCAGAACAGAAATATAAATACCAATGTTCTCAGTCATATGTAGGAATCTAAAAAATTTTTGAGCTCACAGAAGCAGAGAATAGAATTGTGGGTACAGACACTAAGAAGGATGGGGGAAGGGAGATTGGGGAGAGGTTGGTTACTGGATACAAAATTATAGCTAGATGGGAAAAATGTGTTCTGGTGTTCTGTAGAACTCCAAGGTAAATTTGGTTAACTCTAATTTATAGTGTATATTCAAAAAGCTAAATGAGAGGATTTTATGTTCTCAATACAAAGAAATAATAAATGTCTGAGGTGATGGATATGCTGATTTCCCTGATTTGATCATCACACATTGTATATGTGTATCAAAATATTACTCTGCATACCATAAATATGTACATTTATTACATGTCAACTAAAAGTAATGGGGAAAAAGAATAAATGAACAAAAAACCAAAAAAAAAAAAAAAAAAAGAAAAAAAAAAAAAAAAGGGCAACCTAAAATAAATTGGGCAAGGAAATAAACAGGCAAAACCCAGACAATGAATCTAGGCACCAGCAAGTATATAAAACAATGCTCGAACTCCTTTGTAGTTAAGAAATTGCAAATCATAATAAACAATAATATATCACTTCATCCCTCTGAGGCTAACAAAATTAAAAAGAATATAGTACCTGTTGCTGGTGCAGATTTAGGAAAAATGTACACTCACACATTGATGCTAGAAATGTGAATTGCCACAGCTTTTTTGGAAATCAGTTTGGCAATATCTATTACAAATAAAACTATGTAAAACTTCAAATTTGAAAGTTTATCCTCTAGAGGTAAAAAATTTTGGCCTATTAGGACATACATAAGAATATTTATTGCTGCATTGTTCATAGTGGCAAAAGAAACAGAAGAGAATGAACAAAATGAATACCCAGCATGGAGGAATAGGGGAATATTTTGTGATATACCCCTACCATGAAATATTATGCAATCCCTAAAAACAATCCAGTTGATTTGGAGGGTTTCTGTGAGATATTGTGAGCAAGAAATGCAAGATGTTTATATTATACAATCTGTTTCTGGTCAAGTAAACTATTTGTGGAGGAAAATGTAGAAGGATATATTCCAAGTTGTTAATTAAGATTACTGGAGACATGGGTTGGGTAATATGGGTAAGGAGGAGAGAACAAGAAAGAGGAAAAAAAAAAAAGGAAAAGAAGAGCAGGCAAGCATAGGCTCTGGATTTGAACAGTGTAAAAGCCTCTCTCAGAGATTTTCTTCACCTATAAGGAAGGAAAAATGGAACTCTCTGCAGAGAGTTGTGTAGCTGGTATTCAGTAAATTATAATGGCTCTTGTCAAAAAAAGTAAGCCCACCGATTAACATGGTTTTCAAATTTGGAATTCCCCAAGTTGACTACCCACATTCTTAGCTACCTTTATCATTTTACATGACTACACTTGCATTATTTGGATATATAGATTTTTCTCTCACTTGATGGTACTTTCCTTTGAGGATAGGAGTCTTATTTTAATTTTAATAATTTACATGCATTGGATGCTTACTCAGTACCAGGCACTATGGTAAGCATTTACAAAGATTATTTAATTCTTGTAGCAATCCTGTGAGGATAGGGATTTTCTATGATACTTACTTGACATATATGAACATTTAGGATTAAAGCACTAATGTAATTTACTCAAAGACACACATCTAGAATTCAAACCTGGACTGTCCTCTATCAAGTCCATAATGTTATCAGCTATGGCAAATTGATGGGGATATTAAGAAGAAGAATAACTAGTATTTAAAAACTGATGGGTTAAATGTAGATAGAGGTATAAGACGAGAGAATGAGAGCTACAGCAAGAGAAAGAGAGAGTGAGAGGGTGAGAGAGAGAAAAGCAGATGTGTATAGATATTGAAAGTATCTATACCCACATAGAATGTATTTAGAAAAGTAAATATGCTAATTTACAAAAAAGAATGAAGTTATTTCTTTTAAAACATGGTTAATCTGAAAAATTGTCATATAGTCACATCTTGTAAGTATTTAATCATTTATCATCTGTGTACCTTACTAACACAAACATACGTTTCACAAACAGATAAAGGTATAAAAAGTACCATACTTACTGTATGGACAGGAAGATACTAACAGTGATTATTGTTAAATGGGACTAGAGTGCTTTAATTTTTTTTTCGGCTTATTTTTTCTAAGTAAATATCGTGGATATGTATTGAAAGTCATAGGAAGAAAAAAATAATAGAAGATTTTTTTAATTTAAGGAGCCATCAGAATTAAATATCATCCTTGCCTCTGGTAGAAACTTAGGACTACCCCTGGGGAAGTCATAGTTAGGGCTGGCACTGGGAGATTAGGACACACTGCTTAAGGATATGCCAAAAATTTCAGCAATGAAGATAATATTTCAGTGCAATATTTAAAAAAATCAAAATGAACACCAAGAATGCATGATAAAAAATGTTGAAATTTTAAATAAAGATAGGATCAGACAGGTTTGAGGGTAAGGTGAGATGAGTTGTGCAGCTATGGGGTTGGATCCTGTGTTTATGACTCACATTGACAGCAGCAATTTCCATAAATTTAATTCCTCTATGCCAAGAACATTGCCTGTACAATTTACTCTCCAGGAATAAGTATTTAGCTCTACGAAGTTTACTAATGTGTCAGAAAGAATATTCACTAAGTTTCCAATACCTCTGTCCTTGAATGAATGAAGGTGTTTCAGAAACTGACTGTGTAGTAACAGAATTGACTAGTCATTTTAAAAATGTGTAAGATATTTATCCTCAAACTTCTTTTTTCTATGAGCAACTCCTGTATAATAATTTTGCGCATCATAATTTCTTGTGAAAGTATAAAACAAAAAGAATTTCAAAATATTGACAAGCGTTTTGAGAGGGATAGGTATGACTGAGCAGTATATATGTTGAAGTGGTCTTAATCAGTGAGTCAATTTTTAGCCTGTCTTTTTGGTGCTTTTAGATGGAGAGGACAAAATAGACCCTTATCCCTGTGTTCCTCAGGTAAACATATTTAAAAGCTTTTGAGTAGCAGAGATTTCTAATCGTTACAGAGAAATCAATATGGTGCTCCTTTCACTTCTTTCTAATCTAAAGAAAAGCACCTTGAATCACCCACGTTTTCATTTAGAAGGAAGAAAGGTAAAGGAAGGGAAAAAAACTCATGACAGAGGAGAGAATTAATATTTTAAGGATAGTTTTTAGATTCATTTTTTTTGGATCAGAACTGTATGACATTTTTATCCAGCTACATCAGCATGGAGTGGTCTATATTACTGAAAAGGTATAGGTTATTTTGGGATATAGGAAAAGGTATAGGTTAGTCATTTTCTTTTCTTCTTTAAATTTTCTTTTCTTTTTTCTCTTTTGCCTCAAAAAGAGCCTTTCAAAATGTCTTCCATTTCACTCCCTACTAGATAATTTGTGAGTAATTTATTCAGAGGTATGTCTCTTCTTTGAGCAGAACCCACACCAAAAATAATGTGTCTTGGTCTATGTTTACATAATATTAGGATAAGAAAATAGTGAACAATACTGCAATTACCTCAAGCCAAATGACAACAAGGAATTCTTGATTAGAAAGTTGCTGAAATCCCTTTCCTATAATAAAATAAAAATCTGGATTTATTTTAGTAATATTTTTCACAATTTACTATTCCCACGATAATCTAATCAGCAATGTCAGACTGCCAGTTTAATAATTCAACAGTTCTTTCCATTAATTAGTTTTACATGTGGATGGCTTGACTCTCTCGCTGCCATATGAAAATTAACAGAGATGAATATGTTGTGCTTAACAAAATAAATAACTCTGCTGAGTTTGAAAAATGGAGTGAATTTGTCTTCTCTTTTTCAGTGGCAGATGTAAGATGACAGCTAAATGAGTAATCAGTCCACTGAAGAGAAAAATGTATATCAATACTGCCAACCACTGCCATTGAACACACATACATAATTTGATAGGCAGACATGCTTCTGTAGGCAAGTGATATAAAAGCTACTAAACTTATGGTAATCTCCATCTATGGTGAGAAACTTTGAGACCCTGATCATTCACTTTTCTAAGCACTGGAGGTATTTACAAATTACTTCTTGGGGAAGGGTTTGGTCTTGCCATTGGTCACTTTCTCTCTTACCTTCTATTCTGTACCATTTCCTTGGGGGTGTCCTCAACTTTCCTCAGGTCAGGTGACTGTTAACAGCCACAAAAAATGCCACAACACCCAGGTTCCCTCAGCTACTGTGAACACATGTGCTCTCCTGCTCAACTTTCACTTAGCCAACACAAATTTATTGCAAGTCTACTGTTTTGATCAATTCAGGCTGTTATGATAGAATAGTGAGTGAGTGACTTAAAAACAATAGGCATTTATTTCTTGCTGTTCTGGAGTCTGATAAATCCGAGATCAAGGTGACTGTCTATGAGGTATCTGGTGAGGCCCTGCTTCATGGTTTCAGACATTTGTCTTCTCATTGTGTACTCACATGCCGAGAGAGAAATCATCCCTTTTGTGTTTTTCAATAAGCCCAAATATGAGGACTCTACCATCATGACTTAATTACCTCCCAAAGACCCTACCTCCTCCTATCACATTGGGGGTTAGGATTTCAACATGTAATTTTTAGAGAACACACAAGCATTCAGTTCCTAACACCTACATGTGCCAAGATCTATGTTGGGGACTAAGGCTACATGGGTGAACAAGTGACTGTCCAAATCTTTGAGATAAAACTTATAGAGAATTTATGGGAAGGTATACAGGCTGTGTGCTCTTCCACATTAGTGGATCCAAATCTTTTTTTAAAAAACTTTGAGTCACAGATCTCTGAGAATTAGATAAATCTAAATAAGCATTGTCCCCTGAAAAATTAAGATCTGCAAAAACATAATTGAATTTTGTGTTCAATTTTTATGTATGTTTTTTCCTGCAGAAGGATGGATGGCTGTGGGCTTGAGGTCAAGAAATTTTGTTATAGCTGTTCTCATTTCCATTCACTTAGCAAACCACTTGGCCCTTAGGCCTTTCTTTTCTTCCAATGAAATTGTTTGTAACTGAACTGCTCTATGGCATTTTGCTAGTTATGAGATATTACAGTATTGATAGACATTGACAATCCACCTGGGAAACTGATGCTATATTTATTATAAGGACATTTTTTTAAATAATTTGCTTATTGTAGTTAAATTTGTTTTATGAGGAGCACAAAATAAATTTTTCTTCAGAACTAGTCAGAAGAAAATTTGCTTTTGGTACAACTAGATTGCTTTTATTTTTAAATTATGGACATGGTAGAATTCTTTGTTTTCTTTTTTGGATTGTTTTCTGGAAAGCACAGAGACAAGTTTGTGATGTATTTATATCAGTTCCTTTGTTTTTATTTTTATCTCCCAACTTTATACTTCACAGTATTAAAAAACAATTTAAATAAAAGTGTGTTGACTTTGAAAGATGTCTGTGATATAATGGTAAGTGAAAAATGAGTTACAGAGTAATACATAGAGTAGGACACCATTTTTTTGGGAAAAAATACCCTCCCATATATTTTATTATGAGGATAGAGAGAAATTATAAACATTGAGAGAAATTATAAACATTACCAAGGAAGAAGGTTTAGAACTGAAGGAAGATATAGAGAGACTGTTAACTTTTTGTCACTTTGATATTCAATTTATGACAATAAGCACGTATTATTTGGTAATTTAGAAACAGTACCCTTTCCAAATGATCTCCACTCTCAAATGAATTAGAGTTCCTGTCCTTCTAATAAGGAAGACAAATGTGTAGACTAGCAATTACAATGTAATGGTATAGGTGGAGTGGTAGAAATAGATAGCTGTCCAGAAAAATACTCAGGGGAGAGTAATTAATTTAGGGAGATGTCACAGAGAAAAACAAGCTCTTGAAGAATGAATAGCAGCTTGCTAAGCAGATCAGCAGAGGAAGGACATTCCTGGAATGGAAAGCAGTATGTCATGGAGGCAAGAAACAATATGGGTGTCTGGAGAACTAGACTGGGATATGTTGCGTGAGGAGTGGAGATTAGGCGCAGAATTAGAAGGGCCCTCAGTCACAAATGGCAATACCTAGCTTTCTCTTGTAATGTTCTTGGGGAACATCATTTTTAAAAGATAGCTTGCTGTGTGTAGAGTGAAGGCTATATTTAAGGACATGAGATTGGAGACAGGGAGACTAGTTAAAAGAGGACTGCAGTAGTCAGGGCGAGAGATGATAAGGCAGCGGTCATGGGTCAGAAAGTCCTAGACAGGTTCTCTCCTCTCCCCTCCTCATCTCCTTTTCCCTGACTTCCTCTCCCCTGCAATGTGACTTTCTGAGCAGGCCATGCTCTCACTTCACTGAAACGTCAGCCGGGCCCTCAAGCCATCTAGTTATCCTCAACTGATCCTTAAAAACTATGATTAAATTTTATTCTCTGGCAAGACAACCTGGACTTCCTCATGTGGTTCCGGTAACACTTCTCTGGGAACTTACATTACCTAAAACCTACCTGATCCATAAAGACATACATTGATTAGGGCTTGACATATGTAATCTCCCCATTCCTTCTACCATACCATCACCTGCCCTGATGCTGACGTTTTAATTGCAAAATTCTTCATGTGCTATCTTTTCCAAATCCGAGTTGGAAGACTAACACAGTGAAGAGTGTACAATGGAACTACATCCCAAATATTTGCATTTAAAACTGTCCTGCAAAATATGTATTAGATAGTCATGAGAATAGCACTGAAAAATTCCTTGCCTACTTTTCCTACAATAAAAACTAATTTTAAAAAATGAAGTTGATCCAAAAATGGCATTGTGCTTTGCCGTGAGTGTGAACCCACACTGGCATATGCATGAATGTTTGGCATTTCCTCCCTAAATGCTCAGACCTCTTAACCCTGCTCTTTGCCCTGTCAAGAGAATTTTCAGCTGCAATATGGCTGACATGATCAGCACAAAGGGAAAAGGGGCCTGTGTCCCAACAGAAGATAAGGACAGGGATGTATGGTTTCTCTGGACTTCCTGTTTGTAGGTGTGGCATGTGATTTTTGCTCTGCCTGGTGTCTTTAGAGTTCCATAGACAGGACATCTGTTGAGGATCACCTCAGCAGCAGGCAGTCCCAGACCTCCTCTGCCATCTGAAGCCAGTAATGAACTCCATCAAGCCCTCTTGGTTTGCTGGGGATTAATGGAATAGTTATATTGCAAGTACACCCTGGCCAATACATAAGTGGCTGGTGCTATTTTGAGTTAAAAACTCCTAATACTACAGACATTACAAAAGTGATTGAGTCAGGGAAATTAACTAAATGGCAGGGAGGATGGAAGACACACACATTTGTCTATTATTTCTTTAACAAAGCACTAGGCTTTTTCTCTTCATCACAGAATTGCACCCTAGAGCTTACATGTTTATAGCAGTGAGGATGCCCTGAGGAGCATCCAGGAATTCTGACCAGCAGTAGACAGAATATTCAGCATTGCATTAGTGTCCCTATTGTCACAATAGGTTAAACAGAGTATATTATCTTCTTTTCTTGTCTAAGAGACATGGTTGTGATTGTTACTTTTGCTTTCAGAAAATAAGCCATTGCATGTGTGTATGAGAGAGAGAAATGGGAAGATGAGAGTCTAAAATCCATCATCCTGGGGTTCTAAACTCTGGATGTACTTGGATAGAATCACCAAGGCAGATTGTTAAACACATAAGGGCCTGGGTCCCAGGTCCAGGAGATTCAGATTTATAGCTAGGGTTCAGAATGAAAGTTGGTTGGTTGAGAAAGCCTGTTGAAAAGCCACCCCAGGGGTATATTGACTTTTTTCTTTTTTTAATGAAGCTCTGTGAAGGAAGCAAGGAGTAGCCTGGTATGGTGGGAATATCATTGGATTTGAACTTGGAAGACCTGAACCTCCTTCTACCTCCTTCTAACTAGCCATGTAACCTTGAACCATTCTGAGCTCAGTTATTTCTTTGATAAAATAAAAATATTAGTGCTTAAATGAAAGAATGGGGATGACTTATGTGTAACTGCCTTGTTAACAGAAATGCACTCTGCTGATGCACAGAGCAGAAGGCCATGTGAAGAGGGAACAGAGATGAGGAGTGATACGACAGCACCAGGAGCACCAGAGGCTGCCTGGAGCTGGCGAGGCAAGCTAAGGTTCCCCTTAGAGCCTTCGGAGCTCCTTTGGAGGGAGAGTAGCCTTGGAACACCTGGATTGTAGACATTTGCCTTCTAGAACTGTGAGAGGATAAGTTCCCGTTGTTTTAGGCCACTCGTTTGTGATAATTTGTATGGCGGTCCCAGGGCATGAGTACAGATTTTGGTAAGAAAGGCTTTAGGAGAGACAGCAGGCAGTGTAAACTGTCTCCACAAGACAGGCTGCCCTGGGGTCTGACGCCTTATCTATTAGTTCTGTTTTTGAATTCAGAGTTTTCTGATTGCCATGAGGGTGAGAGCTGGAACTCTTGTGTTGTGTCCCACTTGGGGGTGAGCACAGGATGAAATGAAGAGGGGTAGTCAGAGATGTGTTTGGGGGGTTCATCTGTAAGTCAGAAACTGCTTGAGATGTGGAGGAATTTAAGGAAACATAGGCACAAAAACTATCCAGTTGTGGTGAAGTTTGGTCCTTGCTTAATTGTAAAACTGAAAACTAACTAAAAATTGCCATTGGAAGTATCATTTGCCTCAAAGAATTAGTATAATAAAGTCCTTAGAAAGTGCCGTATAATCATGTTTGCAGTATTGATTTGCTTAGTAAATTATTTTGTAGAGAGAATACAAACGCTGGTCCCAACCTGGTTAATTTATGGGAGTCTAATTTAGTTGCTTCTAAATTATTGACACCTTATTGTACACAATGCAAATTATATATTTGTTTTTATGCTTGCACTTTATTGTAGGTCATAGAATAAATTAAGACAAAATATCTTGGGACAAATAATTATATGCTTAGATATAGTGGTGGTTTGTGACTAGCTTAAAGAGTCATTTTTTGCTGATCTGAAATTTTAAAATTCATTTGTATTGTTTGCGGAAATTTAAAAAATGTTATTTTATTTTTAGATGTGCTCTGTGTTGTCAGTGATTACATTCTTTTAAAAAGCAGACATCCTCCATGAATAAAAGTAATCAGAACATTCCTGGAAAACTGAAGCCCCCCTTCTTTCTATTTCACTGTAGCATTCTGTGAACAGCTATAAACATTTAGAGGCTATTTCTAAAATTCAGATCGTCCTTTGGTTTTATTCAAGGCATCAAGTATAGAAGGAATTCTAGTACCCTTTCCCATGTTTCTATAGAAGCTTTAATATCTCTTTGCAAAGGGAAGAGTCTAAATGAGTTCATAAAGGTTTTATTATTGTGATCTTTAAAATACATTATGACAATTCCTCTTTGTTTCCTGTAGTAACGTAGCTTGTTTTCTTTTTTTATTTTATGGCCCTGGGTATTCCATTTGTTTTTTTAACACATGACAACTTTTTTAGTTTGGTCCTACTGGTACCATTGCTAAATTTAAAGCTGAGCTGTGTGAGTTAAAATTATTGTTGATAGAATGAGTAATAGATTATACACAGACACACACACACACACACACACATATCGAGGCTCTTTTTTGATGGTTTAAAGTCTTCAGATTAAAAAAAAAACTGAATCAGATAATATAGTCTCTATTATGAGGGCTGCTCATTAGCTGCTCTGTTCACTTTATTGATTCTATTTATTTACTTGATAAGACAAAGAAGATAACGTGCAGTACTCACTGAATGTGCTTTATAAACCTTGAGCTCAGCTGTAGCGTGTGGCTCAAGGTTCATTAATCAATCTGGAAAATATTGGTTAAACCTCAGACTTCTCACATTTTAGAATCAACAACCCAAGATGAGGCCTAGGTATGCTAAGAAGGCCTATTGTTGGTGAGAGATTGTGAGACAAATGCCTTGTATCATTTCAACTCAGGTTCTCCCTAGAGAACCAGGGAATTTTTATTGTAGATTAAAGACTAGAATTCTCTGGGAATGAGTTAGAAAATTTGATTTCTACAAGTCGTTGGAACAAGATTTTAAACAGTTGTGCAAAAAAGTTGTGCACACAGTTAAATCTACATTATAAATATATTATAAAGCAATGAAACATTTGAAAGGTCTTATAAAGCGATGAAACATTTGAATGCCTTAAAGAAAATTTCTTTTTGCAGAGAGGCCTATAGACTCAGTTGGCTTTACTAAGGAACTGCATGGAGACAGATTGTAGGAAAATTGGAGGTAAGGGAGTGACTCCTGCTGGATACTTGCTTAAGGCTTCTAACTTGGTTGGCAGCTACCTCTGACTCAGCCAGGTACTGGGGTCGTGCAGGGTGGCTGTGGGATCAGAGCTAAGAGAGTGCTTCAGGCTGCCCTGAGATTGATTGCCTTCAGAGGACTAAGTAGCTTAATAGCCATGTTTGCATTCCAGACAGGCCAGCGACTCCTTTGATTGAATTCATCATCTGTGAGACTGCTCATTCTGCTTCTCCAATTTACAATGGTTCATATGAGTGGTTCTCAACATAAGAGTGCTGAATCAGCAGCAAGAGCATATTTTGGGAATTTGATAAAAATGCAAATTATTGGGCCCTAACTTCTGATCTACTGAATCAGAAACACTCTGAGTTGAACCCAGAAATTTGTGTTTTAACAAGCTTTTATGGTGATTTTGATCCATGTTAGCATTTGGAAATCCTGGATTTATATTATTCTGCCTCTCCATTTACTTTCAAGCCTAGATAAGTCTTTTGTTTTTCTTCGAAGTCTCCCAGATACGTTACACAGCATCTAGCAAATACCAAAGCTCAAGAAGTGCTTGACAGTTTTACTATGAATATTAAACACTTCAGTATAGTTTCTGAGGGAAAGGAGAGTGTCTTGGTTCTACTCTTTGACAACCCCTGCCCCAGCCATGGTGCCTCTGATTGCCTCTGTTTACCACTAGAAGTGCTCCTGCACTTTGTATCACACAGAATTACAGGTGTTCCACAATAGTAACAAAACATAGAAACTACTCTCAGAGAGCTGCTAGCAGATTCTGGTGGCCACATAAAGACAATTACATGGTGGTGTTCAGGTCATATGTTTGTTTGTTTTTGAGATGGAGTTTTGTTCTTATTGCCCAGGCTGGAGTACAATGGTAGGATCATGGCTCACTGCAACCTCCTCCTCCCGGGTTCAAGTGATTCCTCTGAATCAGCCTCCCAGGTTGCTGGGATTACAGGCATGAGCCATCACGCCTGGCTAATTTTTTTATTTTTATTTTTAAGTAGAAACAGGGTTTCACCATGTTGGTCAGGCTGGTCTCTAATTCCTGACCTCAGGCCGTCTACACACCTCAGCCTCCCAAAGTGCTGGGATGACAGGCATAAGCCACCTCACTCGGTCAAGGTTATATGTATAAGATGAGAATTCTTTCTTAATAATATACCTAATATTAATATTTTAACCAAATTCTAATGAGACAGCATGTTTTATATATTTATTGGTAATTTGCTTTTCTCTCATGTGAATTTCCTATTATAATTCTTTTTTCTCTTTTAACCTATTTCTTGGAGTTCTGTATTCTGATGTTTAATCTTTAGTTGTATGTGTTACAGATATTTTCTACCAAACAGTAGTCTTTTAACTGTATTAGATATTTTATTGTATGTTGAAAATTAGGTGGTATTTTTGTGTCTTATCTAAGAAATAATTCTCTACTCTAAGTCCCAAAGAATTGTTGTAAGTTTGGCTTCTCAGATTTAGTAATTTGAAAAGTCAAAATTATGTAATTGTATCATGAAGAAGGAAAACTAATTGTACTCTTTCTTTTTAAAGAACTGGCCACTTCATTACTATTAATTGAATAGTCTTTCCCCCATTGATTTGAACGATAGTATCAATTGCAATTATTTGATATTCTTGTTCTCTTAAATATGCATGTTTATTTCTAATCACATGTTCCAAATTTTGGTTCAGCAAATACAGTGACAGTGAAGGTACAATTAAGCTGATGAAAGAAGGGCAGTGGGTATGTAGAGAAAAGGATTCTAATAGAATCAAATCCTTAACCTAAAGGTAAGGCACTGAAACCATTCAGGTCTTTTGGTTTGAGTAAGAGGAAGGGCAGTATATTTACAGTTTGAGAGGCTGTGGGATAATTTAATTATACTTACTTCAGATAAAGCAGGGTACAACGGGGTTGTAAAAGAGTAAGCGTTGAAATTCCAACTCTACCAGGTATTTGGACATGTTACTTAATTTATCTGAACCACCTATAAAATAAAAACATTAATATTTGGGTCAGACTCTATGTATTTGCCAATATTTGACTCTTTTGACCCACAAAGTTGTGAATTTTACATGTTTCAAGTTAATATCTACCTCAAAGATTTGTTATGAGGATTTAAGAAGTCAATATGTAGAATGCCTGGTGCATAGTTAGCACTCAATAAATATTAGACATATAATATTCAATAGATATTTTTGAATAAAATCATCAAAAAGGCAATCATCTTATCTATATAAATATAAATATAAGACCAGTCCTTGGTAATCTCTCCCTAACAGCTACTTTCACACTAAGAAATTTTTTTCCATCCTGATTACTGAATTATTTTTCAGTGTATTCATAGTTTAGGAGGGGTCTGAGAAGTTTTTCTTTGACCCTATATTTACTACTTTTATGAGCATAAAAATATTAACATTTCACATGCATATTTTCATTATTTAAAGTATTCATAATTTATTGTTGGTGCTTGGCCTGAAATGGATTTTGAATTGCAATAACACTTACTCCTATTGTGCTTTGGTTTAGGTAGGGATAAAAACAACTTAAGGCGGTCGGCCTCTGGAATATTAAAAAACATTATTTATGTTTTAGTTTAGGCTCTCTCGCATATTATAAAACCTAAGAAATGACTATAGAATGGCCTTAACCCTTCAATAGCAGTTATATTTCCACTTTGGAACATCTCTGATAGGCAGAGGACTGTAAAATCTATTTAAGTGGCATACATTCCACACATTGAAATTTGGTCCCCGAATACCAGCAAATAATGAAAAATAGTTTTCAAGGACGAAGCAAGCAGTGATCATGTTATATAGGAAACAGTGTCAAAATTTATGACTATTTGTGTGACTAGAAAAAAGGCAAAAAGAAAAGACACAAAAAGGTTTTTGTTCTCTAAGAAAATCGTTGTTGTGGCATTATTACCCTTGGGTATCAGCATTGACCAGGGGTGCTAAAAATCTTGTTTTCGTCTTGAATCTTTATCTTGAAGTCACAGCTGTCTTAAGATTTTTTCACAGCTCAAAGACAACATCCAGTTTTGGGTCAAAAGATCACATAACTTCTTAAAATTGCCAGCCAAATCCATCTGGAGAGTGTCATGCCTACCTTTTGCTTGGCCAGTGGTTCATTAATACTGGTTCTGTCTTTTCATTTCTTCCCTTTCTCTGCCTGCATAAGAATGTTGCTAGAGAAAGAAGATATGTACTGTGTCTCATGCCGATCTCTCTTCTGATTCAGCTTTCTTCCCTGGATGCAAGTTGTAAAAATGTCTCAGTGATTTGGAAGCATAACATTTTGGATCTCATGCTCTTTTTTTGAAAATTTTGTTTTACTTCTAACTGGAAGAATGTAGGTAGTGCAGATGCTGGTGAAAAGAGCAAAACACCAGGTAACCTCCATGATTCTTCTTTATTTCACCGGTAAAACAAGGAGGTTTGTGTTATATTATGAATATATGGATAAATCTTTCATGAAGTTCTTTCTGGCTCCAATAGCTCATATTACAACCTAACTCCACTTTATCTTAAAGGAAAGAGAACGGAAGCTCTTCTCAGAGTTTTCTTTCTATGAATGTGAAGACATCACTGTTTCTTTTAATAGCTGAGGATACTCTCACCATAAAAATGTTTACAACTTGACTCCAATCAAGAAACATGGAGTAGAAAGGTCACTAGATTCCTTTTGTATCCTCAATACCTGACACTTTAAAAAAATGCTTGTTACGTTTTTGCTGAATTAGTTGGAGGGAAGTCAGAAAAGTCTATACCTGGAGTTCTGTACCTGGAGACACCTTCCATGGCTTTAGCCAGGTCACCATTAGGGAATGACCTAACACTGTGCATCTAAGTGCACAAGGGCTAGTTACTCTTCCCTGTGAGTCTGTGGCCACTGATTCTAATGACCACCTAGTCATTAGTAGAGATATGCTAGTTAATTGTATAAGTGTAAAATGAGTCAAGTGTTGAGAAGATATTTGCTACTTTATGATCATCAAAAACTCTGCAAACAATTCTCCCACTAAAAAAAACCAACATCTTTCTTCTTCCATGATATTAATTCAATTTATGGCAATGCTTTCTCTTGAACAAAGCATTGCAGTTTGGCTGTGGTTCTCTTTTGAAATGGAAATATTCACTGAGGGCAGCATATTAAGCCCTTCAGATATCATTGTAAATAATATCTAAATCTCTTGTATGACAGGTGACAGAGGGAGAACCTTACATCTATAAAGAGAAAGCTGTTTGGTCCTGAAAGAGAAAGGGAAAGTGGAGTCACGTGAATAGGGAGGCTAAGGGAAAACAGGAGTCATGAAAAACATGTGCCCTGTATTTCAGAATTCTGTCTAGCAGAAGAGTGAACAGTACTGTCTAATTGTGAAAATTTTGGTAGGAGATAATTTCTGGAACCCGCAGTTATAGCCTGGGGGTTTAGAATTTTATATCTAAAGTGGAATCTTCATTTATAACATCATTATATTTTTAAAACCAGAAATTCTGCAAGCTATCTTTCTTTGGATATTTTGGTGATATCTTCAGTCTTCTGTCACTTGTGTTTATTTGAGATACAATGGGGCTTGCTTAGTATGAATCTGATAGTGAAATAAGTTTTGAAAGATCAAAAAGATGAGAACCGAAATATCACTCAAGGGACTCTGTATGAAGAGCATGAGATTATAGGATCCTGCAGAGTTAGACAACCCTTGAGAATGATTAATTCTAGCCATGGGAATTACAGAAATATGAATATCAGGAAAGAACAGGGATATAAAATATTTAAGAACGTGAGATTAGAATGGAAACTCTTTATATAAAAAATTGAATTAAAATCTGATTAACCAAAGTTAATGCATTCTGGAATTAACATAATATAATGCATACATATAAGCAATTCAAAAGCTAACCTTTGGTGGAAAGGATGGATACCAGTCTCTCTCCTCTCTAGCATCACCTTTGCATCCCAGAAAACACATCCTGTTTCTTAGATTAAAGCCGTCATGTTTCGCCTTGCACAACTCTATTTCTTTCATGACGCTTTTCTTCTGACTTCTAAAAATGAATGTTCTTTTTGCTTTTGGCTCTCCAAAATCTCTTTTAATCTGGACCATGCCAAGTACAGTCTCTTTATTTATCTGTGCTTGTCATTCTTGTGTGTGGTTTATCTCCCCATCAAGAAGATAAAATCTTAGAGAAGAAAACTTACATCTTTGTATTCTACTGTGTTCATCTCTGTGATGTGGGCATCATAGATGCTCAGGAAATATTTGTGGTTAAGCAAATCATCCAGTTTTTATAGTGAAGGAAATTTAAGAGCCCAACTTAAAGAAATTTATCTCTCTGGCATATTGGTAATTAAAAATAAGGAATAATAATAGTTGGTGATTGAAAATAAGGAATGTCACTGTACTGAATGAGCAATTGCTAATATTTACCAAAGTTGAACTATCTTAGTCTAAAAATTGTATTTTAAAGCAAAGCCAAAAAGACAACATTTGAACACATTGGATCATGCATCATAATTATACTTGTATTCTTTATTCTATTTTCTTTCAACTAACAAAAAAATTCTGTCAATGTGCTAGGATTTTCAGTATATAATAATGAGTTCATTCACCAATATATGTGGCTATTTACTCTTTTAAAGGATCATTTTTATAAGATTTATTTTTTAAAATCCTCAGAACACTAAGATTGTAGTGTTTTAGATGTAAAACATAGTTATTCTTATTTCTCTTAAAACCTTATTGCTTTAACAAAATCTGGTGGTGGTACCTAATTATCTGATTATTGTAAGTTAGTGCTTAATTTCTACGTAAATGTTCTTGAATCTGAGGGTTGATTTTAAACAATTAATGTAAGTGCCAGGCAAGCCATTGGAGTTGGGAGACTGCCCCTTAGAGGACCAGAACTGAAATGTGATCAGTGTCTGGGCCATGCTGTGTGGACTTTGGCTGCTGATGGAGCCTGCTCAGTGGGGGAAGGTCTCTTGCCCAGCTAGTTAGGGCAAAGATGGGCTGCTGAACTGCCTACTCATGCTGTGGCTGGAAACTTTGTTGTGGCAATTTGTCTCATTTTAAAGTGAAATTTAATGAAATTCAAGACTATCTGAGGTCCTTTGTGAGAAACATTTACCCCACGTGGGTGGGCTTAACATTCTGACCTGGAATAGAGGGGAGAACATGAGGCTCACCATCTCCCCAGGAGCCAGGCTAGCAGAGAAAGTTTGTCGCTAGAGATGTCATTGGCCCGTGGGGTGGGGGCAGTGTGGACACTTTCTCCCCAGACTGCCATTTTGCCTTTTCCCAAAGACCTACACAATGTAAGATTTGGGGGTAGCAAAACTTCTAGAGTAAAAATTTAGTAGGAGAGGGACAAAAAATACATGAGTGTACAGTGGTGGGATTATAATTTTTTCCACTACTTTTGATGGAAATTTTGCATTGAACTATTTAGAATGGATTATATGGTGGTTTATATGTTACAACATATACAACTTACTTCATGTGCCTTTGAAAGTCCTATCGTGTTTTTAGCAGCATTATTTTCCCGCAGTGACATCTCAATTGAATTCTGCTCTGAATTGGTTGTGACTTTGGATTAATCACCCCAGCTCCTCTGTCCATGTGTATTTATGCCATAGCTATCCCTTGCACTATGAGAGCATCTATTATAACCTTTCAGAACTCCCAGATGATGTAGAGAAAAAGACTTTTTTTTCCTATAGTTGCTCAGTCAGCCTCTAGCACTTTTTAACCTCCTGGAAATATGGTCCTTCACTCCATTCTGTCATCTCTTTTCAGTCTCTTGGAATAGACACCCAAACATCCTTGAGCATGCTTTGCTTCCACTTCGAAACACAGCAGAACAAAGATCCCTTGTACATTTTTAAAGGCTATTGATTTATATCTGATATTTAGCATTTTTGTCTTGATTGATGTTCAAAATTTCTATACATAATTCAAAAGAGTGTAATTTAAATAGAAATATGCTGTTTGAAATTCTGTATATAAAGTTTAATTTTTTAGAAAATTCTTATGTATTTTTATTCCATGCTGACAGCTTAAGAAACAAAAAAATCATGACAAATAAGGTAAGGTGTAGAAAATTACTTAAAATCTTTCAGAAAAGTGGTATATTAGTGAAAGCCAGAAGCACCCCATGAAGCTTTACCTGTAAATGTTGCTGTCTGTAGAAATTGCCTATTTGATGCATTTAGGAGGCCAGAATCATTAAAATAGTTGTCTAAAATGTGACAAAAATTAGTCTGAGTCTAAAACATTATAGACTATTCAATAAACATTCATTTAGTATCTACTTGGCATTGTATTAGGAACCAGGGATATTTAGAGAATAATCATACATGGCCTCTGCCCTCAATAGTTCACAGTCTAGTTAGGGACAACAACAGAACAAAATTAACCACTCTGGTGTAACAGAACAGAAATTCTAAAGAGACTTTCTTATAGAGCCCTGGGAATACTTTATATTGAGAATCTTCACAAAGTCAAGATATTTACCATGAACAGAGGTAGGCCACCCAATGATTTAGAGCTGGATTAAATAAGAAACCACAGCATTTGGATTTTTCTCTTGTTCTTTGCTCTGGGGCTATAGAGAATTGAATTCCCAGACAATCCATTGAGATGGAATTTATTCCTTTCTGTATCAAACTGGTAGGCAAAGGCTATTCTCCATTGCAGGTAAAGTCCTGCAGCTTATAAGTAAGGTGAAGTTCAAATGTCACTGAGTATCTTGTATTTTATCTGGCAACAGTATTCCCGGGGAACTCAACAGATGATGATAGATGCTGTGGAAGAAAATGAAGCAGAAAAGGAATATATGGAGTACTGGGAAGGTATGAGGAAAGAACTTCCATTTAAAACTGCGTGGGCAAGGAAAGCCTCACTGAGGCAATATTTGAGCAAAGACCCAAGGAAGGTGAGGAGGTAAACCTGTGGATATAGGAGGAAGAGCATTCCAGGCAGAGAGAAAAGCAAGTACAAAGGATGCTGATGCAGGAGTCTGTCTGCTACTTTTAAATAATAGCAGCAAGGCTAGTTAAGCTGCAATGAAATGAGCCAAAGGGAGAACAATAACATATGAGGTCAGAGAAGTAACAAGAGCCAGATGGTAGAGAGCCTTGTAGCCATTATAAAGACTTTGATTTTAACTCTGAGATGGGAAGCCATAGGTGGGCTTTGACAAGAGTAGTGACATGATTTAAATGTACGTCTTAACACCATCACTTTGGTGGTTGTGTTAAGAATAGATGAAAGGAAAAAAGCAGAAACTGGGAGACTAGTTAAAGCTATTGCAGTAATTCAGGTAAGTAGTGGTGGTGGTTTGGGAAGATGGTGACAGGTGATGGTGGTGAAAAGTAGCTACATGTCACATATTTATAGGTATGTGGATCTTTAGGTATCAAGAGGGAAAGAGCAAGAGAGAAATTTAATTTGTAGAATCAACAGGGTTTGTTGATAGATTGGACATAGAGCATGAGGAATAAAGGGTGACTCTAAGATTTATACTGAGGAAGTGAAAGGATATAGTTGCATTTACTGAAATGAAAACTTTCGGAAACAGACATTTGGGCAAGCCTGGAGTTTGCCTTTGGAAAGGCTAAGATTGAGATACTGTTAGACACTCAGTGGAGCTGTTGAGGTGGAGTAGGGCCTATGACTGTGAGGCGCAGGTGAGAGGTCTGGCTGGAGATCTAAATTTGGGGTCATTGCTTCTGTGGATGGTATTTGAAGCTATGAACATGAATGAAATCATTAAGAGAGTGAGTGTATGTAGAAAAAAGGAGAAGTCTAAAGCATCAGATTGTTCAGTAGTTAGGAAGATTTGGAAGAAATAGCAAAAGAGATTGAGAAAAAGTGTCATGTAATGGGAAAGTCAGGCACATGAATCCTGGAGGCACGTGAAAAAATGCTACTCAGAAATATCAAAGTCTTCTGATAGTTCAGATAAGATGAGTACTGCAAATGGATGATTGGATTTAGCAACATGGAGGTCACAGGTGAACAGGTGGTGAAAACAAAAGCATAAAAAGTATGATTGGGAGAGAGTTCAAGAGAGAATAAGAGGAGAGAAATTGAAAAGAGCAAGTATAGACAGCTTTTTTGAGGGACTTTTCTGCAAAGGATAGAAGTGCAATGGAATGGTAGAGGAGAAAGTGATATAAGAGATGGTGGAAGGAAGGTGGAGTGTCTGTTTAAGATAAAGATATGATGGCCCGTTTGTCTACAGATGGAAATGACATAGTGGAAAGAATTGATGGAGCAGGTAGGAGGGAAGATAGCAAGTACACAAGGGCAGGGTTGACTTTGATAGGCATAGAGACAGTTTGTCCTTAAAGGGAACAGAAGGAAAAACAGGGCTAGAAGTAGTAGTTGGGTAGATGTGGTAGAACAAGTCCTCCTCTAATCACTTCAGTTTTCTTAGTAGGAACCAAGGCTATCTGATGAAGAGGGAGAGAAACTCTTGGAAGTTTGACAAGAAGGGAAAAAGCAAATAGTCATTTAGAAGGGTTAAGAGAGTTAATATGGTTAGGCTCTGTGGCCCACCCAAATCTCATGTTGATTCCCAGTGTTGGAGGTGTGGCCTGGTGGGAGGTGACTGGATCATGGGGATCCCTCTAGTGCTGCCTCCTGATAGAGTTCTCACGAGAGTTGATTGATGCACCCGCCGCTCGCTCTCTTCCTACTGCTCCTGCCATGTAAGATGTGCTGGCTTCCACTTTGCCTTCTTTCATGACTGTAAGTTTTCTGAAGCCTCCCAGCCATGCCTCTTGTACATCCTGCCAAACTGTGAGTCAATTAAACCTTTTCTTTTTTTTTTTTTTAAATAAATTATCAAGTCTCAGATAGTTCTTTATAGCTTTGTGAGAATAACAGAGAGTGAATATTCTGTTAAAATACAGTACGTTTCCTGGGTGAAACTACGAACTCATTTGAGGTTATCAATTATGAATTTAAAATGAGACCAACATTTCAAACATTTAATGCAGTTTATCTTTATATACGTTTAATTCCTTAGGTATAGGTGAGTAGATGGAATATTAGCTCTAAGCAGGATTGGAGTTTGCCAGACAGGTACAACAAAGCAAGATAAGACCAGGAGAGCTGAAAGTGGATACACCAGAGTGATTACAGAGCTGGGCCTTGAAATCTAAGCTGGATATATTGGGAAGTGAGAATATGAAGGGAGGAAGGGACATGGAAGACCAATGGATTGTTGGTTCTGGAGGGGTCATGATAAACAAACTACTATTGGATGCCTTCTTTGGCTAATGAATCACTTTGCTGGTACTGGCACAGAAATAAGCACCATGGCACACAGAATTGTAAGCTGGCATAACTAATGAAAGGCTATAGTACATATAAGGTAAAAGGGTAGTACAGAGAAAGGAATAAGCACAATCAGGGCCTGAGGGAAAGGGAGGAAGAACAAAGATGGGTAAACATAAGACTGTGATTGATCTCAGCAACCTCAAATATATTAGGACTTGTAGAACCATGGGAAATTGGATAAAAAATTATCCTTCATCTAAACAGAGTTAATATAACCCAAATTCACAAATCATCCCTGTCTACTGTTGCTGAACATAAGACATTGTGCTAGGCTCTGTGGTGAGTATTAAGCTATAAGGAAATCTGTGTTCCTACTCAGGGAATTCTCATTCTAAGCGATCTCTAGGTGGATCTCTTTCACTTTCCTCCCTCCTTTCCTGTTTTTTTATTCTCGGAATCATCTTGTAGAAACAGGAGGAAAACTCTAGAAATATCAAAGCAACATTTTGAGAAATTCATCCATTCATTCCAAAAATAGTTACTAAGTACTTACTATGTATCAGAGATTCTGCCAGACTCTGATATTCAGAGAGGGAAAGCTCTCTTGAATCGTCATTATTAAATGAGACTATATGAAGAGAAATAGGTGAATCTATCTGGGCATCGGAGAAGGTTTCACTGTGATTCGAATTAAGCAGTGGAGGCTGATTAAAGGTTGTGCTTATGGATACGAGTGAGATATTCCAGTGAACAGGGGCCAGTTCTGCTGCTTTCTTCTCTTGGTGTGACTGATGATGAACTTCTCTTTCCATCTAAAGTAATTCTCATCTCTTGGTGTCTGTAATTCATTACTCTCATCTTCCTAAGGACCTATTTATCACCTAGTGATGACTTGGGTTCTTTTGAATGCAAGTTTTTGCCTCTAAAAAAACAATAGTTGTTCTTGGAAAGGGACATTAACAGACATTTCCCAAAAGAAGTACAAGTGGCCAAGAAACACAGGAAAAAATGCTCGAGATCACTAATCATCAGAGAAATGCGAATTAATACCACTTGGAGGTATTTTACATCAGGGAGAATGGCTATTAAAAAGTCAAAAAAACAACAGATGTTGGTGTGGATGTGGAGAAAAGCTGATGCTTATACCCTGTTGGTGGGAATGTAAATTAGTTCAGTCTCTATGAAAAACAGCATGGAGATTTCTTTCTTTTTTTTTTTTTAAATTTCAACTTTCATCTTAGATATGGAGGAACACATTCAAGTTTGTTACATGGGTATATTGCGTGATGCTGAAGTTTGGGATGTCAGTCATTTTACCCAGGATACACCATATTACCGAATAAATAGTTTTTCAATCCAGGCCCCACTATCTCCCTCCCTACACCCTCTAGTAGTTTGCAATGTCTGTTGTTCCCACGTTTATGTCCATGTGTGCTCAGTGTTTAGTTCCCACGTACAAATGAGGACATAAGGTGGGTGGTTTTCTGTTAGGACATTGATTAGCTTAGGATCAAGGCCTCCAGCTGTATCCATGTTGCTGCAAAAGACAGAATTTCATTCTTTTTTATGGCTATATAGTATTCCATGGTGTATATGTACCACATTTTTGTAATTCAGTCTGCATTAAATGGTATCTAGGTTGAGTCCATGTTTTTGCTATTGTGAATATCTCAGCAATGAACATAGGAATGTACGTATCTTTTTAGTAGAATAATTTATTTTCCTTTGAGTATTTACCCAGAGATGGGACTGCAAGGTTGAATGTTAGCTCTTTTAAGTTCTTTGAGAACTCTTCAAACTGCTTTCCACAGTGGCTGAATTAATTTACATTCCCTTCAACAGCATATAAGCATTCCTCTTCTCTGCAGCCTCTCTGGCATCTGTTGTCTTTTGACTTTGACGATTTCTTAGATAACTAAAAATATAACTACCATTCAACCCAGCAATCTCACCACTGGTATGTACTCAAAGGAAAGAAAATCATATAAAAAAGACACCAGCACTTGTGTGTTTATTGCAGCACTATTCACAATAGGAAAGTTGTGGAAGCATCAAAGGTTGATTGGATAAAGGAAATGTGGCATAGATATGCCATGGTATACTATGCAGCCATAAAAAAGAATGAAATCATGTTCTTTTCAGCAATATTGATGGAACTGAAGGCTGTTATCCTAAGTGAACTAACTCAGAAACAAAAATACCAAATGTTCTCACTTACGTGGGAGCTAAATAATGTGTATACATGGACATAAAGATGGAGATAATAAACACTGGGTACTCCAGAAGAGGGGAGGATCAGAGGCTGCTGAAGCCTGAAAAATTACCTTCGGTGTACAATGCTCAATATCTGGGTGATGGGCACACTAGAAACCCAATTCCCACCATGATACAATGTACCTATGTAACAAACAAGCACATGCACCCCTGGAATCTAAAAAAAATTTTCAAAAAGGTTTAAATATTTGTTAATAATATCTAGGTAACTTACTTAGTTTATTTATAAGCCTCTTAGCTGTGATTCTCAGTTTTCCTTTTCATTTGCAATGTGTGAACTTTATACCTGCCCCATCCATGTCTTTTTGATGTTATCCCATGTGAGAAAAAACTGCTTTAGCTAAATAGTATCTTAGAGCTACTACAGGACACGATTTTGTATATGAGAAGATAGTTTGAGAGGAGTAAAGCCATTTACAACCCTACTTTCTGCCTTTTAGAGTCAAACAAAAGTTAGTCATATTCTTTAGTATTGAATGGTTCTGAAAGCTGTTGCTCTATGCACAGTTTATTGTTATTTGGATGTAATATTCCCCTGTATACTTTTAGGGTGTGAAAAATTTAAACAACAAGTCATTTCACAATGGGAGATTATCTGTGACTAATATTATGTTTCTAAAATCCACTTTTGATCCCATAAATACTAGTTCTTCACTTCTTTTCTGGTAGGGAAAACATTTCAATCCTAACCCATTTTGCTGCTGCTATTGGACTTTCATTTTATTCTCCTCTAAACATGGGCGAAGGTGACACTGTTTACTTTTTTTTTTTTTTTTAAACAAATGTGAAAGTGGTGTGGCTAAGCATTCAACTCACATATTCTTTGAAAGATAATATGTTTTTCCTGCCACAAGATGTTAAGAGATTAAATATATTCAAAAAGTATATTCCTTTTAATAAAAATAATTCTATTTAGTTTCTGAAATAATTATATGCATTTGTATAATGTACTGTAGAAAAATAGATGGTACCAGTGGCTCTGGATAGATATTTGTTCATTCTTCTCTGACTACATAAAACCCTATAAATGAGTGACAAGCAGATGGTGTCTCATTATCTCCAGTGGAGAGACTTAAATGCAGCCTGTAAGCCTTTGAAGAGTCTGTTTTTGTGTCTAAATGAGTAACTTTTGAGCTTGGCTCTTTTTTTCTCCTCCTCCTTTTTTTTTTTTTTTTTTTTTTTCAGTGATATGTTACTAGGCTGTATTAACTCTGAAAATCAAATTGGTTCCTATCTATGTACTTAGAAAAAACGGTCACTTTGGGAATAACATATATTTCACAGTATGGACTAAAGTCACAATAAATAGCATATGAATAAGAATTTGAAAAATGGAGCTGATAATGAATATGGCCTCTAATAGACACAGAGACATTTGTTATTGCAGAAGATTATTCAGGTGGATATGACAGGTTTTTGGATCTCGGGGATCAAGCCCAGGAAGGGCAAAGCACATGTCTTACTCATTTCTTAATTTCTTAGTACCCCCTCAACCTTGCACAGTTCATGCCCATCTGGCATTGTATCCATCTAGAAGAAAATTTGTTAATTTTGTTGAATGACTGAAAATAATTTGTTTCAGTTAAATTGATTTTACTTTTGAACTTTTGGTGCATTGGATGGTTAGTCTCTTAGTACATCTTGAAATATGCTTATACTTACATCTATGATGACTGCAAAGCTTAACATTTTTAAAGAATTCTATTTTGATATAAGATGGTCTTTGAATAAAAGTGTTGCTTACAAGCATTTCTAAGTGTAGTTTAGATTCTATAATTTTGTAAGACTTTTAATATAAACAAATGAGCAAATAAAATAATTCCTGACATATCCCACTACTAATAGAGGATCCAGAATATTCAAGATTTACAAGGATATTCAGATCAATAGTATCAGGTCTATTCCATACTGTATAAGTCAGTTCAGGCTAACACAACAAAATCATAGACTGGTGACTTAAATAATAAAAATTGTAGGCCAGATAGTCCAAGAGCAAGGCACCAGAGAATTTGGTTCTTGGTGAGGACTTTTATTCCTGGCTTTCACATGGCCACTTTGTAGCTGTGTGCTCACATGGCCTTCCTTGTTGCATGCATGCAGAGAAAGAAAGAGTCTTCTCTGGTGCCTTTTTAAAAAGAACACATTCTATCATGAGGGCTTCACTTTCATGAACTTATTTAATCCTAATTGCCAAAGTCAGTCTCCAAATAGCATCGTATTGTGGGTTAAGGCTTCAACATACAAATTTAAGGGGGAGGGGACACAAACACTCAGTCTGTGACACACAGATAACTCATTTCTTGTTCATCATTGCTTATCTATAGCCTCTATCCCAACTCTGCTAAATTAGCTTCTTTTGTTTCTGACACTCCTGCTGACCCAAAAGGTGAGCTAAGAGAAACAAAGAAAATAATTGGAGTGAGGAGAATGAAATATAAGCATAGCGGTAAAATGAATTTAAGTTAGATCACTGTTGGGAGTATAACCATTGAAGCATTCAGAATTTGTAATTTTAACTACTGATAACAATTAAAGTAAAATCCAAAATCGTGTGAGATTTAGTCAGACAAAGATGTCAATCAGTGTCCTAAAGTGGATTTGGGTGCTTTCCAAGGGATTTCTGGAGCAGCCTGGCTGAAGCCACTCAGGCAAACAGCAGCTTCAGAGATGGACAGTCATGGATGCACAATGCTTTCCTGAGAATAGATTAGAGTCATGTGAGGTGTGGATGCTGGAAGGTGTCTGCCTCTATATTTGGGGGTTGTCTACTGAAGAATTCCAAATCATGTCTTTGTGAGGTTATTCACTTGTTATGGTAGCAATATCTCAGCAGCTGCTCTGTTTAAATAGTACGAGCAGATGAAGGCTGGGTAGGTTTCTCTTAAACTCCTTGGGCCACTGTCTGGGGTAGGAAGATAGCTGATTAGCTAAGATTTTTATCCTGGCTCTGTAGTGATGACATGGTTATTGTGACCCTGGAATGTGGCTATAAGGATGTATAGCCTCATTCCGTGGGAAATTAGCACACATTGCTTTAAAATGGTAATAGAGTTAGTGCAGTAACTTTTCCACTAGATGAAAATTGTGAATATCTTTGTCAGTTTCAATAGTCTCTTCAGACCTAATGTGAAACCTGATACAATTTTCTAATATAATTTGAGTTTTCTTTCCAAAAATATCGTTTGTGCCAGTTATGGCATCAGAGAAAGGCCAATGATGGGACAAAGATTAAATAATTAAGTTAGCTGTTTGTATTTTTGGGATTCTTCCTTGAACTATCTTCAATTTCTTAGAGTCTCTTTCTATTTTATCACTTTGTTTCTGGAATTTAAAGCCTACAGTCATGGTTAGAAAAGCCAACTGATGATTTAGCTACTGTGCTGTCATCCACTATGATAATTACCTTTGTTAATGGGAAATTTTTCAGGTCAGGAATCACATATTCTTCACCAGTGTATCTTTAGCACTTAACATTTTAATGAATGGAATAATTATAAGTGAACTAGATTTTTCTAAAAACAGAGGCAAGGTTGATATTAAGAAAAGTAAGAATTTACATAATGTATTCCTGACTCTAGATATATTAAAAAAAAAAACCCATCCTTTCAAAATTGGCATCAGTGACATGCCATGTTGATTTCAAAGATTCAATGAGAAGGTAATTTTTTCCTTCTAATTTCCCTTTCGTTTTCCAGAATGGAGTGATTGTAATAATAAAAGATACCATATGTTTCATGCTCACTAGAATTTAAGAAATTGTAACATGTACTTTAAATGTACTAAAGATAATAGTAATAGCAATAGTTAGTACTTACAGCTACTTGTTAGGCACTGTTCTAAGTGCTTTTTATAGTATAATTACTGAAATAATGTCAGCCTCATAATATAGATGAAAAAACTAAAGCACAGAGGGTAAGGCATGAGTCCAAGACAACTCACCTGATGGGTGTGGAGTCAGATATTAAACAGGCTTAAGTGCTGGCTCTTAATCCCTTTACAATGCTGGCTTCTCTGTTCCATACTACCTCCAAGGCTACCACTGGCCTTTTTTACCTGAAGCCACTGAGCACCTTTGTGCAAATACCTGAACCACCTTTGCGCAAATCAGAAAAAGAGTTGCATCTTCCTCAATTGAAAAGAATACTCAAGAATAACAAATATTACAAACATAAAGACATTCTGTAGGAATTAAGCAAGTTGAATCATTAAATAGAAATAATAAATGTGTATTAGATGGAATTCTTCAGGGAAATAACTTATTGCAATATATCCAATATCTATCTATCTATCTATCTAT
Organism: Sapajus apella; assembly: GCF_009761245.1. NCBI lineage: Eukaryota > Metazoa > Chordata > Mammalia > Primates > Cebidae > Sapajus > Sapajus apella. Next base: position 4,367,783 of record NW_022436990.1, read on the forward strand.
CTATCTATCTATATATATATATATAAAACCTCCATTAAGGGGTGTGTGTGTGTGTGTGTGTGTGTGCCTGGATAATTTATAAAGAAAAGAGGTTTAATTGACTCACAGTTCCCACATGGCTGGGGAGGCCTCAGGAAACTTACAATGATGGTGGAAAGCAAAGGAGAAGCAAGGCACATCTTACATGGCAGCAGGAGTGAAAGAGAGAGCAAAGTGGGGAGTGCTACACCTTTAAACCATCAGATATCATGAGAATTCACTCACTATCATAAGAATAGCATGGAGGAAACAACTCCCATGATCCAATCACCTCCCACTAGTCCCTCCCCTAACATGTGGGGATTATAATTCAAGATGAGGTTTGGGTGGACTCACAGAGCCAAACTATATCATTCTGCCCGACCCCTCCCAAATCAATCTCATATCCTACTTTTATTGAAAATTCAGTCATGCCTTCCCAACAGTCCCCCAAAGTCTTAATTCATTAGAGCATTAACTCAAAAGTCAAAGTTCAACAAGGCAAAGTCCCTTCCACCTATGAGCCTCTAAAATAAAAACAAGTTAGTTACTTCCAAGATACAATGAGGGTACAGGCATTGGATAAATGTTGCCATTCCAAGAAGAGAAGTTGGCCAAAACAAAGGAGCTGCAAAGGGTTCTATACAAGCCTGAAACCCAGTAGGGCAGTCATTAAACCTTAAACCTCCAAAATAATTTCCTTTGACTCCCTGTCCCACATCCAGGGTGATGTACAGGGTGGGCGTCCATGGCCTTCAGCAAATCTGCCCTTGTGGCTCTGCAGAATTCAGTCCCTGCAGCTGCTTTCATAGGCATTGAGTGCCTGTGGCTTCTCCATGCACAGCGTGTAAGCTGTTGGTGGATCTACCATTCTGGGGTCTGGAGGATGGTGGCCCTCTTCTCACAGCTCCACTAGGCATCGCTTCAGTAGGGACTTTGTGGGCTCCAGCCCCACATTTCCTCTCTACATTGCCCTAGTAGAGGTTCTCTATGAGGGTTCCACCCCTGTAGCAGACTTCTGCCTGGGAATCCAGGCATTTCATATATCCTCTGAAATCTAGGTGGAGGCTCCCAAAGTGCAGTTCTTGTTTTGTGCATCCACAGGCCCAACACCATGTGGAAGTCACCAAGGCCTGGGGCTTGCACCCTCTGAAGCAATGGTCTGAATTGTACCTTGGCCTCTTTAACCATGGCTGGGGCTGGAGTGGCTAGGACTCAGGGCATCATGTCCTGAGGCTGCACAGAATAGCATAGGACCCTGGGCCCAGTTTATGAAACTGTATTTCCCTCCTAGGCCTCCAGGCCTGTGATGGAAAGGGCTGCCATAAAGAGATCCAAAATACCCTGGAGACATTTTCCCCATTATCTTGGCTTTTAACATCTGGCTCCTTGTTCCTTGTAAAAGTTTCTGCAGCCACCTTGAATTTTTCCCAGAAAATGGGTTTTTCTTTTCTACTGCAAGGTCAGGATGCAAATTTTCCAAACCCTATATTCTGCTTTTCTTTTAAACATAAGTTTTAATTTCAGATCATCTCTCTGTAAATGCACATGACTGCTTTCAGAAAAAGCCAGGTCACATCTTGAATGCTTTGTTGCTTCAAAATTGCTTCTGCCAGAAATTTCCTATACTATATGCCCTAAATTATCTCTCTCAAATTCAAAGTTCCACAGATCTCTAGTGAAGGGGCAAAATGCCACCAATCTTTTAGTGAAAGTATAGCAACAGTGACCTTTGCTCTAATTCCCAGTAAGTTCCTCGTCTCCATCTGAGACCACCTCAGCCTGGACTTCATTGCCCATATCACTATCAGCATTTTGGTTAAAACCATTCAACAAGTCTGTAGGAAGTTCCAAACTTTCCGACATCTTCCTGTCTTCTTCTGAGCCCTTCAGACTGTTCCAACCTCTGCCTGTTACCCAGTTCTGAAGTTGTTTTAATATTTTCAGGTATTATTACAGCAGTACTCCAAACTTCTGATACCAACTCTCTGTATTAGTCCATTGTCATACTTCTATAAAGAACTACCTGAAACTGGGTAATTTATGAAGAAAGAGATTTAATTGACCCACAGTTCCATGTGGCTGGGAGGTCTCGGGAAGCTTACAATCACAATGGAAGATGAGGAAGCAAGGCATGTCTTACATGATGACAGGGAGAGAGGAGAGAGAGAGAGAGAGAGAGGCAGAGAAGGGGGAGTCCTACATTTTAAAACCATCATGTCTCATGAGAATTTACTCACTATCGTGAGAACAGCATGGGAGAAACCACCCCCATGATCCAATCAGCTCCCACTATGTCCCTCCTCTGACATATGGGAATTACAACTGGAGATGAGATTTCAGTAGGGACACAGAACCAAATCATATCAGTGTGAATAAGGAATCGGCTCAAGTGATTATGAGGGGCTGACAATTCCCAAAATCTGCAGGGAGAGTTGGCAAGCAGAGACCCAGGAGAGTCAATAAATTTCAATCTGAAGGCTCCTGGGCTCAATACCCAGAAAAAATTTATCTTTCAGTACGAGTCTGAAATCAGGCAAAAACATGGTGTTCCAGTTTGAAGGTAGTTAGGAAGGAGGAATTTTTATTACTTTGGTGAGAGTCAGACTTTTTGTACTATTGAGGACTTTACTTGATTGGATAATGTCCACTTACTTGTGGAGGACAAACTACTCAGTTCTACCAGCTTAAATGTTCTCTCTCTGTCTCTCTCTTTTTTTTTTTAAAAGAACTTTTCATTTAACTTTTAAGTTCAGGAGTACCTGTGCAGTTTGTTATATAGGTAAACTTGTGTCATAGGGGTTTGTTGTATAGACTATTTCATCACCCAGGTATTAAGTATATTAGTAAGCCTATTAGTACCCATTAGCTATTTTTCTTAATGCTCTCTCTCCTCCCAACCACCTGCCACCAATAGACCTCAGTGTGCATTGTTCCCCTGTATATGTTCCTGTATTCTCATGGTTTAGCTCCCATTTCTAAGTATTTGGTTTTCTATTCCTGTGTTAGTTTGCTAAGAATAATGGCCCCAGGCTCCATCCATGTTCCTGCAAAGGATATGATCTCATTATTTTTTGTCTGCATAGTCTTCCATGGTATATAGGCACTACATTTTCTTTAGTCTACCACTAGTGGACATTTAGGTTGATTCTGTGCCTTTGCTATTGTTAATAGTGCTGCAGTGAACATATGTGTGCATGTGTCTTTATGATAGAATGATTTATACTCCTTTGAGGTATAATCAGTAATAGGATTGCTAGGTCAAATGGTAGTTCTGTTTTTAGGTCTTTGAGGAGTTGGCACACTATCTTCCACAATGGTTGAGCTAATTTACATTCCCACAACAGTGTATAAGCATTCCTTTTTCTCCACAACCTAGCCAGCATGTTATTTTTTGACTTTTTAATTATAGGCATTTTGACTGGTGTAAGATGATCTCTCATTGTGGTTTTGATTTGCATTTCTCTACCGTTCAGTGATGAGCTTTCTTTTATATGATTGTTTACTTGTTTTGAATTTTTGTATGTCTTCATTTGAAAAGTCTCTATTCATGTCCTTTGCCCACTTTTTAATAGGCTTGTCTTTTTCTTGTAAATTTGTTTGAGTTGTTATGGATGCTGGATATTAGACCTTTGTCAGATGCATAGTTTACAAAATTTTTCTCCCATTCTCTAGGTTGTCTGTTTACTCTGTTGGCAGTTTCTTTTGCTGTTCAGAAGCTCTTTAGTTAGATTTCATTTGTCAATTTTTGTATTTGTTGCAATTGCTTTTGGCATCTTTGTTACAAAATTTTTGCCCATTTCTATGTCCAGAATCATATCGCCTAGGTTGTCTTCCAGGGCTTTTATAGTTTTGGGTTTTACATTTAAGTCTTTAATCCATCTTGAGTAAATTTTTGTACATGGTGTAAGGAAGGGGTTCAATTTCAGTCTTCTGCATATTTCTAGCCTGTTATCCCAGCACCATTTATTAAATAGGGAATCCTTTCCTCTATTTCTTGTTTTGTGAGGTTTGTTGAAGATCAGATGAATGTAGATGTGTGGCCTTATTTCTGGGTTCACTGTTCTGTTCCCTTGGTCTATGTGTCTGTTTTTGTACCAGTACCATGCTGTTTCGATGACCTGTAGCCCTGTAGTATAGTTTGAAGTCAGGTAGCTGTAGCATAATGCTTCCAGGTTTTATTTATTTATTTATTAATTTTTTTGGGATTGCCTTGTCTATTTGGGCTCCTTTTTTTCATTCTGTATGAATTTTAAAATAGTTTATTAGTTTCTAGTTATGTGAAGAATCTCAATGGTAGTTTAATAGGTATAGCATTGAATCTGTAACTCGCTTCGGGTAATATGGCCATTTCAGTGATACTGGTTATCCATGAGCATGGAATATGTTTCCTTTTGTTTGTGTCATCTCTGATTTTTTGAGTGATACTTTGAAGAGATTTTTTACATTGCTACTTAGCTGTATTACTAGGTATTTTATTTTTTGTGTGGCAATTGTGAATGGGAGGTTATTCCTAATTTGCCTCTTGGCTTGACTCTTGTTAGTGTATAGGATTGCTAGTAATTTTTGCATATTGATTTTTTATTTTTTTTTATCCTGAGACTTTGCTGAAGTTGTTTATCAGCTCAAGGAGCTTTTGGGCTGAGACTGTGGGATTTTCTAGATACAGGATGTGTCATTTGCAAACGGGTAGTTTGACTTCTTCTTATTTGGATGCTCTTTATTTCTTTCTCTTGCCTGATTGCTCTGGCCAAAACTTCCATTACTATGTTAAATAGGAGTGATGAGAGAAATAATTCTTGTCTTGTGCCAGTTTTCAAGGGGAATGCTTCCAACATTTTTCTGTTCAGTATGATGTTGGCTGTGGGTTTGTCACTGATGTCTCTTACTATTCTGAGGTATATTCCATTAATACCTAGTTTATTGAGCAATTTTACTATGAAAGGGTGTTGAATTTTATTAAAAACTTCTGCATTTATTGAGATGATCATTGTTCTGATCCCTTGCTGGAGAGATGATATGGTCATTTGAGGAAAGAATGCATGATGGCTTTTTGAGTGGTCAGGGTTCTTGTGCTGGTTCATTCTCATAGTTCTATTTATGTTATAAATGAACCAAGCTTTGCATCCAAGGGATAAAGCCTACTTGATCACTGTGGATAAGATTTTTGATGTGCTGCTGGATTTGATTTGTCAGTGTTTTATTGAGGATTTTTGCATCAGTGTTTATCATGGATATTGGTCTAAAGTTTTCTTTTATTGTTGTGTCTCTGCCAGGTATTGGTATCAGGATGATGCTGGCATCATAGAATGACTTAGGGAGGAGTTCCTCCTCATCAATTTTTAGGAATAGTTTCAGTAGGAATGATACAATCTCTTCAGTTTCAGAGCTCATTATTGGTATGTTCGGGAGTTCAATTTCTTCCTGATTTAATCTTGGGAAAGTGTTTATGCGTTTCTGCTAGATTTTCTGGTTTGTTTTCATAGAGGTATTTATAATATTCTCTGATGTTTATATTTCTGTGGAGTCAGTGGTAATATCCCCCTTGTCATTTCTGATTGTATTTGTTTAAATCTTTTTCTTCTTTATTAGTCTAGCTAGAAGTCTATTATTTTTTTTTTCAAAAAGCTCCTAATTTTATTGATCTTTTGAATGGTTTTTCACATTTCAGTCTCCTTCAGTTCAGCTCTGATTTTGGTTATTTCTTGTCTTCTGCTAGCTTGGGGTTGGTTTGCTCCTGGTTCTTTAGTTCTTTTTGTTGTAATGTTAGAATGTTAACTTGAGAGCTTTCTAACTTTTTGATGTGGGCATTTAGTGCTGTAAATTTCTTTCATAATACTGCCTTAGCTGTATCCTAGAGATTCTGGAATATTGTATCTTTGTTCTCATTAGTTTCAAATAACTTTTTGATTTCTGCCTTTATTATTTACCTAAAAGTCATTTAGTGCAGGTTATTTAATTTCCTTGTAATGTATGGTCTTGAGTGAATTTCTCAGTCTTGATTTCTCATTTGGTTGTGTTAGGCTTTGAGATATTGTTTGTTATAATTTCATTTCTTCTGCATTTGCTGAAGGGTGTTTTATTTCCAATTATGTGATCTCTTGTAGAGTATGTGACATGTAGTGATAAGACAAATATATATTCAGGGCTGGGCATGGTGGCTCACACCTGTAATCCCAGCACTTTGGAAGGCCTAGGTGGGTGGATCACCTGAGGTGAGGAGTTTGAGACCAGCCTGGCCAACATGGTGAAACTCCGTCTGTACTAAAAATACAAAAATTAGCTGGGCATGGTGGCAGGCATCTGTAGTCTCAGCAACTTGGGAGGCTGAGGCAGGAGAACTTCGGATTCTGGGAGGCAGAGGTTGCAGTGAGCTGAGATTGCACCACTGTACTCCAGCCTGGGCTGACAACAGCAAGACTTTGTCAAAAAAAAAAAAAAAAAAAAAAAAAAAGGAAAGTCTGTTCTGTGTTTTGAATGAAAGGTTTTTTACAGTGCTGAGTTCAGGTCCTGAATGTCTTTGTTAATTTTCTTTTTTGATGATCTGTCTAATATTGGGTTTTCTATTATATTTCATTGATCTACATGTCTATTTTTATACTAGTATTATGCTGATTTGGTTTCTATAGGCTTGTAGTATTATTTAAAGAAAGACAGTGTGTTTTCTTGGGATAGCATTGGCTCTTTAGGCTATTTTTTGGCTCCACATAAATTTTAGAATAGTTTTTTCTAATTCTGTGAAAAATGACATGGTAATTTGATAAGGATTACATTGAATCTGTAGATTGCTTTGGGTGGTATGAACATTTTAGCAATATTAATTCATCTTATTCATAAGCATGGCATGTTTTCCCATTTGTGTCATCTAAAATTTCTTTCATCAATGTTTGTGGTTTTCCTAGTAGACATCTTTCACCTCCTTGGTTAAATTTATTCCTAGGTATTTGTGTGTGTGTGTGTGTGTGTGTGTGTGTGTGTGTGTGTGTGTTGGCTATTGTAAATGGAATTGAGTTCTCAATTCGGTTTTTAGCTTGAACATTATTGGTATATAATAATGCTACTAATTTTTGTATATTGATTTTGTGTCCTGAAACTACTGAAGTTATTTATCAAATGTAGGAGTATTTTAAAGGAGTCTTTAGGGTTTTCTTGGTATATAATTATGTCACCAGTAAACAGAGATAATTTGACTTCCTCCTTTCCAATTTGATGCCTTTTTTTTTTCCCTCCCTTACCTGATTGCTCTGGCTGGGACTTCCATTACTATGTTGATTAGAAGTGATGAGAATAGACATCCTTGTCTTGTTCCAGTTCTTCAGAAAAATATTTTTAACATCTCCTTATTCAGTGTGATGTTCAGTGTGGATTTGTTATATGTAGTTTTTATTATTTTGAGCTATGTTCATTTGATGCCGAGTTTGGTAAGCATTTTTCTTTTATTTGCAGGGGCAAAATGCTACCAGCCTCTTTGCTAAAACATAACAAGTCATCTTTGCTCCAGTTTCCAACCTGTTCCTCGTCTCCGTCTGAGACCACTCAGTCTAGATTCGATTGTCCATATCATTATCAGCATTTTGGGCAAAGCCATTCAACAAGTCTCCTGGAAGTTTTAAACCTTCCCACATTTTCCTGTCTTCTTCTGAACACTCCAAACTGTTACAACCCCTGCTTGTTACCCAGCTCAAAATATGCTTTCATATTTTTGGTGTTTTTTTCAGTAGCATCCCAGTCTACAGGCACCAATTTACTGTATTAGTCCGTTTTTATGCTGCCTATAAAGACATACCCAAAACTGCGCAATTTACAAAGGAAAGAATTTTAATGGAGAACTCACAGTTCCATGTGGCTGGGGAGGCCTTATAATCATGGTAGAAGGCAAGGAGAAGCAAGTCACATCTTACATGGATGGCAGCAGGCAAAGAAAAAGAACTTATGGAGGCAAACTCCCATTTTTTTTTTAAGCCGTCAAATGTCATGAGACTTATTCACTATCATGAGAACAGCGCCAGAAAGGCCTGCTCCCATGGTTCGGTTATCTTCTACTGGATCCCTTCCATAACACATGGGAATTATGGGAGATGCAAAATGAGATTTGAGTGGGACACAGAGGCAAACCGTATCAACAAGATTAGGTAGTTAATTTGACATATTTCTGTCTTTTTGCTGTAGGCATTTAATACTATAAACTTTTCTTTTAGCATTGCTTTTGCTGTGTCTCAGAGATTTTGTTATATTGTGTCTCTATTTTGATTTGTTTCAGAAATTTTTCATTGCTGCCTTAATTTTGTTGTTTATTCAAATGTCATTCCGGAGCAAGTTGTTTAGTTTCCATGTAGTTGTGTAGTTTTGAGAATTCCTCTTGGTATTGATTTCTAATTTTATTCCACTGTTGTCTGAGATGATACTTGATATAATTTTGATTTTTTTTTGAACTTACTGAGATTTGCTTTATGGCCAAGCATATGATTGATTTTGGAGAATGTTCCATGTGTAGATGAGAAGCTTGGATATTCTTTGGTTGTTGGATGAAATGTTGTAGAAATGTCTATTAGGCCCAGTTGGTCTACAGTCTGGCTTAAATCCAGAGTTTCCTTATTGATTTTCTGACTCAGTGATCTGCCTAGTGATGTTAGTGGGTTATTGAAGTCCCCCACTATTATTGTATTGCTATCAATCTGTTTTCTTAGATCTAGTAGTAGTTTTTTTGTTTTTTGATTTTAATGAATCCGGGTGCTGTAGTATTGGTTACATATATATTAAGGTAGTTAAGTCTTGTTTTTTTGAATCCTTTATTATTATATACTACCTTTTTTGTCTTTAACATTATTGGTTTCATGTCTGTTTTATCTAAGAATGGTTATTCCTTCTCTCTTTGTTTTCCCTTTACATCGTATATCTTTCTCCACCCTCATATGATTTGGCTGTGTCCCCAGCCAAATCTCATGAATTGTAACTCCCACAATTCTCATGTGTTGTGGGAGATGATTGAATTATGGAGGTAAGTCTCTTCTGCATTGTTCTTGTAATAGTGAATGAGTCTCAGGAGATCTATTGGCTTTGAAAATGCGAGTTTCTCTGTACAAGCTCTTTTTGTTTTTTGCCTGCTTTTTATTCTGGCCATGCTGACAGTTGATTAGACTGTACCCATCCAGATTAAGGGTGGGTCTGCTATTCCTACCTACTAACTCAAATGTCAGTCTCCTTTGGCAACACCCTCACGCCAGGGTGGCAGACCCAGGATCAATGCTTTGCATCCTTTGATCAAATCAAATTGACACTCAGTGCTAACCATCACACACCCCTTTGTTTTGAGTCTGTATCTGCCTTTAAATTAAATTTGCCACTTTGTAGCTTTTGTGTGGAATATTTAGGCTATTTACATTCAAGGTTAATATTGACATGTGAGGATTTTGTACCTGTCATGAAGTTTATAGCCTGTTGTGTTGGAGTTTCAATTGTGTAATTGCTTTCTAGGATTATGAGCTTTGTATTTATGTGTCCTTTTATGATGGCAAGTATCATCCCTTAGTTTCCATGGTTAGAACCCCTTTGAGCTTTTATTGTTGGGTCATTTTAGTATCAGTGAAATTCCTTAGCATTTGTTTGTCTGAGAAAGAATTTATTTTCCTTCACTTATGAAGCTTGATTTGGTAGGATGTAAAACTCTTAGCCAGGCATTATGTCTCATGCCTATAATTCTAGCACTTTGGGTGACCAAGGCAGGAACATCACTTGAAGCAAGGGGTTCAAGACCAGCCTGGGCAACAAAGTGAGACTCTGTTTGCAAAAAAAAAAAAAAATTGAAAAAAAATCTTGACTGACACTTCTTTGTCCTTTAAGGATACTAAAAATATGCTCCCAGTCTCTTTAGGCTTATAGGATTTCTGCTGATAAGTCCACTGTTAGCCTGTTTGGATTTTCTTTATGGGTGATTAGACACTTCTTTTGGCACTTTTAGGAATTTTTCCTTCATATTGACTTTGGATAGTATGATTACTATATGCCTTGGTAAGGTTCTTCTTGCAATGTACCTTCCAGAAGTTTTCCAAGCTTTTTGTGTATGAAAGTCTAAATCTCTTCCAAAACCAGGGAAGTTTTTTGAATTATTTCCTCAAATAAATTTTCCACACTTTAAACTTTTTTCCTCTCCTCTTGAATACCTATAAACTCAGAGATTTGGATGATTTACATAGTGCCATATTTCCTGAAGCCTTATTTTTTAAGTTCTTTTTATTTATTTTTGTCTGATTAGGTTAGTTCAAAAACCCTGTCCTCCAGCTGTGGAATTCTTCCTTCTATTTCATGTGGCCTATTTTTAAAGCTTTTAACCGTATTTTGTAATTCCTTCAACACATTTTTTATTTCTAGAAGTTCTTTTTTTTAATGATATCTATCTCTCATTTCATATTCTACATCGTTTTTCTGATTGCTTTCTGTTGGTTTTCAATTTTTCATAGATCTAATTGAGCTTCTTTAAAATCACTATACTTTGGTATTTGAAATTTTTTTTTTATGATTCAATACTGGAGAGTTAGTCTGATCCTTTGGGGTGTTGTAACACTGGTTTTATACACACACACACACACACACACACACACACACACACACACGTTCCGAGTAGTTTCTCTGGTTCCTTCTTATCTAGATA
>NW_022436990.1:4378548-4501160 GCF_009761245.1 Sapajus apella
ACACACACACACACACACACACACACACACACACACACACGTTCAGAGTAGTTTCTCTGGTTCCTTCTTATCTAGATACACTATCTTTCTTTATTTTTTTGTTTGCTTTTGCTTGGACAGGATTTACTTCTGCCTTGAGAAGATGTCTATAATGTATATTGTATAGGGTGCTTTGGCTTTGGTTCTGGGTGCTTTCAGTGGCCAAGGGTCTGCATAAGTTCCTTTGTTATAGATAGCCTTTTTATAGTTACTTTTCCAAATGCTGGTTGGATAGTGATCTACTTGGTGTGTGAACAGGCTCACTGCCTCCTGTGGGGCAAGGGTACTGAAAGTCTCAGGAAGCGTATCTCATTCCCCAGTGCTGTGCCCTTGTGTCAAATTTTCTTTGGTGTTGTGTAGTTCAACCTCAAATAGGTGGTGCTTCTGGGTAAAAGCTGGATACAGGCAGTGCAGATGGGTACACACTTGATCCATTTGTCCTGGGAGAAGCTCTCTGTTTCCTCACACAGTGGGCTGATCTGTGGAATGTTTAGTGGTCTGAGCTCTCTGCTCAGCGACAGAGTGGGGGAACCAAGATAGGTGGGGCCACACGAGGCAGGCCCATATTCAGGTCCCCCAGTGGCAGGTGCAAGCATCAGCTCTAAGGAGTGTCCAGTGGGCAGCTGCCAAGTGTACAGAGGTGTGCCTCTGCTGCCCTACGTTATCCGCATAAGAATGGGGGAGAATGGCCTAAATTCCTAATCTATAAGAGTGGATGTTGCAAATGCCTGCAGATATGTCTGGACATCAAGAGGAAAGAGTACAGCTGCACCAGGTTCTCTGCACCTGCAGAAAGGGTCAGCCTCAGCCTTGTAACCCAAAAGAGTGAATGTGCCAAATGCCTGGAAATATGCCCTGGCAAAGAGCAAAGATATTGTTGCAGCAAGGTCTTTGCAGGGGAGGATAGGGCCAGCTCAAGCTCCTAACTTGGGATAGCAGCTGCCCTTCAAATTTAGTGATATGCCTGGGGAAAGAGAATAAAAACCATTGTTACAAGGTAGCTGCATGGGAAGGGAGGGGTGGCTTAAACTTCTAATCTGTAGGAGTAGGTGTGCCAGATACCTCGAGTTACATCTGGGTGTGACATGGAGGAAGTGCTCCTGCACTGAGTTCCTCATGTGGAAAGGGAGTGGCAGCTCAAGCCTCCTGCTCCAAGGGGGCAGGTGCATCAAAGGCCTGAAGATATGTCTGGGTGTGAGGCAGAGAGTGTGCCACTGCATCAAGATCTCTGCATGGGAAGAGAGAGGTGGTCCAAGCTAATAATCCAGGTGAGGCCAGGCATGGTGGTTCATGCTTATAATTCCAGCACTTTGGGAGGCCGAAGTGGGTGGATCATGAAGTCAGGAGTTTGAGACCAGACTGACCAACATGGTGAAACTCTGTTTCTATTAAAAATACAAAAATTAGCTGGGCATGGTGGCATGTGCCTGTAATCCCAGCTACTCAAGAGGTTGAGGCAGGAGAATCACTTGAACCTGGGAGGCAGAGGTTGCAGTGAGCCGAGGCCACTGCCCTCCAGCCTGGGTGACAGAGCAAGACTCCCTTTCAATAGTAATAACAACAATAATAATAATATCATCATCGTTCAAGTGAGCAGATGCTCTGAATGCATGGAAATATGCCTAGATGTGGAGTGGAGGAAACAGCACTGCTCCATTCTCTCTACAGGAAGAGAGTGGTGACTCACATTGCTAATCTAGGCAGGCAGGCACTCTAAATGCCTGGAAACATGCCTGTGCATGGAGTGGAGAGACTACCACTGCATCAAGATCTCTGTATGGAAAGAGAGGGGCAGCTCAGGCCGCTAATCTAGGCAAGTGGGTACCCCAAATACCTGGGAATATGGCATGGATGGGGCACCATTGCACGCAGATCTTTGCAAGGGAAGGAAGGCTTGGCACCACTCCCAATTCAGATAAAGAAGAATGGGGTCTGCCTCTTTCCCACTCCTCACAACTGGTAGGGCACTCTCCCCTGATTGACCAAGGGTATAAGCTGGGGCATCCAGTAATGACACATGCCTACCAATTTCAGGTTGCAAAGCTGTCCCTGGCTGCATCTCACTGTGCAGGAGAAACCTTGGCTTCAGCAGCTTTTCTTCTGTTCCAGTCCTGCAATGGGAGAGAGCCCGATCCAGCACCTACTGCTGCTGGGATGCACTCGACACTTGCTGCTTAATTCTGGCTGCAAGGGCCCTTCTCCTGCTCCAGAGCAAGTGCTCCAATCTCTTGCCTGAGGCTAATGCCTGCAGCAGCTGCTGCTGTCAGGTTGCCGAACAATGACTGACTTTGTGTGAGTCCAGATTAAAAGTGGCATCCTCCTCTCAGTCCTGGGCCTGGGAAGATGCCTGCAGCTTTTACCAGAGTCGTTCCCTTTCTCTGTCTCACAGTCTCTCCCCAAGGTAGTGCCAGGGCTTGGGAGAAACAACTTGTTCTCTCTCAGCCTGAATTGCACAGATTCCTAGTGGAAAGGTGAGTTACAGAGGAAGACGGTCTGCCCCTCTTAGGTACTGGGGCTTCACTCACATTTATCAGGCAAATGTCATAATGGGGGCTGTTTGTCCACATTCTCTTCCCCAGGATCCGAAGTGTACTTTGCTATCCTGGTGACTTCCTATTTTTCTTCTTGAATTAAAGCTCAGAGTTAATCTTTACACACTCTTTTGCTGTTTCCAAGTGGTTGTGGCATGGTGAAAGCCTTTAATCTGCCATCTTTTTGGCGGGGGGTGGGAGCCTTGTTTTGTTGATTATTTTCTCTGTGGTGCAGAAACTTTTTAGTTTGATGTAGTTCTACTTATTTTTGCTTTTGTTGCCTGTCGTGGACTACACTTTGAGTAGCAAATATCTAATACACTGAAAAAGCCATGATATTCTTTCATTATCATAAGCCTTTCTTTTAAGGAGAACGTTATATCCAAGATAAGACAAAAATTGATTTTGAAATTTTGTTTTGGATTATAGCTGGACTGCTAGTAGGATTTATAGGTGAATTAAATCTTCTTTCCCCTTTTTATGGTAATTTAATGTTGGAGGAGTTGATTTCAGGGTCAAGAAACTGCAACTGGTTTAACATCAATCATATATTTTATCAAACAGCACTGCTTCATGTTTTGTCAAGGAATTTCTTATTCCATTTGATTCTTTTAAAGGCACTATTAATTGAATTTTGGTTCTTGCACATTTTGTATTTAGCAAAAATAATATGTATATGGTAGGAGACAGCAACATTTTAATGGCAGTTAATGTTGGTACTGTCAGAATTTCCATAACAAAAACAATCAATTGCCATGTTAAGTGGATGACTGCACAGTAATCTCTAATTTATGTCTAAGTAATACTTACCTTGTTTACTACTAATGGGAGATGAATATTCATAGTTACATAGTGACTTACATAATCACAAAAGTATTCATAGATTTAAATTAAGAATTCAGCAATGCTGTTCTAATATAGTGAACAAGCAGCAAATGATATGAACTGTACTATATAGCATAAGATTTAACCTTCACGCTAATACCAGCAGAAGAGTTTTTGTTCAGTATTCAGAGACTTATCAGTACACTAGTCAGAAATGCAGTTTCTTATGTAAAAATACAGGTTATTTAGATGTTGGACTAACAAGATCTTTCATTATCAGACTTGTTGGTCCTTTGTCAGGAAAAAGTTTCAATATACTGATTTTAGTTAGAAGATACAGTGTTGCTATCTGCTAAAAACTTATCACTGTAGGTAGACAAATTGCCTATTTTCAGAATCAGTAATGTTATAATAATAATCTGACAATAGTTCAAAATAGTAAAGTTGCCTGCGGTGTGTATGCTGCCCTTTGAATATGGAGTCCTTGTGTAGCATGTAAATGAATAATCCTACATAGCAGCCCTGGCTGCTTCCCTGAGCATGTCTCATGCTGAGGCTGTTTTCTCATGACACCCCATATTGAGATTGCAGTTGTACTAGATTGCTGTCTACTCTCCAAATTAACTGCAGGAAGTCAGTTGTAGAGAACAATGACACTTGAAGTTTAGTGCAGTTACCACAAGCAGCAGGGATAAGTTCCATGCAGGTTTCTATATGGACGCCTCTTGGAGGGGAAGCTGATATGTGTGGGTCCTCTCTCCATGGAGCTTGTAGGTCAGCTCTCGAGTAGAAAGAGGGGAATGCCTGAAGGTCTTTGCGTGATGGTCTTTGTATTTAATAGCCAGCTTGTAGTTAGCTAAGTGGGGCCTATGTCTCAGACTCCGTAAGATGTATCCAATCATAACAGCAGGTTTACGACCTCAATGCTCAAAACAAAGGAAATTGGACAGGGATTTCTTCCTTGCCTAAAGGCCACATTCCCTCAATATTTGTGCTACACTTAGCCTTGATTTCCATGTTACCTTAACTAGAAGTGCAAGTGCGCAATACATACGGTATGTTTGGAAGGGACCTGTGGAATTACCCAGTCCAGTCATCTTTCCAATACAGTAATACTCTTTCCAGCTTCTTTAATCACCTATCATCTCTGTGAGACTTTCAGGTATTAAACTGCTCAGTAGTCCATTTCATTTCAGTCCCTTTCAGGACCCCAGAACCCCAGATCTAATTACTAGAAACAGTCTTCATATATTTGGTTTTCTTAATTTTTTTATTTAATAAATTATTAGTTGATTGTAAGTTCTTTATTAATTTCCCTATAACATCATTATTCAATTCAAATTACTTATTCTGAAATGGCACAAACTTTGATCTCTTTAAACCATATTTTTCAAAGATGAAATTGAAGTTCATAGATAGCTATAAATATACGGAGGTAGAACATGGGATTACATAATTTCATAATTTGAAAAAATTATATAATTTGCATGGGATTTTCTTTACCTTTTCCTTCACAGATGCTAAATATTGTATTCCCCTTTCTTATTTTTAAATATGTAAAGAATCTCTTCTAGCATGTTACAAAATAACACTGAAAATAAATTTTCTATAGGATGAAACATTGTACAGAAATGTTCAAGGTCATTTAGTCTAATTAGCAGTGAAGTCAATCAATATACACTGAATGCAGTAGATGACTATAGAAATAATTAAGCTAATTGTCTTTAGGGAATGTGTGTTGCAAGTTTCTTTTCCAATTTTACCATGCTCTGCCCGAGGGTGCTTTTTCCCCCTTCCCTTTCTAGTTCTTTTTATGTTTCTTTTGTGAGATCAATAAAGATCCAGGTCAGAATTTAAATTAGGTTCTTATGGGATCTCTGACTCTATCCTTTCTTCTTCTCTATTAACCAGGCCATCTTTGCCTTTTTTCTTTATGAAAGATTTGGGCTTAGCTTGAATAAATCATCATGATTGCGGTTCTACTAGCATGCTAATGAGGGCAAAGTCAGAGTGCACTGGTTGGAAGTTTGATGGCCAACTATACATGGGTTAGGCCATGCCTGCTGAGGATTGTTGTGTGCTGTGGTGACTGTTTGATGAATTTGGGTGCACTATTCCCCTCATATTTGGTGGGAGGATTACTGGCAGATAATGTAAAAAAAAGGGGACAATTTCAATCAGGCTCTGTAGGAACTGGGGATGTGCATAGGGCACTCTTTCTAGCAGGCACACAAGATATCAATGCCTGCGGTATTACTCATAGCTTTTCTCAAAAATCTTTGTCTCCCTCTCAAATGTCTTACATAAAATAATTCTAATGAGACATTTAGTAGGAAATTTGGACTCATAGTGAAAAGAAATCCTCTTGGCTTTACTTTTTCTGTGATACTTCCTGGATCTTTCAGCTATCTTTTGCCTATATATAACAGCAAATACTTCGGGAAGAAAAATGTACAAATATTAAATGAATGTGGAACATTCTTGCAGGGAAATGATCAAGTCTAAGAGAAAGTCTTCTAGTAATTCATAATCTAAGTTTAGGAGGAAGGATGAGAAAGTAATGCATAAAAAACTATTCAGGCCCAACGTGTTTCCCAAAAGGTAAAAAAAGGAGTGTGTGTGTGTATGCATGTGACACCAAAGAAAGTTATGTGCATTACAACAATACATTAGAAAAATATCAATGCTAAATATTGTGCCCCTTAGTCCACTGTCTGCATGTTCTGATAATGTCAGCTTTTGTTTTAAATCTCCAAACTATATTTCTCAGTTCATTTCTTTCTCCTTTACATAATATGTCCTTTTTCTCTGACTGTTTTTAAGATTTTTATCAATGGTGTTTAGCAATTTGGTTATATTCCTTCATATTTTTAATGTTTCTTTTGATTGGTATTCTTTAAGCTTGGACCTGTGAATTATATTTTTTCATAAAATTTAAAAGATATGAGGACCATTGTTTATTTAAAAATTGTTTTCTGTTCACTGAGCCTCTTCCTCTTGTACTCCAATTGCATATTTGTTAGAATACCTGATATTTTCCATAGATCACTGATGTTCGGTTTCTTTTGTTTGTTATTTAGTATTTTTTCCCCTATGTTCTTTATTTTGGACAGTTTCTATGGCTATATCTTTAAATCACTGATCTCTTCTTTTATAGTACCTATTATGATGTTAATTTCATTTAGTGTATCTTAAATTTTAGGTGTTATGTTCCTTCATGTCTAAAAGCTTGATTTAGGTCCTTTAAAATATCTTCCATTTATTTTCTCTGCATGCTCATGTTTCTCTTTTCCTTCTTGAAATATGAGACATTTTTAACATCCTCATTCATTAGTTTCATCATCTCTATTACTGAGTCTATTTCTGTTAATTGATATTTTCCCTTATTGTAAGCCATAGTGAGGAAATGTATTCTGTTTCTGGGTCCACAAGGGGGCATAGTTTCAAGGGAAAGAACTTGCAAATGCCCCCCTTCCCTCTCTCCATCCGGATGACTTAATGGTCTTTGTTTAAATTTTCGCGGGCACAGGAAAATAATCAAAGAGTCACTCCAGCAGAAGTTTAAAGGAACTCTTTTCACTGGCAGGGGCCTTGGAGAAGGTGGGAATTCTTCCCAGGTTAAAAGTCCCTGTCTCCCTCATCTGGGTGGATTTCCCCCTCTGAGGTCCCCTTCCACTCTTGTGGAAGCTGCTTTCTGTCTCCTGGATTTCATACTTGGGTCCCCTTTCACATTCTTCATGGAAGCTTTCTCTCTCTCATCTTTTTCTCTTTCCCTGCCTAAATAAATCGCCTCTCTGCAAAAAAACTCTTTGGGGTCCGATATTTTCTTACAGGCGCACCCTCCGTGATCCCCCTCTCATTCTTGGGTGAGTAGGAGACCAAGAGCCTGGAAAAACATCCTCTTAGGGGAGCTGAATGCTCCCCTGCACCGCAAAACACGGAAGCAGTAGTTTTCTACTATTTCCAACCTGGCAATTTTTGACTGGATGCTAGACATTGTAAGTTGTACATTGGTGGTGCTAGATTTTGTTTTCCTTTTAATACTATTAGATTTTGTTTTGGTATGTGAGTTCAACTTTTTCAGCTTTCACACATATGTGAGATCATGCAGTTTTTATCTTTTTGTGTGTGGTTTATTTTACTCAGCATAATGTTCTCCAGTTTATCCCTATTGTTGCAAATGGCAGAATTTCCTTCTTTATTTAAGATGGAATAGTATTTCATTACATGTATATGCCATGCTTTCTTTATCTTTTCATCCATTGTGGACATTTACATTGATTCCATGTCTTGGCTATTGTGAATAATTCTGCAACAAAGAGGGGAGTACAGGTATCTCTAAGAGGTGCTGATTTTATTTCCTTTGGGTAGTAGTTCTATTTTTAATTTTTTGAGCAAACTCTACAC
Source organism: Sapajus apella (assembly GCF_009761245.1). NCBI lineage: Eukaryota > Metazoa > Chordata > Mammalia > Primates > Cebidae > Sapajus > Sapajus apella. Next base: position 4,386,351 of record NW_022436990.1, read on the forward strand.
TGTTTTCTATAGTGGTGGTACCAATGTACTTTCTTACCAGCAATGTGTAAGTGTTCCCTTTTCTCCATGTCCTCACCAAAACTTACTTTTCATTTTTTTTTTTTTTTTTTTTTTGAGACAGTGTCTTGCTTTGTTACCCAGGCTGGAGTGCAGTGGCCCAATATTGGCTCACTGCAACCTCTGCCTCCTTAGTTCAAGTTCAAGCAATTCTCCTGCCTCAGCCTAGCTGGGATTACAGGTTTGCACTGCTCACTACCACACTCACCTAATTTTGGTATTTTTAGTAGAGACAAGGTTTCACCATGTTGGCCAGTCTGGTATTAAACTGCTGACATTAAGTGATCTGCCCACTTCAGCCTCCCAAAGGGCTGGAATTACAGACATGAGCCACTACATCTGGTGTATTTTTCATCTTTTTGATAAAAGCCATTCTAACAGGTGTGAGGTAATATCTCACAGTGGTTTTAATTTGTATTTCCCTGATGATTAGTGATGTTGAGCACCTTTTCAAATATCCGTTGGTTATTTATATGGACTCTCTGCAAAAATGACAACATACTTTGTTCACTTTTAAGTTGGCTTATTCGTTTTCTTGCTATTGAGTTGTTTGAGTTCCTTATATATATTGAATTATTAACTCCTTATCTGATGTATGGTTTGCAAATAATTTCTCTTAATCCATGGGTTGTCTTTGTTAATTTTTTTTTCCTGTGAAGAAGCTTTTTAGTTTGTATAATCCCTCATTTGTCTATTTTTACTTTTGTTGCCTATGCATTTGAGGTTATTTTCAAAACATTATTGTCCAGACCAATATCATGGATCTTTTTCCCTATGTTTTTTTCCTAGTAGTTTCAAGTCTTATATTTAAATCTTTAATCTAACATTTTGAGTTGATTTTTGCATATGATTTGAGAGAAGAGCCCAATATAATTCTTCTCTATGTGACTTGCCAGCTTTAACACTACTGTTTATTCAAAATACAATCACTTCCTTGTTTTGGATTTTTGGCCTCTTTGTGAAAATTGACTGTAAATATGTATGTTTACTTTGGAGCTCTTTATCCTATTTCACTATGTGTCGATGTGTCTGTTTTTATACCAGTACCATGCTGTTTTGATTCCTATATCTTTGTAATGTATTTTGAAATCAGGGACTGTGATTTCTGTGGAAAATGCCATTGAAATTTTGTTGGAGATTGCACTGGATCTGTAACATGGCTTTTGGTAATTCCATAGTTTGAAGGTTTGTTCCCTCCAAAACTCACATTGAAATTTAACTGCCATTGTAATAATGTTAGGAAGTGGGACCTTTAAGAGTTGATTAGACCATGAATGCTCTGCCTTCATGAATAAATAAATACCGTTATTTTGGGAGTGGCTTTGTTGTGAAAGGATAAGTTCAGCTCCTTCTCTCTCCCTGTCACCCTCTCTTTGACCTTATGCTATGTTATGACACCCCAAGAAGGCCATTGCTAGAGACTGGTACTGTAGTCTTACACTTCCCAGCCTCCAGAACGGTGAGAAGTAAGTTTCTGTTTCTTATAAATTGTCTAGTCTGTGATACTCTGTTATAGTAGCAGTTGGTATCAAGGAGAGGGGCTGTTGATATAACTAATACCTGAAAATGTAGAGGCGGCTTTGAAATTGGATAATGGGTAGATGCTGAAAAAATTTAAACGAGCAGGCTAGGAAAACACCTAGGTTGCTGTAGATGCAGTATTAAGAGTAATTCTGGTGAGGGCTCAGGCAAGAAGAGCTGTAGGGAAATCCTGAAACCTCCTAGAGATTACTTAAGTGGTTGCCACCCTGATGTTGGTAGAAATATGGGCAGTTAAGGTAATTCTGATAAGATCTCAGGAATGAAGAGCAGGGTACTGGGGTACTGGACACTGGAGAAATGGTCATCATCTTTGTTATAAAGTGGCAAAGAACTTGGCTGCATTGTGTCCATGCCTGAGGGCTTTACTTATGGAAAGCAAAGCAATAAACTAGGATATCTGGCTGAAGGACTATCTATGCAGAAAAGCACTGAAAGATCTATGTGGCTTCGTTTAATTGCATATAGTAAAATTCAAGGAAGGAGAAATGATTTTAAAATGGAACAATTAAAATGGATGCAGAATGAAAAGATGTGGAAATTGTCAGCCTGGCAATATAAATAATTTTAAAAGTATGTTCAGGAGAGAATCCTAAGGATGTGGCCAAGTGACTGCTGAAGGGATTTATATGGCTAGAAAAAAAAGTCAGGTGCTTTTCACTAAGACAATGGGAGACTGATTCCAGTGGCATTTCAGAAGTCTTTGGAGCAAGCCAGGGTCTTGAGGGCAAAGTTTCTGGAGAGGGGCCCAGGGCACCCATGGGACTTCAGCTTTTGCTGCCTTGCCCCTCCTCAAGTTCCTCACATTCCAGAACAACACTTCTCCACTGCCACAGCTGTGGCTCAAGAAGGCCCAAGTGCTGCTCTGGCCACCACTGGGGATGGAACAAGCTGTGAATTTAGGCACCGTTCACACAGTGCTAACTCTGCAGAGGTGCAGAATACATGAGTTGTGGGGTCTCTACCTAGATTTCAAAGGATGTATTGGACAATCTTTGGACCCTGATGAAAATCTGCCACAGGGAAAGAGCTGCCACAGAGTATCCACTAGAACTAGACTTACTGGAGCCCTGGGAGTGGGGGCAGCCCACTCTAGAATGATAGCACTGCCAGGCTGAGCCCAGCAAAGCTATAGGGCTTGGCTGTCCAAAGCTATGGAGACCCAACTCCCATCCCTGTGTGCCAAGAAGGTGGGACATAGAGGCAAGAAAGATTATTCTGGAGCCTTAAGATTTGATGTTGTTCACCCTATTGGGTTTTGGACTTACTTGGGACCAGTTATCCCTTTTTTTTTCTTGCCTATTTCTCCCTTCTGGATTGAGAATGTCTATCTTGCATCTATCTAACCATTGTGTTTTAGAGGTACAAAACTTGTTTGATTACACAGGCTGATGGCTGAAGAGCAAGTTGCCTTAGGATGAATTGTGCCTTGACTCTCACGAATGTGATGTTGAGATGAGACTTTGGACTTTTGAGTTTGTGCTAGAACAAGTTAAGACTTTTAGGGCTATTGAGATAGAATCAATGTATTTTTGTATGTAAGAAGGATATTAGTTTTGGGAAGTCAGGGATGGCATTCTATGGTTGGAATATTTGTCTTAGCGTAGGACCTCTAAGAGGTGATTAGGCCATGAGGTCTACACCCTCATGAATGGATTGATGATATTTTTTGTGTGTGGGAGTAGATTTGTTATAAAAGGGTGAGTTGGCTCCCTTCACTCTCTATCTCCCCCTCTCTTTTTCTCCCCCCACCACCCTTTGCTCTTATGCTATTTTATGACATTCCAAGAAGGCCCTTGTTCGATATGCCAGCACCTTGATCTTGGCCTTCCCAGAACCCAGAACAAATATAAATTTTTGTTTATTATGAATTACTCAGTCCGTGGTATTTTGCAATAGCAGCACAAAAGAAACTAAGACAAGTAGTATGGACATTTTAACAATATTGATTCTTTCAGTCCTTGAACACAGGATATCTTTCCATTTATTTGTGTGTTCTTCAATTTCTTTTATCAGCGTTTTATAGTTTTCAGTATGCAGATCTTTCACTTTCTTGGTTAATTTACTCCTAAGTATTTTATTTTTTAATGCCATTGTAAATGTAACTGTTTTATTTTCTTTTTCTGATAGTTTATTGTTAGTGTATAGAAACACTACGTACTTTTGTGTGTTGGCTTTGTGTTCTGCAACTTTACTGAATTCATGTACTTATTGTTTTTTTTTGGTGGAGTGGTGGAGTCTTTAGGGCTTTCTATATATATGGTCATGTCACCTGCAAACAAATTTAATTTAGCTTGTTCCTTTTCAATTTGGATGCCTTATATTTCTTTCTCTTGTCTTATTGCTCTCTCTAGGATTTCCAATACTATATTGAGCAGAAATGGTGAGAGTGAGCATCCTTGTCTACTTCTTGATCTTAGAGAAAAAGTTTTTAATATTTCACTGTTGAGTATGATGTTAGCTGTAATTTTGTCACATATGGCCTTTATTTTGTTGAGATATACCTAATTTGTTGAGAGTTTTTGCTGTGAAGATATACTGAATTTTGTCAAATGCTTTTTCTGCATCTAACCCAGGTTTTTCTTAATGTTAGTACTTGAAAGGACTTTTTACAACTTCAAGAGAAAGATACTTCTTTTAATGTTAAAATTACAAAGAATTCTCTTTTTTGAATTTACAGAAATTTATATTCCAAAGCTTCTAAAGAAGAGTCTCTAGTGCTATTACTTTTACCCAACTTCCCAACAGAACTCAAGCTTAAACTTTTACAAATAAGCTGTTAAGAACATTATTCTGAAGAAAAACTTAGTGTTAGACTTAGTGTACTGTTTTTTTTTGCTCATTTAAAGTGAGACTTTGTAGTTACTCTGATGAACCATTTGATCTGTATCACATTTAAAAAACATATATAGATACAGGAAAAGTAGTGGATACATGCTTATATCTGAAAAATTATTTTTTGAGACAGCATCTTGCTCTGTCACCAGGCTGGAGTGCAGTGGCATGATCTTGGCTCACTGCAACTTCCGCTTCCTGGGTCCAAGTGATTCTTCTGCCTCAGTCTCCCAAATAGCAAGGACTACAGGTACGCACCACCATACCCAGCTAATTTTTGTATTTTTAGTAGAGATGGAGTTTCACTATTTTGGTCAGGATGGTCTTGATCTCTTGACCTTGTGATCCGCCTGCCTTGGCCTCCCAAAGTGCTGGGATTATAGGTGTGAGCCACTGTGCCCAGACATATCTGAATAGTTTTACACTAGTGAATTAGTGTTTCATTTATGCAACTTTTCAAAGTTAATAGTGGGCAATGTATACATTGATTTTTCCCAAAATTGTTTTTAAATTTCATGTGTATTTCTTCATAAAAGGGACTTTGATTTGACAAACATGAGTTAAAACTACAACCAAACATCACAATGAAAATACTGTTTTGGAATATTTTTTCTAAAAATTAGTTATGGTTAATTTCTTAATACATACATAAATAATGTCTATTACAATACATAAATAGTAATAAATGACTATATATTTTTATATTGTTTCTTGTCAAAGACTTTTCCTGTATAATTTCTCCATGCAGTTTCAACTAATAATTTGGAAGATGAAAAGAATAAGTATTTAATCATTTCTTAGTCACTTTTTACTGTGCTTGCAGAATAAGAAGCAGCAAAGTTTTAAAGTTTTAGAGCCTATCTCACATAGACACAAATAGAGCTATAATTGCAGAATATCGACATAAAAAACAGACAACAAATTTCAAAGACATTTTGATGACAGAAGCAAGTAACTCTGTAGTCAACATAAATTGATGGCGAAAGATTGAGATTTTTGACCCTTGATCATGAAAAAGTACCAAACAAACCCTAGAATAAATATAGCAGAATAGAAAGCATTCAAGGTACCATTCTGGAGTCCATTCTTTTGCATATCATAACCTGTTGGGAGATGCTGAAATAGAGGCATAAATCAAAGTGTCCAAGTGATCACATCTGTAAAGTTTGTGTAATGTGCAGTGTACAGTCTTCTGTAACCTTAATAACCAATGTCTTTGATTTTATTTGCTGGTTATCTTTAACTTGGTTGATTTTCCTATGTGCATAGAAAGGCACTTTGGCAATGAATCCTGCCATCACTTTGTTGCCTCCTTGTGTCAATCTTTGTCATTAAATCTTCAATTTATTAAGAACAATCAAATTTTCTGCTGTTACTAGCTTATATTTTCTATATTTACTTCCTGAAACATTAAAATCAGGAGAAATATTGCCAGTCTCCTAAAAACTCCCCATGTCTTCTATTCTTTTTCAGGATATAAGAAATGACTATTCTGAGTGTGATATGCTTATCATAGCAAATTTGTTGAAATGATTAATAAATAATTGGCACCTCCTCAATATCATATCACTGATATATTTTAAAGAAACAAGCAGAGATTCATTGAATGCTTGCTTTTCTCAGCAAATTGATTTGATATCAACTGTGACAGCTGGAAACCACTGTGGCCACAGATCCCCAAGAGAGCTCCTGTGGTAGGCAAGTATCTCCAAGACCTGTGGACTTACAACCTACAACAGAAGTTGACATGTGGCCATGTCCACTTCAGATATTAATTTTATTGCCTTATCTTTCAGTTGAAAGTGTTAGGCTTTTTCCTTATTTTTTTAGTGTTCTGAGAAATTAGAAAATATAACACTGATTTATCGAAATTATTAGTGAATAATTTTGCTCCCTTCCTGGGTGAGGCAAGGAGCTTAAAACACTTAGCTTCATTTACATTCTTCCCAACCAATGTGTTATTATTTTTTGTATTGTCAGCGTTTATTGAGATTTACTCACAGGTTTCCAAATTTCCTTGTTCATTATTATTATTTGTATTTTTTATCTCTATATCTTCGTCATCAATTATTTTTCTATTCTCTGAAAACATCCTTTATAAAGTCCTTTGGGTGTAGGTCTCTTAGTGGTAAAAACTTTCCATTAGTCATGTCCCTAAAAATGTCTTCATTTTGCCTTTATTTTTGCTGGTCCTAAATTATTGGCATTACTAAATCTGATAATTGATATTTTTCATTAGTTTTAGAAAATTTAAAGTCAAAATCTCCACAAACATTGCCTGTTACTCATTTTTTTTTCTCCTCTTCTTGTTGTTGAATTTTGGTATCTCTTACAGAATTATCTGTCTTTTACATTCTCTTCTGTGTTTTTTATCTTTTGTTAGCAGGTGTGCTGCATTCTGGAGAGTTGCTTCCGACCTGTTTTCTGTTCACTGTCTCTTACCTGTTCAATATATTGTTAATTCTGCCCATTGAATTCTTAATTTTGTTTATGAATTACTCAATTCTAGGATTTTAATTTGTTTCTTTTTCAAATCTGCTGTCACTTTTTATAGTTATCAGTTTCCTACTGAAATTTTACAGTTTACTTTTCTTCTCCTTGAAAATGTTAGGTACAGTTTTACTGTGACTAACAATGCCTGTGGCTATACTGTTTATTTTTATTACTCCTAGTTCTTGCCCATGGTATCTTGCCATGTTTCAGTGTGTGGTGGACATTGCATTTGAAAAAGTATTTGTTGAAATAATTTAAGTCTTAGCATCCTAAGCCTATCATCTATTATTTGCCTCTGAAGAGGGGTGCTAACAATCTAGGATATTCTTACTCTAAGCTTCACAGCTTGAGATTTTAGGGGCCACTGAAATTTGGACAGGGATGAAGCTGGAGGCCATTATCCTTTGCAAATTAACACGGGAACAGAACATGAGATCTGATTGATTTTTTAAAAACTCATTAATTTTCTTGCCTTATCTTTTAGTTGAAAGTGTTATGCTCTTTCTTTGTCTTTCAGTATTCATCTGAGAAATTATAAACATCATCAATTTGTCAAAACATGGTTAAATACCACATATTCTCACTTATAAGTGGGGGCTAATGATGAAAACACATGGACACGTAAAAAGGATTAACACACACTGGGGATTATCAGAGGGTGGAGCATGAGAGGAGGGAGGTGATCTGGAAAAATAACTAATGGGTACAAGACTTAATACCTGGGTGATGAAATAATCTGTACAACCAACCTCCATGACACAAGTTTACCTATGTAACAAACCTGCACATGTACCCTTGAATTTAAAGTTAAAAAAAAAAAGGAAGACTGCAGACTGGGAAGGATTGGTTTATTTTTGGTTCACGACAACTCTGAGGGTATAGCCATTTGGAACTCAATTCTCTCTACTGCATGGGGCTTGAGCTCTGGCTTTTTCCCGTTAGCTTAAAAAGGCTTTCAAAAGCACCTATGAGCTCCTTCTTTCAGATCAGCAAATGCCCCCAAGGTACTCTTTACCCAAATGCCCTCAAGGTACCCCTTTCCCCAAGTCTTAGATTTTTACCCTGTAATTCCTTATTCAGATATGTTTTTGGTGCTTTTAAGAAACTTTTAAAATAACATATTTCATTGAATTTTGTGTATTTTTTTCCCAGAGGATGGTCTGATTTGGTTTGAATTACTTTGTCTTCTCTTATCCGAAGCAGAAATTTCTTTATCTCTTCATGTCTTTCATTCCATTTTCTTGGCTTCTCTCTCTCTCTCTCTCTCTCTCCTCTTTCTGTGTGTATGTGTGTGTGTGTGTGTATCACTTTTGCTCTCACTCTAAAAATACTTCTGGAGTGACTTTTTTCAGAAGAAAAAGAAAACATGGAAGGCAAACACTAAAGTCATTTTATCTCAGTATTTTTAAGGCATTTTCCCACTGTTTTTAACAGTTATTGTTGCTCATGGGAAGACTAATATTACTATGTCTTTGGTTTTATTGTATATACAGAAAATACTTGGTTTTCTAGGAAAATTAGCACCAGATCAATTCACTGATTATAATCCATTTAAAATGGATTACTGGGATACTGTTTCCTGATAAGAATAAATGACACCTTGTTATGCCATTTTCTAAATTCATATTTTACTTTCTAACACAATCATAAAGACAGTAAGTTTTATAAAAATATTTTAAGACATTCACCAAGGGCCTATCTTAAATCATTTGATAATTCTTCTTTGAAGACCCTTTCTGGTTATTTTTTTTTTCCCCTGGTTGATTTTCTTTTCCTTCATCCTTAATTGACCTAACTCTGCTAATCTTCATTTAAATAATTTTGTTGGTTACTTAAAAAGTTACCAAGACTTTTATCAGCTCTATGAAATCTTACATCTTTCAAGATTTGCAATTTTACTTTGAAATAAAGTTGTGCTATGTATTTATCACACATTTATTAAGATAGGGGTTGGGTATTTGAGTGAGTCAGGACTAATTTTACAAGTTCGTTAATGAATACTTTTGAAGCTTGACTGCTTCTCTAAGCAATTTCATAGCTATAAATATTCAGAGAATAGGGCATAGCTGGCAAGGTGGCCAAATAGGAACAGTTCTGGTCTGCAACTCCCAGCAAGATCAATGCAGAAGGCAGGTGACTTCTACATTTCCAACTGAGGTACCTGGCTTATCTCACTGGGACTGGCTAGACTGTAGGTGAAGCCTATGGAGGGTGAGATAAAGCAGGGTGGGGCGTCACCTCACTTGGGAAGTGCAAGGGGTTGGGAACTCCCTCCCTTAGCCAAGGGAAGCCGTGAGGGATGTGCCTTAAGGAACGGTAAACTCTGGCCTGGATACTATGCTTTTCCCATGGTCTTCACAACCAGGAGATTCCCTCAGGTGCCTATACCACCAGGACCCTGGGTTTCAAGTACAAAACTGGGAGGCTGTTTGGGCAGACACCAAGCTAGCTGCAGGAATTTTTTTTTTTAATACCCCAGTGGTGCCTGAAACACCAGCAAGACAGAACCGTTCACTCCCCTGAAAAGGGGACTTAAGCCAGGAAGCCAAGTGGTCTAGTTCAGTGGATCCCACCCCCACAGAGCCCAGCAAGCTAAGATCCACTGACTTGAAATTCTTGCTGCCAGCACAGCTGTCTGAAGTAGAGGATGCTTGAGCTTGATCTGGGGAGGAGCATCTGCCATTACTGAGGCTTGAGTAGGCAGTTTTCCCCTCACAGTGTAAACAAAGCTGCCAGGAAATTTGAACTGGGCAGAGCCCACCACAGCTTGGCAAAGCTGCAGTAGCCAAGACTGCCTCTCTAGATTCCTCCTCTCTGGGCAGGACATCTCTGAAGGAAAGGCAACAGTGTCAGTCAGGGGCTTATAGATAAAACTCTCATCTCCCTGGGACAGAGCACCTGAGGGAAGGGGTGGCTGTGGCTGCAACTTCAACAGACTTAAATGTTCCTGCCTGCCAGCTCTGAAGAGAGCAGTGGATCTCCCAGCAGAGTGCTCAAGCTCTGCTGAAGGACAGATTGCCTCCTCAGGCAGATCCCTGACCCCCATGCTTCCTGACTGGGAGACACCTCATACAGGAGAGCTCCAGCTGGCACCTGGCAGGTGCCCCTTTGGGATGAACCTTCCAAAAGAAGGAACAGGCAGTAATCCTTGCTGTTCTGCAGCCTCTGCTGATGATACCCAGGCAAACAGGGTCTGGAGTGGACCTCCGGCAAACTCCAGTAGACCTTCAGCAAAGGGGCCTGACTGTAGAAGGAAAACTAACAAACAGAAAGGAATAGCATCAACACCAACAAAAGGGACAACCACATAAATCCATGAAAATGAGGACAAACCACAAAAAGCACAAAGAGGCCGAAAATTCCATAGAGTGCCTTTTCTTCTCCAAAGGATCACAATTCTTCACCAGCAAGGGAACAAAACTGGGCAGAGAATGAGTTTGATGAATTCATAGAAGGAGGCTTTAGAAGTTGGATAATAACAAATTCCTCTGAGTTAAAGGAGCATGTACTAACCCAATGCAAGGAAGCTAAGAACATCAGTGTGAAAATCCTCAATAAAATGCTGGTAAACTGAATTCAGCAGCACATTGAAAATCTTATCCACTGTGACTTATCTGTTATGTTTGCAGACAACATAATTGTATATTTAGAAAACCGCATTGTCTCAGCCCAAAAACTCCTTGAGCTGATAAGCAACTTCAGCAAATTCTCAGGACAAAAAATCAGTTTGCAAAAATCACAAGCATTCCTATACACCAATAGCAGACAGCCAAATCATGAATGAATTCTCATTCATAAATGCTACAAAGAGAATAAAATACCTAGGAATACAACTTAAAAGGGATGTAAAGGACCTCTTCAAGGAGCACTACAAACCATGGCTCAAGGAAATAAGAGAGGACACAAACAAATGGAAAAACAGTCCATGCTCATGGACAGGAAGAATTAATATTGTGAAAATTGCCATACTGCCTGTCATGAAAATGGCCATACTGCCCAAAGTAATGTATAGAATCAGTGCTATTCCCATTAAGTACCATTGACTTTCTTCACAAAATTAGAAAAAACGACTTTAAATTTCAGATGGAACAACAACAACAAAAAAAGCCCATATAGCCAAGACAATCCTTAGCAAAAAGAACAAAGCTGGAAGCATCATGCTACCTGACTTCATACTACACTATGAGCCTACAGTAACCAAAACAGCATGGTACTGTTACCTAAACAGATACATAGACCAATGAAACAGAACAGAGGCCTCAGAAATTATGCTACACATCTACAACCATCTGTTCTTTGACAAACCTAATAAAGACAAGCTATGGGAAAAGAATTCCTTATTTTGTTTTTTGAGACTGAATCTTGCTCTTTCACCAAGTTTGGAGTGCAGTGGTGTGATCTTGGCTGACTGCAACCTCCGCTTCCTGAGAGTTCAAGTGATTCTCCTATCTCAGCCTCCTGAGTAGCTAGGATTACAGGCACATGCCACCACGCCTGGCTAATTTTTTGTATTTTTAGTAGAGACAGGGTTTCACCATGTTAGTCAGGGAGGTCTTGATCTTCTGACCTCATCACCCGCCCACTCCCAAAGTTCTGGGATTACAGCAATGAGCCACTGTGCCTGGCCAGGATTCCCTGTTTAATAAATGGTGTTGGGAAAACTAGCTAGGCATATGCAGAAAATTGAAACAGGACTCCTTCCTTACACCTTATACAAAAATTAGCTCAGGGTGGATTAAAGACTTAAATATAAGACCTAAAACCATAAAAATCCCAGAAGAAAACCTAGGCAGTACCATTCAGGACATAGGCATTGGCAAAGATTTCATGACCAAAACATCAAAAGCAATGACAACAAAGTCAAAACTGGCAAATGGGATCTAATTAAAGAGCTTCTGCACAGCAAAAGAAACTATCATCAGAGTGCACAGGAAACTTATAGAATGGGAGAAAATGTTTGCAATCTATTCATCCGACAAAGGGCTAATACTCAGAATCTACAAGGAGCTTAAATTTACAAGTAAAAACACAACCCCATCAAAAAGTGGGCAAAGGATATGAATAGACACTTCTCAAAAGAAGACATTTATGCAGCCAATAAGCTGGGAAAAAAAGCCCATCATCACCGGTCATCAGAGAAATGCAAATCAAAACCACAAGGAGATACCATCTTAAGCCAGTTAGAATGGCGATCATTATAAAGTCAGGAAAAACATGCTGGAGAGGATGTAGAGAAAGAGGAATGTTTTTACACTGTTGGTGGGAGTGTAAATTAGTTCAACCATTGTGGAAGACAGTGTGGAGATTCCTCAAGGATCTAGAAGCAGAATTGCCATTTGACCCAGAAATCCCATTACTGAGCATTTACCCAAAGGATTATATGTCATTATACTATAAAGACACATGCACATGTATGTTTATTGAACTACTGTGCACAACAGCAAAGACTTGGAACCAACCCAAATGCCCATCAATGATAGACTAGATAAAGAAAACGTGGCAGGTATACACTGTGGAATACTATGTAGCAATAAGAAAGGATGAGTTCATGTCCTTTGCAGGACATGGTGAAGCTTGAAGCTATCATTCTCAGCAAACTAACACAGGAACAGAAAACCAACACTACATGTTCTCACTAATAATTGGGAGTTGAACAATGAGAACACATGGACACAGGGAGGGGAACATCATATACCAGGGCCTGTCAGGGGCTGGGGGACTAGGGGAGGGATAGCATTAGGAAAAATACCTAATGTAGATGATGGTTTTATGTGTGCAGGAAACCACCATGGCACATATATACTTATGTAACAAATCTGCACGTTCTGCATATGTATCCCAGAACGTAATGTATAATTTAAAAAAATAATTCAGATAATAAACCACACAGCAACGGCCTTATGTAACACTGGTTTCCAATGCCTCTTCCTGGAAGCTTCTAGTATATTTTTATCTTTGGTGTGTTACAAAATTCTGTGGAGGTATTTCTGATACTGGTCTTTGTCATTCATTCTGCTCAGCATTTACTTATTTTAATTTAAAACTATGTGTCCTTGGTGCTGGGACGTTTGCCTCTTGTTATCTGAGTCCATCTACCTATCATGTTCTAGAGATTTTACAGATTTCTAGTCTGCTGATGGCTTATCTTCCCTTTGTGGTGCTGCAATGAGATAACTGTCCTTCATATTTCTTTGCTGTCATTTTTATAGCCATTTTTGAGGAAGGAGATGTAAACACCTATGTGCATAGTCTGCTATGTAGAAGCAGAAGCTTCAGTGCCATAGTATTATTTATATTAGAAGCAGAGTACTTTACTGAATGGAAATATCATTATAAGTCTCTATATAACTACATATTTATCATATTATATCTTATTTATGCCAACCCTCTATTAGTGAATATTTAGATCATTTATGATTCCTTAAAGTCATTTTTGAATTTTTTTGATTAATTTTTTATGTTTCCAATTTTAAAATCTCTTTTCTCTAGATGCATATAAAACATCTACAAACAAAACACTACTATAACTCAAATTTATGTTCTATATTAGAGAAATATTCCATTTTTTTCTGAATGTGATGATCCTTTGAAGATCAATTAGGAGAGACTGACTCCTTTGGTGGCCAAACAAGAAGGAAGTTCAGCTTAAAGAGCTTTTCACAGCTAATCTGGAGAGGAATAAATACCCAGAGATAGGTCTTCATTTTCCAGTACAATGGAAACTGAGCTGAAAGGGTAGAATGGTATGACTGTTGATATTGACAGGCATGCCTGCTAAAAGCAACCAACATTTTTCCCAGCATTAGGCAGTCATCCTCAAGAGCAGTTAAAATGGGAGCAAAGTGAGACATTCTCTATTAGGAGGAGTCAATACCAAAGGTTGGTGAAAGGCATTTTTGGCTGCCTCTTAGACATAAGAAATACATAAGAAATCATAGGTGGATTAAAAAATGTTTTAAACATATGTTCCAAATCAGTTATCCTAACTAGTCTCACATTGGTACAGTTTTTGAAGTTTTTCATCATTGATTTATACAACAGAAAGATGACTCTAAAAGTATACGGTATGTTCTATGATAAAGTCATATTAGTGCCAATTAGTTGGCTACTAAATCTTTATTAATGGTGTGACTTTTTGAAAATTAACACAAAAGCCTATAGAGGGCTTATTAATGGGATATAGAGCATTGGTTTTCCAGAGAGTACCTATTTCTTTAAATGCGTGACTGCCCCAAAGTAATCAGAAATTCAGATTGTAGCTGAGCTTTTTCTCCTAGTAGGAACTGTACATAATGTGTTCAAGGACAAGAAGTGACCAAGATTTATTCCTTTGTGTCACAGATATCTAAAGCTGAGATGTGGTATATAAAAAAAGCTTTTGTTGAAAGGTGGAAATTATTGTAACTCTAATAATTAAAATTATTGAAAATGAGCACAACTCCAACTTTTAAAATTTTTTCTCTTCAACATTATTTATGGCTACTGGTTCTCTTTGCAATTATGCTTATCTGTTGAGAAGTAACTTTTTCAGTCTAGTATTTTATTCTTGAACCAGTGCAGAACTTACAAAAATGCTGTAATTGCAAGCGCACTCAAGAATGGAATGTTCTGTAGGAATACTCTGAGGCATCTGCATCTGGCTAGGAGTCAAAAGTTCTTGGCTTAGCTTCATTCTATCTCATCTGTAAAACTGGATTCTTAATATTAGGTCTGACTAACTGAAAGATTTTGAAGAATAAATAGAACTATGGGTATAAACATAGTATGTAAAAGCAAGATATTTACATTTTTACATATCCTTGGGAATTTCTGGGATCTCATTTTGAAAAAGAGGAAGGAAATATCTTGTTGTCCTCTGCTCCATTGTTAGGTTATTGGGTATATTAATCGGCTTGGGCCACCCGAACAAAACACCATAGACTGGGTAGTTCAAACAACGGAAATGTATTTTCTCACAGTTCTGGATGCCATAAGTCCAAGATCAAGTTTCCAGCCAATTCAGTTTCTGGTAAGGATTCTCTTCTTGTCTTGCAGATGGCCACGTTTTTGCTGTATCCTCACATGGCCTTTCCTCAGTGCATGCACATGGAGGAGAGAAAGTAAGCTCGCTCTCTCCCTCCCTGTAAGGACACTAATGACATCAGGGCCCTATCCTCGTTTAACCTTAATTAGTTTCATACTCCAGTTACAGCCACACCAAGGGTTAGGGCTTCAACATACGAATTTTGGTGGGGAGCAGGTACACGACCATTCCGTCCGTAACATCAGGGAAGATTATCTTGTCTGGAATTACAGAGTCCTCGGCAGCAGGCTCATAAATAGCAGTGCCTCAAATGAGGCATCAATACAGAAAAAGAACTGAGTGCTAGAGATTTTTCAGAACTTCTCAAGAAGCTTTCCCAAGAAGGCTCTTCTGTTCTTGGTCAGTACTTGAAGAGAACAAAATATTTAATTTTCGAGATGCCACTATTAATTATGTCCATACAATTTCTGATGTTGTCAAAACATTTTGAGCCTTATTGGACTCAAGGTATCTATACCAGAGTCATAGCAGTTAATTGTTTTTATTGATTTTCCCATTGCAAACTTCTTAATATAATATAAATTACCTGCTTTATGGTTTTGGAACCTATATTCTAAAGACAGAAAAAGAATGCAATTTTAATTTTAATCAAAATCAGGCAGTAACTTGATGCCAGCCATGTAAATACTGGAAAAAACAATTTATAAAACTAAGAGGATATATAAGTAAACACTGTAAACAATACATTATAGGAAGATGAGTCCTTTTAACCCAGGTGGCATCATTTGGCATTTATGTCTATGCTTATGTAGTAAACTTTATGTACTCTGAGATCCTGCAGTTGGGTAGGCTCTGTGTGATGGAGTGGCAGTGGACTTGTATTCTGTGCTAGGGTGAGGGTATAGTTAGCAGGGAGCTTGTCCTGAGGTGGTGGTGTGTCCCTGTGGATAGGAGAAAACAGTGATTCTAGAAGTACAGATTATTCATAAATCAAGAGGTGCTCACTTTGGAGAAGTCTGCCAACAGGTACTAGGGTCTGTCTGTATTCCTGATTTAAATTTGGAGGGCTAAAATGTCTTCTGTTCATGTTATGGGCTAAAATGACTTATCTTTAACCACTCTGTCATGTGAGCCTCAAATGACAGAGAAATATTTTTCCTGGAAATGTTCTGCAACAATCTTTACATAATTTTATATATTAAAAAAAAATTTAGGTGAAGACTCTGAGGGCTAACAATTTACTAAGATTGACAAGACATTTCTAGGGGGAGAGTCAAAATTAGAAGGCAAACCTATTAGAAAATGGCTATATAGAGACAATTTTTACTGAGATGTATCATTTGTTCTCCTGAGCATTTTTCTTTGTTTCTGAAACAGAATGTTAAATGATACTTTGTCTTGGTTTTGACTAAGGCCTCAAAGACTAAGAACAAAACAATATTTGCCAAGCATCTCCCTATTCCAAAGTGAGGTACTAGATGTGCCAAGGATGTGGTCATCTGGCATGTATAAACCCCAGCAGCTGGTCTGGAAGAGGACAGCCCAATGTTTGCTTTTTACCTCAAGTCTGTGGGAGGCAGAATTTGACATCAAAAATTCATAGACCTAGTGGATTAATATCTTCCTTAGACTTAAGGGTTCTAAGGGTGAAAATCCATTGAACTGTTGTGGGGGAAAAAACTGCATCAATGTAGTTTAGCACCAATGGCTGGGTAATGGTGCTAAATGGCTCTCTTCTGAGGGCCAAGCAGAAGAGAGAAACATCCTTAGAACAATCCTTCAAAGGAGCTGCAGGTGGTGGACAGTGGTTGTGGGCTATTGATTGGATTCCAACAAGATAGTTGCGGGCACCCAGAGTGTTGGGGCCTGAAATTAGGGCTTAAAAGAGGCCAGTAATATATGACTTCTGTTCTGGGACATGCAATGGAGGTTTCCAGTAAATGGTATTGAATCTCTGAGAAAGCTACAGAAATATCTTGTAATTATAAACATCCACCAAGCCCAGAGCACAGCTTAAGTCCTTTTCCCTGAAGGGGTCAGAAAACATGGAGTTGGAAGAGAGGAACAGAGGAGCAAGGCAAATAATTGAAGCACATGTTGGCAACCACATTTGCTTGACCTGGGAGAAGTCTTAACTTTAAAAGATATGCAGGGTTTGATGATTACATGGCCCCACACATTTTAATTAAGAAAGAACAACTTCTTTCAGCTAAAGGTAACCTGAGAACTTTTTATTATTTGAGAGTTGCCATATGAAAGTTATGGGATTTTCTTGAGATTTTATCCTTGGACAGAGCCAGAACTGGCCACAAAAGTGAGTTTAATAGAATGTGTGTGTGTATGTACATTGAGGGAAGGGCACTGAGCAGTAGTATTAGAGCATTTTTAATTGGTATTCTATAAGATGTTGCTTAATCAAACAAATAGCTATATATTTGTAGTTTCTGCAGAAAACTTCATCTTATGCCCATCAGGCAATCTAGTACTTATAGATAAATAGCTAATCTTTCACTCGAAAGTGAATATCTTGAGTACCTGCTTAGTATATTATTCTCTAATTCATAATACAATGTCTGCCATATGCCCAATAAATATGTGTTGGATGAGCAGCTACTTGTAAGTAGTATGGCTTAAGAGCTTAGGTTCTGTATTTAGATAAAGCTGGGTTCAAATCCCAGCTCCACCATTTGTTTGCTGTGTGATTTTAGACAATTTTTACGTTTCTTTGTGCCTCAGTCTTGCCTTTTACATAGATATAATAGTAGTTTACTGAGCTTTAGGAGAAGTATATAAGATAATGTAACTGGATATAAGCACATGGCCTGAGTCACATAGTGATCAATTTGTAGCAGTCATAACTTACCATGTTTGTAAACTGTTTCTATATTTTATCTCTTGTATAAAGAGCTTACATTCCCAGATACTGTTAGCTTAAGCTGAGTTTTAGTCAAAAGAAACATGCTACTTTAAGAAACCAATTAAAGTAGTTCCTTTTCTCCCTCCTTCCTTCCCTTTCTTCAGCTTTAAGCATATTACCTTGAGCAAGGTATGATAAGTTCAGAACAGATTAAAAAAATGGGAAAGAGTTTTACAGTTTTCTGCCTCATAGTTCCTTGGGGAGAACACAGGAATACTCAGCAGAAGTACTGCAGTCAGTCATGAGGCAGAGAGAGAGGGGGCAACTGAGAGCAAGTGACTTTATTGTGGTTTCTGCAGGAATAAAAGGGCGAGGCAGGGCAAGCAGGGTTAGGGTTGACTAGTGTTAATAATTTCAGTGAGCTCTGAGGCCTAGGGGCTCATCCTGGGGAAATTAGGCTTTGTATATAATGGTCTGGCTCCTGGGGAAGTGGTTGGAGGTGTGGACTTAATCACCTGTTCCAGAGGGGTAACTGACTATCCTCTAGCCAAGGCCTCATGACTGAGTCAAGACACCAATTTAAAAACTAAGAGACGGAAAGATGGCTGACTAGATCCAGCCAGGTGGAACAGCTCTCATCAAGGGACTGGGATGATGGGCATGCTTTTAACAAATCTTCATAAGGAAGGTGACAAGAGTGGATGGAGGCAAGACACAGAAGCTGGGCTGAAGTGGGAGAAAACTGGGAACCTTGCATGAGGCTACCATGCACTGGGACTCATTTTTGGACCACAACAGCTCTAGAGTAATAGGTGAGTTGAACTGGCAAGGAGCAACCTGCTCTTACCACCAGACTCTGGAACCCCAGCAGGTCAACACCCTTGACCACCATGAACACTTGAGTTGGGAGGGAGAGCTGCTCAAAGAAGTAGTAGGGGCAGCAAGCCAGCTGATATGGAGTCCAGAGGGTTCGATGTGGGACTGTCTACAGTGGAGCATTGCCAGGAGTGGTCATCCCCTTAGGCTGACTTGCTCCCATAGGATACTTCCACCCTAGGAGAATTATCAGACTTGATCTCTGCAGGGTGATCTTGCCTGTCAGACAGGGCTGGTCTGACCTGAGCACTCTTTGGCCTACTGGCCTCACTTGGGGTCCCAGACTGGCTACACCTGCTTGCAGGGCAGTCTTAGGTGACACTGGAGCTCACACAGTGGCTTCTATGCCATCCAACTATGCCTGACTGGTGGAGAGCTCCAATGAGGCATCCTCTATGGCCTTGCACAAGCCTGCCTACTTCCTCCTCATACTGCAGTTTTCCCTAGAGCTCAGAGAAACTCCCCACATTGCTTTGCTGGTGTGTGTCTGCAAGGGCAGGTTTTGCTTTCCTTGTCCACCCCCAGTGTGAGGGAGTATAGTTTGCCTCCCCTTTCCCCAGTGACCACTATTGCAAACAGATCCTTGGTGGCACAGAGTCAGCAAGCCCCACCCCTTCCAGCACCCTGCCCTCCTGCTAACACTGTACAGAGAACAGGAGATCCTCCCACAGCCTGAGTGAGAACTCCTGCTTTTGGGGAGTAGAGAAGATATCCAGTTCTATGCCCACCCCATTGCTCCACTCCTGTGCCAAGACCACCTCCAGTGCTACCATGCATACAGTTTGCAGCATGGGCCCCTGCTTCCACTCCCCACTTTCCCAGCCTCACCCCCTCCCCCTGCTGTGTTGCCTCTGTCACTGTGGTGAGTACATGCAGGGAGGCAGGCACACCGGCACCCATTAGCACTCTGCCACACCTTGGCTCCCCAGGTACAGACAATTTCAAACTTTGAGAAACTAGAGAACAAAGTTGGGGCCTAATACAAGTCCCTCAGAGTTAGAGCATGCAGTCCAGGAGTTGAGAACTGACCATTGGCTCCCTAAAATCTCCCAGAAAAGAAACTAGAAACTAGTTGGCTGAATTTGACTTAATACCAAAATCAACCCCTCAAGGTCATCAAATGGGATAACAGGAAAAGGAAAATCCACAAGTCAGCAACTTCAAAGACTGAAGGTAGACAAGTCCTCAAAGATAAGAATCAGTGCAAGAATGCTGAAACTTCAAAAACCCAGAGTATCTTCTTTCCTCCAAATGACCACGTCACTTTTCCAGCAAGGGTTCTGAACTGGACTGAGAGAGCTGAAATGACAGAAATAGAATTCAGAATATAGATGGCAGTGAAGATCACTGAGCTACAGAAGTACACTGAAAGCCAATGCAAGGAAGCTAAAAATGATAAAACAATGCAGGAGCTAACAGACAAAGTAGCCAGTTTAGAAAAGAATGTAACCAACCTGAGAGAGCTGAAAAACATGCTACCAGAATTCCGTAATGCAATTATAAGTATTAATAGCAGAAGAGACCAAGCAGAGGAAAGAATCTCAGAGCTTGAAGCCTGACTTTTTGAAATCAAATGATCAGACAAGAATAGAGAAAAAATAAAAAGGAATGAACAAAACATCTGAGGAATACAGGAGGACAATATAGAGAGACTGAGTCTATGACTCATTGATGTAACTGAAAGAGATGGGGAGAATGGAACCAGCTTGGAGAACAGATTTCAGGATATCATTCATGGATCTTCCCTAACATAGCTGGAGAGGCCAACATTCAAATTCAGGAAATACAGAAAACCCCAGTAGGACATTTCATGGGAAGATCATCCCCAAGATGCATAATTATCAGGTTTTCCAAGAATGAAATAAGAGAAAAAAATGTTAAAGGCAGCTAGAGAGAAAGGTCAAGTCATTTACAAAGGGAAGCACATCAGACTAACAGCAGACATCCCAACCAAAAACTCTACAAGCCAGAAGAGATTGGAGGGCAATATTCAACATTTTAAGAAAAGAAAATTTAACCCAGAATTTCATATCTGGTCAAATCTTCATAAGTTAAGGAGAAATAAGATCTTTTTTATACAAGAAAATGCTGAGGGAATTCATTGCTATGGGACCTGCCTTACAAGAGCTCCTGAAGAAACCAATAAATATGGACCAGCCACTACAAAAATATACTGAGGTACACAAATGTAATCACATAAACAAGTCTGCAAAATAGCTAACACCATAAAGACAGGATCAAATCCACACATATCAATACTAACCTTAAATATAAATGAGCTAAATGCAATACCCCAATTAAAAGACACAGTGAAAGCTGGACAAAGAACCAAGACCCACTGGTATGTTGTCTTCAAGAGACCCATCTCATGTGCAGTGACACACAGAGGCTCAAAATAAAGAAATGGAGAAAAATTTACCAAGCAAATGGAAAACAGAAAAAAAGCAGGGGTTGCAATCTTAGTTTCTAACAAAACAGTCTTTACACCAATAAAAATAAAAAAAAGAGAAAGGCATTACATGATGGTAAATGGTTCAATTCAATAAAACCTAGCTACTCTAAATATAAATGTACCCAACATAAAAGCACCCAGATTCATAAAACAAGTTCTTAGAAACCTTCAAAGAGACTTAGATTCCCACACAACAATAGTGGGAGACTTTAACACCCCGCAATATTAGATCATTGAGGCAGAAATTAACAAAGATATTCAGAACCTGAATTTAAAACTGGATCCAATAGACCGAATTGACATTTATAGAACTCACCACCCAAAAATTACAGAATACACATTCTTCTCATCACAACATGGCATATACTATAAATTTTATAATATAATTGAAAGTAAAACACTCCTCAGCAGATGCCAAAGAACAGAAATCATAACAAACACTCTTGGACCACAGTGCAACCAAATTAAATATCAAGACCAAAGAATTCACTCAGAATCATAAAATTACATGGAAATCGAATATCTTGCTCCCAAATGACTTTTGGGTAAATAATGAAATTAAGGCAGAAATCAAGAAGTTCTTTGAAACCAATGAGAACAAAAGTACAACATATCAGAATCTCTGGGACACAGCTTAGGCCACGTTAAGAGAGAAATTTATAGTGCTAAATGCCCACATCAAAAAGTTAGAAAGATCTCAAGTGAACAACCTTACCTGACAACGAAAGAACTAGAGAGCCAAGAACAAACCAACACCAAAGCAAGCAGATGACAAGAAACAATCAAAATCAGAGCTGAACTGAAAGAGATTAAGACATGGAAAACCATTCAAATGATCAACAAGTCCAGGAGCTAGTTTTTTGAAAAAAATTAATAAAATAGATTGCTAACTAGAATAATAAAAGAAAATTTAAACAAACACAATTACATGTGACAAGGAGGATATTACCACTGATCTCACAATAATACACAGAAACCATCAGAGACTATTATGAAGACCACTATACACATAAACTAGAAAATCTAGAAGAAATAAATTCTTGGATACATATACTCTCTCAAGACTAAACAAAGAAGAAATCGAATCGCTGAACCAATAATAAGCTCTGAAATTATCAGTAATAAATAGCCTACTAGCTAAACTAAGCTCAGGACCAGATGAATTCATAGCTGAATTTTACTAGAATTACAAAGAAGAGCTGGTACCATTCTTACTGAAACTATTCCAAAATATTGAGTAGGAGCAACTTCTCCCTAACACTTTCTATGAGGCCAACATCATCCTGATACCCAAACCTGGCAGAGAAAAAACAAGAACAAAAAGAAAACCTCAGGCCAATACCCTAAATGAATATCAATGTAAAAATTCTCAACAAAATACCAACAAACCGAATTCAGCAGTGCATCACAAAGCTTATGCACCATGTTCAAGTATTCCTTATCCCTGGGAAGCAAGGTTGTTTAAACATGTGCAAATAAATAAATGTAATCCATCATATTAACAGAAGTAAAGATAAAAACCACTTGATTACTTTGGTAGATGCAGAACAGGCTTTCAATAAAATCCAAAACCCCTTTCATAGTAAAAACTCTCAATAAACTAGGTATTGAGGGAACATACCTCAAAATAAGAACTATCCATGACAAACTCAAAGCCACCATCATACTGAATGGGCAAACGCTTGATGCAAATCATTGGGGAAAAGTGGCACAAGAAAAGGTTGCTCTCTCTCACCACTTCTGTTCAGCATGGTATTGAATGTTCTGGCTGGGGCAATCAGGCAAGAAAAAGAAAGAAAAATCATTCAAATAGGAAGAGAGGAAGTCAAACTATCCTTGTTTGCCAACAACATGATCCTATATAAAGAAAACCCAAAGTCTCAACCCTAAAACTCTTTAAGCTGATAAACAACTTCAGCAAACTCTCAGCATACAAAATCAACACGAAAAAATCACTCACATTGGTATATATCAGCAATAGTGAAGCTGGGAGCCAAATCAGAAATGCAATTCCATTCACAATTGCCACAAAAAGAATAAAACACATAGGAATACAGCTAACTAGGGAGGTGAAAGGTCTTTGGGATATGAAATATTTCTGCAACAGAACTACAAAACAGTGCTCAGAGAAATTAGAGTTAACACAAAAAAAATCCATGCTCTTGAATAGGAAGAATTAATTTTATAAAAATGGCAATACTGCTCAAAGTAATTTATAGATTCAGTGCTTTTTCTATTAAACTACTATTGAGATTCTTCATAGAATTGGACAGAACTACATTAAAATTCATATGGAATAAAAAAAGCCTGAATAGCCAAGGTAATCCTAAGCAAAAAGAACAAAGCTGGAAGCATCACGCCACCCAACTTCAAACTATACTACAGGACTATAGTAAACAAAACACCATGTTACTGTTAAAAAACAAACACATAGACCAATGGAACAAAATGGAGAACCCAGAAATAAGGCCACACACACCTACGTTCATCTGATCTTTGCAAAATCTGACAAAAACAAGCAATGGAGAAAGGATTCCTTATTCAGTAAATGGTGCTAAGTCAACTGGCTAACCATATGCAGAAGATTGGAATTGGACCCCTTGTTTACACCATATACAAAAATTAACTCAAGATGAATTAAAGACTTATATGTTCCAGTAAAATATTTTTACTCCCTTCAGAGTCTGCTGTCGTGTGAAGTGGTACCAGAGTCAGGTTGGAAAATAAGCCACATGATACCCATTTAATGAAAAAGTAAACCCTGTTTAATGAGATTTTATGGTTTGTAGGCTTATGGTTTTAACTCTTTCTCTGCATAGCATTAGGCTTTGTTTATAATTTGATATCTTATTGCCACAAAGAGTCTGTTTTTTTCAGTCTTGATACCTCTTTTTTTAACCTTAATGCATGTCAGGTCAGCTGTGCTTCACTCCACAAGGGAGGGGGTATGATGAGGCGTGTCTGATCTGCCCGTCAAGACCAGGAATTTGGTTTTTTAGGTTTCTTGGGATCTCAGTGGCCAAGAGTGGGGTATATTCAGTCAATTGTGGGGCTTAGAATTTTATTTTTGGTTTAAAAAAAAACACAAACTGGCTGATAAATATTGAGCCTCTGTTTTCAAGTCAGAGTGTTTTCTACTGCTCTGCTAGAATATTTGTCACCAGAGTGAAGGAAATCAAAATATTTTACCTCAAAATGTATTTTTTGAGATATTTTGAAATAGCTGCCACAGGGCTAGCCCACTGAAATGGCCCCCAAATCCCCCTTTTGTTGGGGGAAATTTGCATCTGTAGAGAATCTCCATAAATGTAGCTATGCCTTCCCTTCCTAGGCTTTTCCTGGATCTAGTTTAAATTAATTAAGAATCTGACACCTTTTAAAGTCTGAAAAGAAATATTTCACATCTATTCTTTCTGAGGACTACTGCCTAGGAGGCTTCATCTACCTAACCTGGAACCCTCCTTCCTGTTAACTGCCTTGACACTAAAACCTGATTTACCAACATAACCTGCTATGGGCCCACATTCTCTTCTCTCTCCCTCCACTTCCCCCTATTCTCTTCCTCTCCCCCTCCCCTCCCCCCTATTCTCTTCCTCTCCCCCTCCCCTCCCCCCTCTCCCCTCCTCTCCACTCCCTCCCCTCCACTCCCCCCTCCCTTCCCCTCTCCTCTACCCTTCCCCTCCTTTCCCTCCTCTCCTCTCCACCTCCCCACCCCTCCCCTCACCTCTCCCCCTCCCCTCCCTTCTCCTTTCCCCTCCCTTCCCCATCCTCCTCCCATCCTTCCTCTCCCCTCTCCTCCCCATTCCTCTCCCCATTCCCTTCCCTTCTCCCCCTCTCCCCTCCCCATCCCCTCTTCCCTTCCTCTCTCCCTCTCCCTTTTCACCTCCTCCTCCCCCTCCCCTCCCTTCTCTTCTTCCCCTCTCCCCCTTCCCTTCTTCCCGTCCTCTCTCACCCTCCCCTCTTCCCTTCCTCTCTCCCCTTCCCCCCATCTCTTCCTTTCCTCTCCCCTTCTCCTCCCCTCCCCCTCCTCTCTCCTCCCCTCTCCTCTCTGCCCCTCCCCTTTCCTCTCCCCTCATTCCTCCTTTCCCTTCTCCCCTCCCCCTCCCCCTTCCCTCCTCCCATTCCTCCCCTGCTCCCCTCCTCCTCCTTTTTCTTCTTTTTCGAGAGGGAGTCTGGGCCCCCATTCCCCCCTCCCCTCTCCTCTCCCCTCTTTATGTCTCCCTTTCCCTCCCCCTCTCTCTTCTCCCCTTCCCTCTCCTCTCCCACTCCCCCTCCCTTCCTTCCTGTTTCCACCCCTCCCCCTTTCCCTCCTCTTGTTCCCTCTTTCCTTCTTCTCCCTCCTTCTTTCCCTCTCCTTCTTTCCCCTTCCTTCTTTCTCTCCTTCCTCCCTCCCTCTTCCCTCCTCCCTCCCTCTTCCCTCCTCCCCTCCCCCTCCTCCTTCTTCTCCTCCCCCTCCTCCTCCCCCTCCTCTTTCTTCTTTTTTGAGATGAATTCTGGGCCCCCATTCTCACCCTTCCCCTCCCCTCCCCTCTCCTTCTCTTCTTTTTTGAGATCGAGTGTGGGCTCCCATTCTCTCTTCTCCCCTCCTCTTCCATCACCACCTCCCCTCCTCCTCCCTTCCTCCTCTACCACCACCACCACCACCTCCTCCTGTCCCCTATCCTCCCCTTCTCCACCACCACCTCCTCCTCCTCCACCTCCTCTTCCTCCTTCTCCTCCACCTCCTCTTCCTCCTCCTCCTTTCTTCTTCTTTTTTGAGATGGAATCTGGACCCCCATTCTCTTCTCTCCTTTCTCCTCTCTCTCCTTTCTTTCCCCCCTCCCCCTCTTCCCCTCCCCTCCCCTCCCTTCTCCTCTCTTCTCCCTTCCCCTCCCCTCTTCTTTTTGAAAAGGAGTCTGGGCCCCTATTCTGTTTTCTCTTCTTCTCCTCACCTCGCCTCGCCTCGCCTTGCCTTGCCTCTCTTCTCTTCTCTTTTCTTCTTCTTCTTTTTTTTTTTGAGATGGAGTCCACCCTGTTGCCCAGGCTGGAGTTCAGTGGCATGATCTCAGCTCACTGCAACCTCTCCCTCCTGGGTTCAAGCGATTCTTCTGTGTCAGCATCTCCAGTAACTGGGATTACAGGCACCCGTCACCACACCTGGGTAATTTTTGTGTTTTGAATACAGATGGGGTTTCACCATGTTGGTCAGGCTGGTCTCAAACTCCTGACCTCAGCTGATCTGCCTGCCTTGGCCTCCCAAAGTGCTGGGATTATAGGTGTGAGCCACCATGCCTGGCTGGGTCCCCATTCTTTCTATAATCTCATGATGGTGTTCACTGGGGTTTGGGTCTTCATTTTGAAGACTCCCATGGATGCAAGTTAAATAACTTTGCATGCCTTTTCTCCTATTAATCAGTTGTCCTGATGTCTGATTTTTCAGCAACCTTTAGCAAGACCCTTGCCCTTCACAAGAGCATTGAGAAAATATGAAGATATTATTATTATATGCTGTTGCTTTTGTTTGTTCCTATGGTTTGTTTTCTTTTTTTGTGGGGGAGGGGTAAGAGGAGATAAGGTGAAGAGGAGTAAAAAGTTCAATATAGAATGTCAATTTGCAGTATTTGCTGATTATTGCAGGAAATAAAAATCCTCCTGCTTATTATTTAAAAATACAGCCCTGAATGTGTGTCCCACATTCCTACAATGAATAACAGCTGCATTAGCATTCAAAAAAAAAATCCTGGCTATTGGATTTCTATGGTGAAGGATTGTTTCAATAGACCTCACTTTGCTTTTTGAGACTATTTGCAATTTTGTTAAACTTTTAGATCACCAGCACCAAATTATTTCTGGTTCAACTGGGCAAAGCTGGGAATAAACCTAGGTTCTATTTTGCATATACATACTATGTAGACACCTAATTATGTAGCCAGTGCAAAGATATGGTATATGGTTTTTCATTTTATAAGCAGTCAGGTATGTCAAGCTTATTTGTAATAAGAAAAGGTATTTCATTTCAAAACTTAAGGTCACTAAGATAATACTGTTACAGTGTGCATATAATTCAGATAAAATTTATGTACTTACAAATATGCTTACAAACCAAATGAAAGCTTAGAATGAGCTGCAGTAGTAGCTGTAATAACACAGGTAGTTTGTGTGTTCACTGAGAGCATTCTGTTCACAAGGTTGGAAACACTGAAAGAATCATGGAGTAGAAAAAGAGCCCCGTGGGAGTCTTCTCCAGTTGTTACCGGTGATGTGAACTTGGGCAAATCAAACTCTGAGGTTCAGTTTTCTCATCTAAAAGGCAAGGGGGAGAATATTAAATAATCACTAAAGTATCCTTTACTACAAACTACCATAATTTCTTTTAAAAAATTATTTCTCATTTAGGAAGAAACAAGGAAAAATGTGTGGTATGAAGTATGAACTTTATTGTATCACAGAAAATTATGAACTTTTCCTTGGAGTCACCCATTTTTCAAACACCTTAATCAATGTATAAGCAATGTAAATAAACTGTACATAAAGTATACAGCTAAAAAAGTTTTGACTTTTTTATATGTCTATGAAATCATCACCAAAATTGCAATAATGAGCATAATCATTTATTTAACATTTCTTCATGCCCTCATGCCCTTTATATAAACCCACTTTTCTCCTTGTCTTCCTCCTGTCCCATGCCCATGTAACAGCTGATTTTTCTGTTGCTGTAGTTAAGTTAGCGTTCTATGTAATTTTCTATAAATGTGATCATACAGTGTGTGAACTTTTGGGGGGAGGCATCTGGCTGCTATTACTAGGGATGTTATTTTGAGATTCATTAGGTTGTTGCATGTATCAATAGTTTACTTGTTTATATTTCCATTATTCCATTGTAGAATATACCACCTAGACATTTGCATGCTTCTAGTTTTTGTGTATAACAAAGCTGCTGTGAATAGTCCTACAAATGTCTTTGTTTGGGCATATTCTTTATCTTAGGTAACATATTCTTTATCTTAGGTAAATAGAGGAAATTGGTGGATATCTGGATTATATCATTTTTTTTTTTCCTCAGAAGCCGAAGTGACTTCCAATTGCTTAATTCAATCACATCGAGCTTTACTCTGATTCCCAAAATTGTCACGTAGGATCTCTGTCTCATCCCTACCTTCCACTCCAAGCTCACACACTATTCCCTCCAACCCTAAATTTGTATTCCTTTCCTAGTACCTACTGGTTTGTAATTTCTACTATGTAGTAGAAATGAAAAAAATTATTTATATTTCTTTAGCAAAGCAGAATTTACTGCCATATACAATTCACCAATGTCTACTTGCAAGCGATCAGACTGATACATTATTTTGCAGTATTTATCACTTCTGTCCATAAGAAGAGTATGTCCTCTCTATCTTCTAAAGCCCTGCTTAAAATACACTTCAGATCAGACAGGAATTTTGTTCATTTTAATGCACTCCTACCATTCCAGCAGTTTTTTGTGATTATATCTATCCACATGTAATTGATTGTTCAAGAGATGCCTTAAGATGTTCTTAAGAAAGTACAGTATACGAGCATATATAAGATTATGATTGCTTTAATAAACTTGATTCACTACTGGATGCATTTAAATGTTGGGTTATATTTTCTGTAAGCTATAAAAGTTTAAACTAGAAAATATTGTTTTCAAGGGTATGAAGTTGCTGTGTACTTATAAATCAATGATTCTAAATAAATGAATTGCTTCAAAGACATGAAAGAATATAAACCTTAGTATAATTTAAAATATACAATAATTAATTTTTAATGTTCTTGGTATTATATGTTCTTTATAAAACTATTCTTGGATATTCATATTTGCCAAACACCTAGTGTAGGTATAGTTTTAAAAAATTTCTGTAAATTCAGTCTATTCAGTACATTCAGGGATGATAGATTAAAATCACTGTGACATTAGGTGACTTTCTGGCTTTAAGTTCACTGAGTGTGTACATTAACATAGAGAATACAGAAAACATTAAGAAGAGAGGTGGACTTGCTTCATCCTATAGGATTCAGGGAAGACTTCCAGTAGATGACACTCACAGTGCATTTTGGAGGAAAAATAGATGTTAGATAGTGGAGAAAGGTGAGCATTCCGAAAACAGCAAGAAACATATATGCAGATGCCTGAATATGGAAAATTTGAAAAATTGCTAATATTCAGTACTGCGGGGGCAAAAGATGCATATGGGGTTATGGGGCTAGATATGCCCAGAAAGTTGGGTAATGGCCAGATCATGAAGAGCTTTATAAATTGTACCACATATTTTGGCCTTTATTCTATAGGCAATGGAATCTTGCTTGCAGTATAGTTTCTGTAGGTACATTATGGAAGAAAAAACTCAAAGCCTTCTTTGTATATAATGGGCAAAGGCAGTATTTAAAGAATTAACTCCAGCCTCCTCTTATAAGAAGAGTGTTGATAAATCGGGATCTTAACTGACTGCAGTTTTTTTCTGAGTTCCTCAGATTTTGTTGCTTCGAAAATACTTTTATCTTGTTTTCAAAGATCCAAAGCATAGAATTGTTTACTTGCTTCTAGTAGTTTTCTTCCCCTTCACAGATTGTTCCTGTCTTTGAATGTGCCTTTTGAAATGGTGTTTTCTAATTTGATTTTCAGGAGTAAGGCCCTGAGCATGAAAAACATGCATTTTTTTTTTTTCTTAAAAGCAACTGAGCTTTCCTTCTTTCCTGATGCACGCAGACAGTTTCAGAATGTATCAACACTGAGAGTCATTTACAGTTAAAAGTTTTTTTTGATCTTTGGCAAGTCCTAGAGGCAAGAGGAGATTGATGTTGTATGTCATTCCCAGCATCATATTGGAGGAAGGATTTGTAACTCTGATGAGTGTTTTAGTCAAAATTTGAGAGAAACTTGCACCTTTGGCTACATCTGTGCAGTACAACAGGGAGGAATCAAAAAGCAGAAAGGACCTGAAGCAGGGATTCAGAGAAACAGTGTTTGCCTAAGGTACAGTGGGGAAGGGAGCATTGAGTGCTTCTAAATTTTTTAAATCCATGAAATTTTAAAACAATGTTTTACGTAATTATAGAATTATTTTCTTGAAGTTTTTTTGCTGGGAGTGGGATGCAAAGTCATGGAGACTAATAAATTATGAGTTGCAACTCTCAGGGAATGAAGAGTAGAAACTTTTTGGTTTTATTTGTACAAATGTAAGGGGTATAACTGCAGTTATATGAATATATGGTGATAAAATTGCACTTATACCCCTTAAATTTATGAGGGTATATATTGAAGGTACATCATTCATTACCTTAATGATGTTCATTGTCTCCATTAAGTAATTTCTCATCATCCATTTCCCTCTCTCTCCCCTTCCAAGTCTCCACTGTCTATCATTCCACACTCTATGCCTATATGTACACATTATTTAGGTCCCACTTAGAAGTGAGAATGTGTGGTATTTGTCTTTCCCTTTCTGAGTTGTTAGACTAAGGATAATGGTTTCAGTTCCATCTGTGTTGCTGTCAAAGACATGATTTTATCCTTTTTAATAGCTGAATAATATTCCATTAAGTATATATAGCATATTTCAGTTTTCCAATCATCTGTTGATGGATACTTAGGTTGAATCCATATCTTTGCTATTATGAGTAGTGCAATGATAAACGTGAATGCAGATTTTTAAAATATATAATAATTTCTTCTCTGGATAACTAGCAATAGGATTTCTGGATCAAATGGCAGTTTTATTTTTAGTTCTATGGAGAACAGTATCTCCATACTGTTTTCCAGAGAGGTTGTACTAATTTATATTTCCACCAAAATTAACCCTTGTCTCTGCATCCTTCTCTGATCCCCTGCATCATCTGTTACTTTTTGTCTTTTTAACAACAGTCATTCTGACTGGTGGCAGATGGCATCTCATTATAGTTTTAAATTGCATCTCTCTGATGATAGTGATATTTAGCATTTTAAACAATGTTTCTTGGCTGTTTGTACGTCTTCTTTTGAAAAGTGTCTGTTCATGTCTTTTGCTCACTTTTAAATGGTATTGTTTTTATCTTGATTTAAGTTTTTATAGACTCGTGATATTAGTCCTTTGTCAATGCATAGTTTGCAAATAGTTTCTCACATTCCGTAGGTTGTTTGTTTACTCCGTTATTTCTTTTGCTGTGCAGAAACTCTTTAGTTTAATTAGGTCCCGTTTGTCTATTTTTGTTTTTGTTGCATTTGCTTTTGAGGTCTTAGTCACAGATTCTTTGCCTAGCTCAATGTCCAGAAGAAATTTTTCCTAGGTTTTCTTCTGGAATTTTTATAGTTTGAGGTCTTACATGGATTAAGTCTTTAATCCATCTTGAGTTAATTTTTATATATGGTGAGAGGTAGGTGTCCAATTCCATTCTTTGGCATATGGCTACCTAGTTTTCCCAGCACTATTTATTGAATAGGACATCTTTTCTTCGTTGTTTATTTTTGTTGACTTTGTTGAAGATGAGTTGGTTGTAGGTGTGTGGCCGTATTTCTGGGTCCTCTATTCTGTTCCATTGGTTTATGGGTCTATTTCTGTACCAGTATAATGCTGCTTTGGCTACTATAACTATGTGATATAGTTTGAAGTTGGATACTTTGATGCTTCCAGCTTTTTTTGTTTGTTTGTTTTTCTTTGGCTATTCAGGCTTTTTTTTTTTATTCCATATGAATTTTAGAATTGTTTTTTTTTCTAATTCTGTGAAAAATGTGAAAAATGTTATTGGTAACTTGATAAGAATTACACTGAATATGTAGCTTGCTTTGGGCAGTATAGTTATTTTAATGATATTCTTCCAATCCAGGAAGATGGGATATATTTTCATTTGTTTGTATCATCTATAATTTCTTTCATTTGTGTTTTATAGTGTTCCTTTTAGAGGTCTTTCACTTCCCTGGTTATATCTACTCCTAGATATTTTGTGTGTGTGTGTGTGTGTGTGCGCGTGCGTGTGTCATTGGTAAATGAAATTTAGTTCTAGATTTGGTTCTTTAGTTTGAGCATTGTTTATAAATGCAACGAATTTTTGCACATTAATTTGGTATCCTGAAACTTTACTGAAGGTATTTATTAGGTCTAGAAGTCTTTTGAAGGAATCTTTAGGGTTTTCTAGGTATGTGACCATGTCATCAGCAAACAAACATAATTTTTTCTCTTTTCACATTTAGATGCCTTATGTTTCTTTCTCTTGCTTGCTTTCTACGGCTAGGACTTCTAGTACTATGTTGAATAGGAGCGGTGAGTTTCTTTTTCACAAAACACACATTCCAATACTTTTTATATTTTTTTAACCAAGAACACATATTACTTTCCTTATATACATTGTATATCAACTGTTTCTTTTACCTCTAGCAGTTTTAATTATATGTACAACTACTATTTTAACCCTTAATAACCCTTAATTTTCAGAGAAAAACCTAGTGTTACTTAGTTTAATATAACATGATCTTAGTATTTTAAATTACTACAGAGAATTTTGAAACTAGTTTTATTTATCAAATTATTAAACTCTCATGAACTTGAAAAGTATTTGGGCTAGTTGTTTAAGATGTGGATGATAAAGCCAAACTCAGTAAAATTTTTAAAGAGATTTATTTTGAGCCATATATAAGTGACCATGACCTGAGGCACAGTCTCAAAAGGTCTTGAGAACATGTACCTAAGATGTTTGGGTTACAGCTTGGTTTTATATGTTTTAGGGAGACTTAAGACATCAATCAGCTTATATGAGATATATGCTGGTTCAGTATGGAAAAACAGAACAACTTGAAGCAGCAGCTTATAGGTCATAGGTGTATTCAAAGATTTTATAATTGGAAATTGGTTGAAAGAGTTGTTACTATCTAAAAACCTGGAATCAATAGAAAGGATTGTCTAGGTTAAGATAATGGGTTATAGAAACCAAGGTTTTCATTATGTTGATGAAGTCTATTATGTGGTCATCATTTTAGAGATGATAGATGGCAGATGTTTTCTGTTCAGATCTTTACAATGTGCTAGACTCTCAGTTAATATATTCAGGATCGGGAGGGACTGGAATAGGAAAGCTCTAGTTATGTTAATACAGATTCTTTGTATTATTATTATTTTTGAGACAATCTTGCTCTGATACCTTTGCCTCCCAGATTCTAGTGACTGTTCTGCCTCAGCCTCCCAAGTAGTTGGGATTATAGCTGTCTGCTACCATGCCCAGCTAATTTTTTGTAATTTTTAGTAGCGATGGGGTTTCACCATGTTGGCCAGGCTGGTCTTGAACTCCTGACCTCAGGTGATCCACCTGCCTTGGCCTCCCAAAGTGCTGAGATTACAGGGGTGAGCCACCTTGCTGGCCAACACACATTCTTTACACATGCAAATTTCTCCCACAAAACCAGGGCCATTTCAAGATACAGCAAAGAAACATATTTTAAGGGTAACATATTTTAAATTCCTTCTCTATCTGTCATGTGATGTTGTTGCGAAGTCAGATTGGAAAGTAAGCTACATTATACAGGGTTAAATCAAACTCTTCTGATGAAATTTTATGGTTTGTAGGGCATGACTCCCCAGGTCCCTTAGATAGGAATTTGATCAAGAGGGAAAAAGGGTCAGAATTTAGTCCTCAGTGAATACTCATTTAAGTTAATTTGGAACAGTGTGTAGATAACATATAAATACATGGATAGACATATATGTGTATACATACAAGACATATTACATATACATATACACACAAAAACTTTAATGTTTTGAAGAATTTTAGCCATAAGACAAAACTCACTAGTTTACAGTTGGATTTAAACTGTGCCTTTGTATATAGAAAGAGTTGATCTGGAGAAGGTTTAACTGAGCTATAGAGAAAATGGGCAGTGAATTTGCGTCTTGAAGTAAGAGAGAAAATTTAAGCTTTTCCAAGAAGTTTGGGTGTGTTACAGAAAGATTAAAAGTAGATGTCAAGGTAACTTGAAATCATAAGATTCTCCTATAGAATTTTCTAAAGAGATCAATTTCATTTAGATAGTTAGCTTTTAATTTTATCTCTTCAAATGGACCACTGAGCTCAAGGGGAGCTCACACTGAAACCTGGTTCTCCCAAAAAAGAGAAATACCAGGGGGACTGGTTGTGCAATGCTTTCACCGTACACTTCACTACAGAGATGCTCTGCTGAGGCTGATGGGCAACCTGACACCAATCAGCCCACTCTTGGATCAGCCTGTCTCTCATGGGAATTTTATCTTTCAGTGGTGAGCCTTTCCATTGTCTCCAGTTGCCCCAAACCATACTTTTCTCATTCAAACATGTAAAGAAATGAGTAGTCACCTATAGTAATAATGATTTGCTCTAAACAATTGTCATCAGCCCCTCTAAAACTGTATATCCTACCTATTACATATACCAAGGACAAGTTTTCTCATAATGCAAAGTAATTTCTGGTATGCTTGGAAGGCAAGGAAATTAGGTAACACAATGTAGATCAGAGCACAGCTTTAGGCCTAAGAAGAATCTGCTCACAACTCTTGAAACTCCACAGGGAAGCAAAGAAACATCTCCTGTTTCCAAAAGGGTGACAGGTACCTTTGTTCCAAGTCCCTCAAGAGGCCTGAGTCATTGGACATCAGGATCTTTTTACATGGAAGGAGGAGAAAAGAGGAGTAAAAGTAAATAGGATAAAAGTTTTTAAAAAGAAAGTTAACAGAAGTACCAAGAAAGTGTGGTTTTTTTTCGAAAAAAAAAAAAAATTACTGAAAAAAATTCCAAAAACAGTATCCAAAGAGAAAAAAACAGAGAGGCCTTACAAATATATATGTGTATATGCATATATATGTATGTATATGGCTTAGATATCAGCTTTTAGTTAAGCTGGCTTCTACGAAAGAGCTCCTACAAAATCCTTTCAAATCTCTTATTACCATATTTTAGCAGGGACAAACAGCTGATATTTCCTAAGTCCCACAAATAGCAAACCAAAAGGGATTTATTCCTGATTAGGAAGGGAACCCATGCCACAGTGGAAATTTTAACTACTAGACCACAAAATGGAGCAGTCTTCATTCTTAATCCTGAATGGAATCTAAAGAGGACAGTTTGAGGATAACCATTTTAGGTTAGATTTTTGTTCTTTAACATAGTCAGGAGAATTTTAAGGCTGGCTATGGCACTATGATGTGTCCTCTTTTTAATTTGATCCTCCCATCAATTGTTTGGAATAAGAGATGCCTAAAATGTGTGTGTGTGTGTGTGTGTGTGTGTGTGTGTGTGTGTGTGTAATTTAGGAATTTTAGTCTAACTCAAAGGATCTATTATTTGGGCATTGTAACTAGAATTTTCAATGTACTTACTTCTAGTAGTGACTCAATCTCATAACCCTTTTCATAGAAAGCACAGGTGGTAATTTTTTAGATTTAGAATATGTTTTTACCACATAAGCAAAAGGTGTTTTTGGAGAGGGCATGGAGTAGGCAGTCCCCATGATTCCCCCAAAATTCACTCTCAGAAATAGATTCCAAAGAAAACAAAAGCCCCATTAGAATGAGTCCTTTTAGAATAAAACTCTCTTAAGAGCTTGACATGTTCAGAAAGAAAAATGTGTTTTGTACTCCAAATCTTTCAGACTGGCTGCCTGATGTTACCTGAAATGTCATGCCATCTGGATGGCAGAGACCAAGAGAGTATCCACACTTAGTCACAAGTTAAGCTCTCAAGGACATAAAATATGAGAGGAGACCTTCATCTGGTTATTTTAGGGACCCACAGCAATGTTTGTCTTCACAGACACTCATGTAGTCAGAACACCAAAACTGATTAGTCTACAGGGCTAGCTCAAACAGTGGGATTATAGGGATTCTAGGCCTTTGTATTACCCTGTACTACCCCTCTTTATACAGAACACCACAGAAAGACAAAGACAAAGGAAAACAACAACAAAAAGGCTGTTTCTGTGGTGAAAAGAATCAAACAATATGAATATTTATACCACAAAGTACCAAAAGCACACTGGAGTCACTATACCCCAAAACTAGTCACACAAATCCTTTTTTCCACTTAATCAAAACCTTTAGACAAAACAATGATTTTTACCATCCACTCAATGGGATTTCACAGAGAAAGTCTGGGAGCCTAATTTTTAAGTTTGCTACTTTTGCTGGCTTGTTAGGCTCCTAGGGTCTTTTCACTGTGGCCTTCAAAAGATCAGAATAGCTTTGGAGGTACCCTTCTTGTACCATAACTGTGGGAGCCAACAGAGAGCTTTCCTTTTGGTCTTCTGAAGCCTCACTGAAAAATCACTGACATGAGACACATTGTTTAATAGAATACAAGGCATACAAATTTATATAATATGTATACACAACAGCCTTCAGAATGAAGATTCCACCTTCTATTTTTGATGTAGACCTTTAACTCTATAAACTTGCCCTTAGCAGTACTTCTGCTGCATCCCAAAGGTTTTGTTATATTGTTTCTGTTTTCACTTATTTCAAAATTTTTAAAATTTTCATCTTAATTTCTTTATTGACCTAATGATTATTTAGGAGCATATTGCTTTATGTATTTGTATAGTTTCTGGAGTTCCTCTTGGTATTGATAGTTCTATTCCATTGTAGTCTGAGAAGTTATTTGAAATGATTTCAAATTTCAGAAATTTCTCAAGACATGTTTTGTGGCCTAAGACAATTGTCTGTCTTGGAGAATGTTCTGTGGACTGATGAAAAAGATGTATATTCTGTAGTTGTTGGGTAGAATGTTCTGTAAGCAGCTGTCAGGTCTATTTGGTTGAAAGTCCAATTTAAGTTCAATGTTTCTTTGTTGATTTTCTGTCTCAGTAGTCTGTCTAGTGCAGTGAGTGGGGTGTTGATGTTCCTTATTATTGTTGTATTGCTAGCTATCTCTTTCATTAGGTTTAGTAATATTTGTTTTATGAATCTGGGTGCTCCAGTGCTGGGTGCATATATATTTAGAATTGTTATATCTACTTGTTGAATTGATTCATTTATCATTATATAATAACCTTCTTTATCATTTTTTAACTGTTTGTGATCTAAAGTTTATTTTATCTGACATAAGTATACCTCTGCTGCTTGCTTGTGTTTTCTGTTTGCATAGAATATCTTTTTAGTTTTGGTCTAAATGTCTCTATAGACATAATGTGAGTTTCTTGTAAGTGGTGTATCATTGGCTCATGTTTTTAAAATCCATTCTGTCAATACATGTCTTTTAAATAGAGCATGTAATTCATTTATTTTCAAGGTTAATATTGATATGTGTGGTATTTTTTGCTGTCATATTCTTGTTATCTAGTTGTTCTATAAATTCTTTTCTGTGTTGGTCTTTGTGCTGTGGTAAAATATTTTCATGTTGCCGGTTGATTCCTCTGTCTTCCTCCTTTGTGCGATTGTTTTATATAACCTGTGAGTTTTATACTTTTGTGTGTTTTTATTATAGCAAATGTCAACCTTTCTTTTCCATGTTTAGGACTCCTTTGAGCATTTCTTGCAGGACTGGTCTGGTGGTGATGAATTATCTCAGTGTTTGCTTGTCTGGGAAAGATTTTATTTATCCTTCATTTGTAAAGCTTAATCTGGATGAATAAAAAATTCTAGGTTGAGTTTTTTTGTTTGTTTCTTTCAGCACTTTGAAAATTTCACTCCATTCTTCTCTGGCTTGTGAAGTTTCTGCTGAGAAGACTTCCGATGGGATTTCCTTTATAGGTGATTAAATGCTTTTGTCCTACTAACTTTAGAATGCTTTCCTTCAGATTGTCTTTAGACAGTCTGATGACCACATGACATGTTGAAATAAATTTTGCAGTTTATTTTCTGGGGATTGCTGAGCCTTCTCTATTTGAATGTCTAAATCTCTTCCTAGGCTAGGAACGTTTTTGTTGATTGTTTTCTCCTCTTCTTTTTTTTTTTTTTGAAATGGAGTCTCGTTCTGTCACAGAGGCTGGAGTGCAGTGATGCAATTTTGGTTCACTGCAACTGCCACCTCCTGGGTTCAAGTAATTCTTCTGCCTCAGCCTCCGAAGTAACTGGAACTACAGGCGCACACCATCATGCCTGGCTAATTTTTGTATTTTTAGTAGAGATGGGGTTTCACTGTGTTAGCCAGGATGGTCTCGATTTTCTGAACTCAAGATCCACCCACCTCAGCATACCAAAGTGCTAGGATTACAGGCATGAGCCACTATGCCCAGTTGATTATTTTCATAAATATTTTTCTGGACTTTTTTCATCTCTTCAGGATTACTGATAATTACTAAAGTTGATCTCTTTGTGTATTCCTATACATCTTGAAAGCCTTATTTATTTTAAAATTATATTTTCTTTATTATTGTCTGACAGAATTAACTCAAATGACCTATTTTCAATTTATAAGATTTTTTTCTTTTGCTTGTTCTAGTCTGTTGCTTAAGCTTTCAATGCATTTTGTAATTCCTTCAATGAATTTTTCATTTATATGTTCTGTCTTTACATGAAAAATATCTATCTCCTTGGTAAATTTCTCATTCATATTCTGAACTCATTTTTTAAAAAAATGTCTCCTATTTATTTTTGGAGACAGAGTCTCACTCTATTGCCAAGGCTAGAGTGCACTGGCATGATTATAGCTCACTGCAATCTCAAACGCCTGGGCTTAAGCAGTCTTCCCATTTCAGCCTCCTGAGCAGCTAGGCCTATAGGCATGTGCCATCATGCCTGGATGATGATGATTATTATTTGTTTTGTAAAGACAAGTTCTCTCTCTGTTACCCTGCCTGGTCTTGAACTTATTGCCTCAAGCAGTCCTCCTGCCTTGGCCCCCCAAAATGCTAGGATTACATGTGTGAGCTACTATACCCTGCCTTAAAATCAATATTCTGAATTCATTATCTGGCATTTTGAGGATTTCTTTGGTTAGGATTCATTGCTAGAGAATTAATTTGTTCCTTTGTGAGTGTCATAATACTTTGCCATGCTTTGTGTATCTTTATTTAGATTTCTGTGCATCTGGAAAAACTGTTGCTCCTTCTTATTTTAAATTTACTTTCATTGGGGAAGGACCTTTTTTTCTTGAGGATGGGACTATGATGTATTTTGAGTAGGGCCATTTGGCTTTGCTTCTCAGTGCATTCGGTGGCAAAGATCCTGTATAATTTTCTTGGTTCTGTATAGCTTCAGTGTGGTGACTTTCTCAAGTTCTGGTGATAGTATGGTGTGCCAAGCAAGTAAGAGAGCTCATGACCTCCTGAGTAGTTGGGGTGGCATGGGTGATGGTGGTAGCAGGAGCAACAAGAAGCTTATCTTTTTCCCAAGCACTGTGTACTATGTCAGTGATGCTGTAACAGACTATGCAGGCTAACCTACAGAAAAGTAGATGACACTTGTAAGTAAAACCGAGCATTGGTGATGGTAGTAGATTTACGTCTGACCTCTGTTAAGCTGTAGAA
The DNA here is from genome assembly GCF_009761245.1 of Sapajus apella. Lineage (NCBI taxonomy): Eukaryota > Metazoa > Chordata > Mammalia > Primates > Cebidae > Sapajus > Sapajus apella. The sequence continues at coordinate 4,425,886 of NW_022436990.1, forward strand.
GTGTTCAGGTGTCCCTGGTGATGAAATGGACCATGAAATTCTCAGTGGTCTTTCTTGGTGGATGGGCCATGAAATGCTCAGTGGTCTTTAACCATTCTCTGTCTTGGGGTGGTGGGTGAAGCTGGGAAGAGCTGGACTGGTCAACCCTGCACTTGGGCCCCCCAGTAGCAGGCACAAGTGCTGACCCTGAAAAGGATAGGGAACAGCCCTCAGACTGCTGCAGAGATGACTGGGTAAGGAGCAGAGCAACTGCTGCATCAAGGTCTCAGCATGGGGAAGGAGAAGCAGTCCTAGCACCACAGCCTAGCAAGCAGAAGGGGGAAATGATTTCCTCTGACTCCCATAATTGGCAGAGTTTATTCCCTTGTTTTGACTGTGGCAGCTAGTCAGGACAGTTTGTTAATCACTGCAGTTTGCTTCCAGTTCACAAAACTATTCCAAGATGTAAACCTTGCTGCTAGGTCAACGCCATGCCTCTCTAGCAACTCTCCCACTTCTCTAATCCTGTGATGGGGGGATGCCCAATCCCTACACTAGCAGCTGGAGCTCACACCACATTTGTGTCTCAGGTCTGGCTGCAGGAGCCCCTTTTCTGCTCCAGTCCCAGATCTCTAATCTATAGCCTATGTCTCCCTCATGCCAATGGCTGCCACTGCTGTTAGCTCCCAGGATTGCATACAGCTTGCTATGAAATAGGATCAAGAATGTTATCCTTCTATAAGTGCCCAGGTCTTGAAATGTATGTAGAATACTTCCCTGAGCCACTCCTCCTGTAGCTCCTGACCTCTTCTTAAGTTAGATCCAGGGCTGGGAAGAATCAAGGTGTTCTCCTATAGCCTGGACTGCGTGGTTCCCCAGCAGGGAAGTGGATTTCAAAGACACTCACCCTTTCTTGTACTGGGGAGTCACTCATGGTTTTCAGCCAGACCTGGACATACAGTCTGCCCACTGACCTTCTCTTTCTCAGTACCTAACATTTTCTTTGGCTTTTTCATTGAACTCCTATGTTCCTTCTTGAATAAAAGTTTAAAATGTGAAACTCTACACACTATTTGTGTCTTCTAAGTGGATGATGCTTGCAGGGATAGCCGATAGTCTGCTGATACAGTTTGGATATGTGTTCCTGCTCAAATTTCATATTGAAATGTAGTCCTCAATGTTGAAAGAAGGGCCTGGTGGGAGGCGATTGGATCATGGGGATGAATTTCTCATGAATGGCTTAGCACCACCCACTGTGGTACTGTTCTTGTGGCAGTGAGTTCTCATGAGTTCTGGTTGTTTAAAAGTGTGTAGCATTTCCCCCTCACTCTTTTGCTCCGGCTCTGGCCATGTGACATGTCTGCTCCTCCTTTGCCTTCAACCATGATTGTAAGTTTCTGGAGGCATCCCCAGAAGCCATGCAATGCCAGCATCATGCTTCCTCTACAGCCTGCAGAACTGTAAGCCAATTAAACCTCTTTTCTTTAGAAATTACCCAGTCTCAGGTGTTTTTTTATAGCAATGCAAAAATGACCTAATGTAGAAAATTAGTACTGAGGAGTGGGGCATTGCTATAAATACCTGAAGATGTGAAAGCAACTTTGAAACTGGGGAATGGGCAGAAGCTGGAAGAGTTTGGAGACCTCAGAGACATGATGATAAAAAAAGTTTGAAACTCCCTGGAGACGAGTTAAATGGTTGTGACCAAAATGCCGATAATGATATGCTGATAGTCATATGGACAATAAAGTCCAGGCTTCCAGAGTCTATATGGAAATGAGAAACTTATTAACAACTGGTACAAAGGTCACACACGTTATGTCTTAGAAGAGCTTGGATAGATTGTGTTTATGCCCTAGGGATATGTGGAAATTTGAACTTGAGAGTGATGACCTAGAGTATCTGGTGGAAGAAATTTCTAAGTAGCAAAGTGTTCAACAAGTGGTGTGCCTGCTTCTAATATCCTATCTCAGATGCAAGAGCAAAGAAATGACTTAAAGTTGAAATTTATATTTAAAGGAGAAGCTGAGCATAAGTTTGGGAAATTTGCAGCCTGGCCATATGGTAGGAAAAAAGCTTATTTTTAGTGGGAGAATTGAAGTGGACTGCTGAAAACTAGCTCTGGCTGTTTCTAAACCACTTACTAGAGAAATCTGTATAACTGAAAAGAAAATAGCCAAGACAGTGGGAAAGAGGCCCCAAAGGAATTTCAGAGATCTAAGAAGCAGCCCCTCCCTTCACAGATGCAGGGACCTAGAGGACAGAATAGTTATGTGGGCCAGGTCCAGGACCCCGTTGCTCTGCACAGCCTGATATTGCTCACTGTATCCTGGCCATTCCAGCTCCAGCTGTGGCTCAAATGAGCCAAGGTACAGCTTGGGTTGCTGCATCAGAAGGTGCAAGCTGTAAGCCTTGGCAGCTTGCATGTGGTGTTCAGCCTTTAAGCGAACAGGATGCAAGAGTTGAGGCTTGAGAGCCTTCACCTAGATTTCAGAGGATGTATGAAAAAGCCTGGGTGTCCAGGCAGAAGCCTGCTGCAGGGGTGGAGTCCTCATGGAGGACCTGTACTAGGGCAGTGTGGAGGGGGAAATGTGGAGTTGGAACTCCACACAGAGTCCTCACTGGGGCAGTGCTGCAATGCCTAGTGGAGCTGTGAAAAAACAGCCAGCATCCTCCAGACCTCAGAATGGTAGATCCACTGACTGCTTGTACTCTGTGCCTGGAAGGGCACAGGCACCCAAGACCAGTCCATGAGAACAGCCTTGAGGGCTGAACCCTGCAAAACCACAAGTGTCGAGCCACTCAAGGCCTTGGGAGCCCACCCCTTGCATCAGTGTGCCCTGGATTTGAGACTTGGGGTCAAAGGAGTTAATTTTGGAGCTTTAAGATTTAATGACTTCTCTGCTAGGTGTCAGACTTGCGTGGGTGTGTAGCTTTTTTCTTTTGGCTGATTTATTTTGATAAAAATGGAGGTATTTACCCAATGCCTATAACCCCATTGTATCTTAGAAGTAGCTAACTTGTTTTTGTTTTAACAGGCTCGTAAGTGGAAGGGACTTGCCATCTCAGATGAGACTTTGGACTTTTGAGTTAATGCTGGAATGAGTTAAGGTTTTGGGAGACTGTTGGGAAGGCAGGATTGTATGTTGCAATGTGAGAAGGATGTGAGATTTGGGTAGAATGATACAGTTTGGATGTGTGTCCCTGCCCAAATCTCATACTGAAATCTAATCCTCAGTGTTGGATATAGGGCCTGGTGGGAGTTGATTGGATCATGGGGGTAGCTTTCTCATGAACAGCCCAGCTCTATCCTTCATGGTACTGTCCTCATGATAGTGAGTTCTTGTGAGATCTGGTCATTTAAAAGTGTGTATTACCTCTTCCGTCACTCTCTTGCTCCTGTTCTGGCCATGTGATGTGCCTGTTCTCCCTTTGCCTTCTACCATGATGGTAAATTTCCTGAGGCCTTCCCAGACGTCAAGTAGATGCCACCATCATATTTCCTATATAGCCTGCAGAGCTATGAGCCAATTAAACCTCTTTTCTTTATAAAGTACCTAGTCTTAAGTACGTCTTCATAGCAATGTGAGAGTGACATAATACATATGCCATCTGGGGGAAAAAATAGGAGAAGAAATTTAAGTACCTGTTTGGTCATTGTTGGTGATGATCCCTTAGTAGAATATGCACTGCATATTAAATATGTGAATTACTTATTCCCTCACAAATTCTTGGTGGCTAACATTCCTACTTCACACTGATTTAGGAGGAAAGGTGACACAGAGGGAATAGAGAGAAGAGCTGAGACTGAGTTAAATGTGTAATTTTGTGCTTCAAACAGGTATAGAATGTAATAGGAGCATAGCTTTTTCGGAAGAGGAAATGTACACTTGGTAAAGTAGACTGTGCCTTAAAAAAATTTCTTTTAATTGTTACAAAAAGTTCTTTTCAAAATAGTGCTTAGGGCCCAGCATGGTGGTGTTATACCCGAGCGAGTTGCAGGAAAGCGCCACACTCTGAGATTGAGTCAGGAGTCCTTTATCTGCCAGCGACCGAGAGATGGCTAATGCTCAAAATTCTCTCGGGCCCCAAAGAAGGGTCTTTGTTTCCTTTTATACCTTGCTTAAAGGAGGCAAGGGGGAACCTAGCTAAAGCAGATTTTACAGAAGCAGAACAAGCAAAAGTTAAAAAGTTAAACTATTGCAGAAAGATAAACAGTTGCAGGTGTGGGTGCTTTTGGTTATCAGCAGGCACATTCCTAGGGGCGGCTGGTACTATCAGCAGACACATCAGGGTGGTGCAGCTCAACTCGATATCTTATCAGTAAGGACGTTCCTGGGTCTGCCTGGAGTTAGCTTAACCCAGCCACATGCTCAGGGGAAGAAAAAGGTAGTGGGGGGTGGGGGGCAAGTGAAGAACCTAACATGGAGTCTGTACAGCTCACAGCAAAGAGAGAGAGAGTCGGTTAGGCTAACAAGGGGTTGGTTATCACAGTGGTTCACAACTGTAATCCCAGCACTTTGGGAGGCTGAGGCAGACCGATTACTTGAGGTCAGGAGTTAGAGACCAGCCTGGCCAACATGGTGAAACCCCATCTCTACTAAAAACACAAAAATTAGTCGGGCTTGGTGGCATGGACCTGTAATCCCAGCTACTCAGGAGGCCGAGGCAGGAGAATTGCTTGATCCCAGGAGGTGGAGGCTGCTTTGAGCCAGGTTCATGCCACTGCACTCCAGCCTGGGAGACAGAGCTAGACTCAAAAACAAAACAAAACAAAAACCAAAATAGTACTTAATGTGTCGTAAACAAGACAAAAGAAATTTTGTTTCAATTGAAATGTGGGCCAGAATTTGAGAGGGGAGTAATGTATCCATGGGTTCTTGGTATGGTCCTTGTAGATACTACAGTGAGAAAGTTTTGAGGAGGTGGTGAAGTTTCAGAAGTGAGTAAGGATCACTTGTACAGTCATAATTTCCACCCAGAGATTGTCCTGCTAAGCTCTTCTTGGCTCAAAATTTGAAGGGATTTGTATTAATATGGGAAGCTCTTTCCTTGGAAAAGCCTCTTACACCTTAAATAACTTACAAGAGGCTGTTTTGACAAGATTTATGAAAATGGTGTCAGGAAAAGGAAATTACTTGCTTTAATAACTCTGCCATTATTGGTGGTGTTTTGTATTCTGTTTGGTGATTTGCATACAGATGGAGCCATATGGACTTAGAACTATGTTCTTTGTGTTTCTTCCCATTTCTTTTTCTACAAGAAAATGAGTCAGATTTACAGATCAAGTTGTCCTAAAAGAGCCAGTGATTTCAGTGTTGAGAGAGAGGTTAACCTACATACAGCATCAGGAGTAAGGTTGGAAGAATATTGTTCTGCTTAACTGTTTCTATCCTGGAGTAGTAAAGCTTTTACATTGACATAGGATTTTAGAGCTGATGGACTTAAAAATCACATAGTCCAGGTGGATCTAGATTTGTAGTCATGACTTTGAGTCAGTGTTTCTCCCTATTTGTACTTTCTTTCTTTACAAAATGTAAAACACAGTGTTTAAAAGTTTAGCTTAAGAAACATAAGAAGTAGATGCCTATGGTAAAAGAGTCACTTTATAGAAATAGTTTATAGTTTATACCAGTTTCTAGTGTTGCCCTATTTATGGCTATGCCTTCTCTTAGTTTGAAAGTGTATCTAAAATATCATAGCTATAGCATTAATATCTACAATATTAATTTACTTTATGTTTTAAATAAACTAAAGCATTATAACATCCCAATTAATTGCTGTTTTGGGTAACAGTTTCCAGGCTCAAAATTTAAAGACATTTTGAATCTGTGTTCAAACCTGAAAATCTTAATAATAAAATTCTGTGACTATGAAACATCAAGTTGTGTTTAAGAAGGTAAATATATTTTTATTAAGGAGACTATAGAAAGCAAATCACTTCAAAACAGATCAAAATAATAGAATATATTGTTCTATACCCAAGAGATAAATAATAAGTACAACAATTACTATGGAGGTAGCTAGTATCTATAAAGATTTAGGATCATGTGAAACTTTACCCAGGTGATGGGCCTGAACTTTTATGGAATTTACCTCCCAACCTCTGATTCACTTATGTTTCATTAAGGTATGTAATATGCTTGTTACTTTTTTTACATAGGATCCATTCAGCATAATATCATTAATGTAATGTACTAGTGTATTCTTTTTCTATTGCTTCTATAACAAATTATCACAAATTTAGTGCCTTAAAACAATACAAATCTAGTCTCTTAATTTTAGAGGTCAGAAGTCCTAACATCAAAGATGTTGACAGGAGTATGGTTTTTCTGGAAGTGTTAGAGAGAAATACATGTTCTTGCTTTTTTCCAGCTTTTCTTGGCTACGTTCATTCCTGAACTGGTGGCCTCTTTCCTCCATCTTCAAAGCCAATAGAATAGTGTCTTCAAGTCTTTTTCTCTCTCTCTCTTCTAGCCTCTCACACCGACTTATGATTCCATCATCATATCTCCTTCTCTGTCTCAGTGACTCTGACCCTCCTGCCTCCCTCTTATAAGGGTTCTTGTGATTACATTGAGCCCACTTAGTTAATTCAGAAAAATTATCTTTATCTTAATCACATCTGCAAAGTTTCTTTTGAAATATGAGGCAATATATCTACAGATTTGAGAATTAGGATTCAGTAGCTTTGTGGGACCATTATTCTCCTACCACAACCATATGATGTTACCTCGACTGTCAAGATGACCAGATTCCTGTAGACCATATTATAGCAGTAAACAGAGAAAGTCAATGTAATTCTGAGGCATATTGATGGTTCGTACCAGTAAAAAAAAAAAAATTGTTTTTATGATTCTTACAAATTGATATGGAGAAGAAGTGTTTGCTAAGGCAGTAGGTACATATCAGATACCATAGTCTGTGTCATCTGCTTCAGTATCAATAATGTTTTTGGAATAACAACTATAATGGAGTTACCACCTGATTAAGTTTGTGATAATCCATGCCTAATACTCCATGATCCATTCACCTTCTGCCCCAGCCAAACAGACTAATTAAATAAGGATGCTCTCTTCTTATGGAGATATCTAACTCTAGTTATGAGTATAGTGACAATAAAGGATTCTAGAGATAATGGACATTCTGCCTTGGCAAACTAACCTAGGTGAAGTTATTATGTTGTTTGTAAGCAAAGGAAAGCTACTTTCCCTAGACATCGGAAAGCCATCTTCTTCCACTGACAAGAGAGACTCAGGGTGATAGTTATGCAAACTTCTCAGTTTCATCCTAGTCCAACTGTATGTCCTCATTCCTCCCCCAAGCCCCAGCATCATAAATTTTAAGAGACACTTCAAGTGATCATGAATCCTTCAAATCACAAACTTATACTTAGCATTTGCCTTGCAGTAGTATTGGTCTTATGGCTAGAAGAGTGAGATTTCTTTAGGACCACCACAGAAGGTTTTTAGTTCTCTGACATAACTTGAAATGAGAATAGAGATTTAAGATTCTAATTTTCCTTAAGCAAGTTAGTACACTCAGAAGAATTCACCCCATATCACTGTTCCTCACAGTTATCTCTGTTGCTATGATGGTAAAGTGCAGCAGTCACTTGGGCTCCCAAGTGAACTTCATCACAATCATCCAGAGGTGATCCCCTGATTAACTGCAGTGCCACTGCATGCCATGGATGATTCACATCTTATTTCTTCTTGTCTGGGAACTCAGTATTACTACACTAAAGTCTAAAGACATGATTCAAACCAAATCCAAGACCAGCAGCCTCCACATTGTTTGGGAACTTGACAGGGAGTAAAAATCGAAACCTGCCCCAGACACATGAAATCACAATCTGTTGGAATGGAGTCCAATCAACAGATATGTGATTCATAACCTCTCTGGGTGATTCTGAGGCATAATAAAGTTTGAGAACAGGGAATACCCCTAAATCTGACTAAGCAAAGGGAAGAATTTGGAATGAATAAAATGTAGAAACTTAGTGGAGGAGACTTTACAGAGGTGAAATTCAGACCTCTGAGGAGGAGGTGCTATTTGGTGGTACTGGGATCTGAGTTCAGAGGAGATTCTCTATGGGCTTGGGATCCAGACCTCTGAAGAGGGAGCATTCTCTGGATGGTGCTGATATCTCTGAGGTTGGCGGGGGCGGGGGGGACTAATAAGACCGGTTCTGTAAGTGTTGGAAAAACTGCCAAGTGATTCAGCTGCTGCTGTAAGAAGGAGCTCCCACTGCTGGATTGAGGAAGCATGGTGGGGGTGATGCTCACAGGAACCACAAGCCAACAGGTCTCTTTCTCCTCCCCTAGACTTGGATTCTTTCTCTAGCACTCATAATTAGAATAGTCTAAGGTTCATTCAACTTACAATGCAGAAATGTGGTTTGCAGAGTCCCAGCCCAGCATAACAAAAGAGATTATAGAGGATGGGTTTGAAACTGAGACAATGACTTAATAACTGACAGTTAATTGTTGGTGCTTCCTGTCTAATTTATTTACAAGAAAGAACATAAACTTTTAGATATTAGTAGAACACCAATTTCAAAAGGATAATTTCTGACTAATATTCTTTCAGCCAATGGATTAGTTTAATAAATAAATATATTATTGCTTTTTGAGATTTATGTTAGACCCAACCCTATGAGTTTAGCACCCCATTAGCTAGAAAACGCCTCTGCCCACAAAGAGAGTATATTTTACTGGGAAAGCATTTGACTATCATGATAGTGTAACTCCAACTCATATAATTTATACTATTCATGTGTACAAATTCATGCTATATGTGAATTGAGGTTTTTTTAAAAAAATCATAAAATGCAGCAATAAACTAGAAGCAGAAGCTGAGAAAATACTGTTACTGTGATCTTGATTTCTACTATTTGTAACTAACAAAAAGGTTTCATTTTTCTTAGTGATTTTAATAATTAAAGGGCATAATGTATACCTATGAATAAATTTAATAGTAAAATATTAAGAATACAGCAGATGGCTGCTCTATAGAGCATATCTATATGACTTTTCTGTTAATTGCCTGATACGCATTCCACTAAAATTCTTGTACATATTAATGAAGAACCAAAAGAATTTTATTCCAATGGCAGATTCCTCAGTGAGAAAGAACAGGTTTACTGAGGCATCAGTGAGTCCAGGAGGCGATTTCTTAGACTTTGTTCCTAAATGCCTGCTTGGGGTTTTGCTTGAATTTACAATATATGTTTATTTGAAGCCCCAAAAGACAGATGATAGAAAAACTTCATCTGTCATCTTGTAATCAAGGGGGAAAAGAGCTACAGATTTTGATTTCTTTTGCCAGAGGCAGTAACTTTATGCTAGCAACATAAACACAGATGCAGTGAACCATTCTATCTAAACCTCTTCAGAAGTTCATGGATATTTTCCATGAGATAACTAGTTCTGATGATCAGTTTCGTTTAAAATAAGTGTTTCTTTTAATATCTTTCTCAATACAGTGAACTTGGTTCAAGAGTAAAATCATCATGGATAATAAAAAATTGACTTTAACCTTCAGCTATTATAAACTATAATAGTATTACCTCAAAGTAATAAAGCATTGTGATCTTCAAAGCACATTTTCATGCATTGTCTTTTTTTGATTATGGAGACCATACAATAGAAAGGGCAGCCATTATCACTGTTATTTTACAGATGAAGAAAATGAGTCTACAGCAGGTTAAGAGATTGCCTAAGGACGTAAAATGATATATGGTGGAGTTAGCTCTGAGACACAGAGCTAACTTTTTGAATAAAATTTATGATTTATAAACATTTTACAATGTATTTCTAATAAGTACAAAAAACAGAATATGTTTTCCTCAAAATAGAATGGAGTGAAGAATAGAACATTTGCCAAGAGACCTGATCCCAGTCTTAACTTTTGCAACTGACTGGCTGATTTTAGACAGGTTGATAGTTTTTGAGGGCCTCCTTTTGATCAGTATACAAAGAGAATGTTGAACCAAATAATTTCCAGTGCCTCTTTCAGATCTAACATTTTATGAAATAATTGCTGTTTAACTACCGAAGTTCTTGATTTTTCTAAGTGATTAATTCTCTTCCACAATTCTTTCTTTGCTTGTACCTCTGCCACCATATGCATCTCACTAACTGAGGAGATAATTTTGTACATTTGGATTATGCAGACCTCAGAACCCCAACTATCAAACACATTTCTCCAATGAACTTGCTACTATGGTCCTTTCTTATCTAACTTTCTCTAGAGTTACCCAAAATAGAGTCTCATTTCAGGGCTCAAGAGAAAGTTGGTAGATACGGTGTATTAGTTTTCTAGAGCTGCCATAATACCACAGAATGGGGGCTTAAACAACAGAAATTTCTTTTCCTAAAGTTCTGGAGGCTAGAAATCTAAGACTAAGGTGTTGGGAGGTTTAGTTTCTTCTGAGGACTCTGCCTTTGGCTTGCAGTAGGTTGCCTTCTCAGTGTGTCCTCACATGGCCCATCCCCCAGTCTATGTGTTGTTTGTGTCCTAATCTCTTCTTACAAGGACACCAGTCACAGTGGATTAGGGCCCACACATATAACCTCCTTTTGCCTTAATTAATTACTTTTTTTTTTTTTTTTGAGATGGAGTTTCACTCTTCGTTACCCAGGCTGGAGTGCAATGGCATGATCGCGGCTCACTGCAACCTCTGCCTCCCTGGTTCAAGTGATTTTCCTGCCTCAGCCTCCCAGGTAGCTGGGATTACAGGTGTCTGCCACCATGCCCAACTAATTTTCGTGTTTTTAGTTCAGATGGGGTTTCACCATGTTGGCCAGGCTGGTCTTAAACTGCTGACCTCATGTGATCCACCCTCCCCAGTCTCTCAGAGTGCTGGGATTACAGGCATGAGCCACTGTGCCTGGCCTACCTTAATTACTTCTTTAGAGACTTTATCTCCAAATACTGTCACATTTTGAGGTACTAGTGCTTAGGACCTCAGCACAGAATTTTGGAGGTATACAATTCAACCTATAACATACTCATTTAAAAGGTCTCCCTTAAAACATTCTCTGGGAATGAAGTAATAAAGTTATAGGATAGACCACCAAAGTGGGGAGTGGATATAATTGGGGAAAAGGGTATTAAATATGGAATGACACATTGCTAATTAAGTGGATTAGGACAGTCAGAAGACACACTTTGCTGAAAGTAGCCTATAACACTGTCCTTATAGAGGTGGTGACTTGGATGAGACCTAACAAACTTATCTTATTGAGGTACCTCAAGAGTAATTATTGCCTTGTCAATAGTTCAGAGAGGCCCTTTTGGTAGAATGAGGCAATATACTGTTTTTATCTCAGAATTCACTATTGTCCGTTATCCAAAAGACAGGATTTAACCATCTTTTAGTTCAGGATCACAAGAAACCTTTTAGCTGACCTGTCTCTGGCATAAAGAAGTCTAAAAACTACTAAAATATTTGATACTTTTTGTAAGTACTGGGATTATCAGATAGTTGCTGTGTATGTTTTCTATGTTCTGGTTGAATAAAAGATAATTTATTTGCCTCAAGTAGATCTGTGAAAGTTTTCAGTCTCTCATTCGAAACACAGGTATAACATATATGTCATGACTCAAAACTCCCAAAAGTCTAGATAGTGCTGTCCAGTACAATAGCCATTAGCTACATATGGCTATTTACATTTAAAGTTGAATTAATTAAAATGAAATAGAAGCCTAGTTTCTCAGTTGCACTAGCCATACTTCAAGTTCTCAGTAGTCACATGTTGTCACTATATTAAACAGTGCAGAGACAGGGCATTTCCAACATCACAGAAACCCTGTTGGACAGCACTAATCTAGATTATTTTTCAGGCTGACACCTATTGCTAAAACACTGTCTAATTTGAAGGAATTAAAACTTATGCTGTAAAATATTTTGTGCTTGTATCAGTTAGTGATGTATTTAGCTATAAATAACAAAATGCCAACTCTAGTGGCTTGAAGGAAAGGTTTATTATTCCTGCCAAAGGTTCACAACAGTGTCAGGGCCCATGTCTCTGATTTTCTTGGCCTTTCAGGGTGAAAAATAGCAGCTTTGACCCCAGCCGTTATACCTGTATTTAAAGTAGGAAGGAAAAAGCAGGAAATGTGTGGCATATTTATGAGGAAAGCAGAAGCCTTCTCAGTAATCTGTTGGCCAACTTTGGCATGTATCTTGGCCACAAGGGATTTTTGTGCCCACTCATGACAATAGTTAGGAATAATGAATTGAAATCACAGTTAGGTCGCCAACCAGTGAACAGTGTCTGCCACAACTTTCTAGTAGAATTTATGAAAAACATTTCCCAACATCACAGTGATGTTAAGAAGCAAACGATAAGATCCCATCCTTCCACTAAAGAAGGTAAGTATTTAAGGTCTAGTTTTTTTCTTTTCGTATTCAAGAATCCATATTCTTAATATTAACAAACTAGGAAGAAGTAGCTACTTCTATCTGAATTACATATGCTGACTGTGACAATAATGGTTGTGACCACAAAGAACAGTTACCAGGACACAGTGTGATGACGTGGAAAGTGGGTAGACTTACTTTCGCCTGTGGTTATAATTAGCGAGTTGAGCAGGTCACTTATACTTAGTTTGGTCATTTACCGGAAGGCGATTATGTGAGGATCAAATGAGTTAACGTGTATGAAATATGTCTGGTATGGAGAAGCACCTTCGCAAATGTTACTTCTATTGCTTACCCCTTTGCATGTGCTGTGCAGAGTGGCCCCAAATGAGCTCTCAGAATTTATCACAGTGAGTGTCATAAAATTTCCAAATATAGCTTGAAATATTTGATATGAAGCATTAGCCTGATCACACATACTCAGAAAACATATGTCATATGTCCTTTTTTTCATCTAGGGATATCAAACTTACCACAATGTATTCTTTTATTTCTCTGAAGTTAAAAATTACGAAGAAGAATTAAAGATTCAATTTTTTCCCTTACATTTTCTTTATTTAGTTTACTTATAGGTCTGGACATAATTTATAATAGATTCCACATCAGCTCACTGAGCTTCAGAAACTCAGCTGCCTCAGAGAGGAAACACATGTGGAAGAGAATGTAGTTGAAAAACAGATGTGGGGAATGACAGCAGGCAGGATTTTGTGCATCCTGAACAACTTCAGAAAAGAAAGATGGCTGTCTAAAGAACTGACTGTGCCATAGAAAAAGCCATTATGAAGAGAGAGGAAGCGACCCATGGAGATTCACAAAGGAATAACCTCCCCTAATACTAATAGCAAGTGCCTTGGGGCCACAAAGCCGTCCTCAAGGTAGCAAGGAAGAGAAAAGTGCATGGTTAGAGCAATCATTTTGAATTGCTACTGGGTTTTTTCTTTGAACATAGTGGCCAGCTGGGACTGCAATCAGCTTAATTATACTTACATCAAAGGGAGTAGCTCAAATGAACAGGTATATTTGAGGAAAGTCTGCTGTAAATAGTTGCCCTGATGGAGAGGATTCTGAGAGTCCTAAATTCCCCCTGGGAATTTGGCTTACAAATTACAGGCTCTTGCAATGTATCAGAAATTTTGAAGGTGGACCATGGAGTTATTTCTTATTTATTCATGTTATTCAAATTGTAGCCACTAGAAAGCATTTCTTAGATACCCTGCTTCTCTGATGAGACTGCTTGGAAGCCTTGGTACATGTAGACAGCAAGGTAGAATTCACAGAAGGGTAATTAGAATGACTGAATGAGATATTAGGAGGAGTGATGAGTAAGTTTGACTAGACAGGAAGAAAATGGTAAGCATTTTGTTCCGTATTTGGAAGGCAATAAAGATCAAGGGCCAAAGGGAAATATTTGCTGTGTTACTTGGGGTATAATGAAGCATAATGAGGTAAAATGAAACTAAGGAGAATTTAGTGAGTATTTGAAATGTCTCTGGCCAGTAGCAACTCCAGGTTAGCCTTCTTAGAACAGGCCTCATTTAACACGATGGGCTTTCTCTGAGATTGAATGCCGTCCATTACACTGTAGAATCCTTTCTTCTGGAGAGGCACCATGAGCACTTTTACTGGAGATTTAGGATTCATTTAGGCTGCCCCTAGAAATAATGTTGCAAAAAGCAATTCTCTCTCTCTTTTTTTTTTTTTTCTTGCATATTCAACAGTATAAAACTGCATGCCTTTTTTTTCCTTTAACAAACACTGTCTTGGTTTGGGTACCCACAAAACCGAAGCTGGAAATAAGGATTTGAGTGGATATAATTTAATTGGGAAGTGACCTCAGGAAGTAGCAGGAAGGGAAGGAGGAAAGTGAGGTAAGGGAGAAGGAAAAGCTAATAAAGGCTGCATTGTGAAAGTTCTCTACTACTGTAGGCAGTGGGACCTCAACTCACCAATGCCTCCTGGAATTTTCTCTCTTAATCATGAGAGAGGTTAGAGTATGTATCTACTGGCTCCAATCGCCATTGATTGAGAATTGCCCTTAGAGATGTTAACTTCCAAGCACTGATTTCCCACAGATTTGTCGAAGACCCCTAGGCAGAAAAGCAAAGGTTTTGTGGGTGATGATGTCAAGGTGCGTGGAACTTTCTGTTACAGCGACCCTTAAAATCAGAGGTGGGTCAAAGAGTTGGGTCTCAAGGCATTAGCAACAGTTGCTGCAAACCCAGTTTGCCTCCCTAAACACCTAAGTCATCCTCTCCAGGCTTGGCTAGATGGAGGACAAACCACTTTATATGGTGACTTTGTACAAAGTCAGAGATGGTATTCTTCAAAGCCTAACTTTTCCCATACTTGTGGTATCTGTATACTGTTTCTTATGAAGCCCTCTTGAGGCTTCATTAACTGCCAGACCATTTTTTTTTTGTTTTATGCAGAAATTATAATTTGTGCTATCATTAATTTTTTCAAACTTGTCTCATTTAGTGAATTACCAAAAAAGCAGCTATTCCATGATTTTCTGTGCAAATGTATGGCCAGTACAGTGGTTTGCATTCAGTGTATATTCAATAAATGTAGGTTAATTAGTTTTTCATTTTTATCTATTTTTAATTAAAAAAAGCAATATGTGTGCCTGTTAAAAATTCAAGCAGTACAAAAGTTTATATTATAAAAAGCTTTTTTTTATGAGACAGCATTTCACTCTTGTTGTCCAGGCTGGAGTACAATGTGTGATTTCGGCTCACTCCTTCTCCCGGGTTCAAGGGATCCTCCTGCCTTAGCCTTCTGAGTAGCTGGGATTGCAGGCATGCACCACTGTGCCCGGCTAATTTTGTATTTTGAGTAGAGATGGGATTTCTCCATGTTGGTGAGGCTGGTCTTGAACTCCCAGCCTCAGGTGATTTGCCTGCCTCAGTCTCCCAAAGTGCTGGGATTATAGGCATAACGCACTGCACCCATCCAAAAAAGTTATTTTTTTAAAACGCTTTAACTTTGTCTCTCTTTCTTAATATAGCCTTTTTTTTTTTTTTTTTTTTTTTTTTTTAGACAAAATCTTACTTTGTCACTCAGTCTGGAGAGCAGTGGCCTGATCCATAGTTAGTTCACTGCAGCCTTGAACTAACTCCTGGTCTTAAGCTATCCTCCCACTTCAGCCTCCTGAGTAGCTGGTACTACAGGTGTGAGCTACTGTGCCTGGCTTATTGTTAATAGTTCTTTATTATTCCAAAAGCTGTCTGTGGATATGTAAGCATATTTGTATATCCATTAAAGTGTAAATTGGATTGTGTATACATGATCTGTACTTTTTCACTGAACAGATATATTGAAGATTGTTTAACAATAGCATATACATACCTACCTCATTCATTTTACTTTATTTTCCTCCGATTTTATTGGGGTATAATTTACAAATAAAAAATATGTATTTAATGTGTACAACTGATGTTTTGATGTATGTATACATTGTGAGGTAATTACTACAGTTAAGTTAATTAACATAGCTATCATCTCATATAGTTAACTTTTTTTTTAAGTTTGATGAAAACACTTAAGATCTACTTCCCTAGCAAATTTTAAGTATACAGTATGTTATTATTAACTATAGTTACCATGCTGTACATCAGATCTCCAGAACTTATTTATCTTATAAGGAATGAAACTTAAGAAAGTTTGTATCTTCAGACCAAAATCCCCCCATTTCCTTTCCCACTCCAGCCGCCACCCAAGATTTAGTTGCTTCTAGGTTCAACTTCCTTAGATTCCATATATATGTGGAAATATCTAAGTATATGTCTTTTGGTGTCTGGCTTATTTGAGCACAGCATAATGTCCTCTAGATTATTCATGTTGTTGCAAATAGCAGGATTTTCTTTTTTTAAGGATGGATAATATTCTACTGTGCACCAGTATTAAACCGCATTTTCTTTATTCTTTCTTCTGTTGACAGACACTTAGGTTGATTCTGTATCTTGGTATTGGGAATAGTGCTACAGTAAACATGAGAGTGCAGATATTTCTTTGAGACACAGATTTCAATTCCTTTGGATACATACTCAAAGGTGGGATTGCTGGATCATAAGGGAATTCTATTTTTAGTTTTGTGAATGCCTCATTTGTTTTAATAGCTATCTGATATTCCAGTGTACAGATGTGTTATTCATTAATCTGAATTTTCTGCCTCCCAGAGAGTATTTCTAGAACTGTAATAATTACAACATCATAATTAATTTGCCCATTTTGTCAGTTAGGATAGACTCAGTTATACTGTGGTAATAGTTTTCTATTATGATGACAGTTTACTACAAACTTAGCAGCTTAAAACAAAACAAATGTATTATCTCTCCATTTCTGTGGGTCAGAATTCTGGGCATAGGTTACTGGGTCCTCTGCTCAGGGTCTCATCAAGCTGAAAATCAAGGTGTCAGCATGACCTACAATTTCATCTGAGGCTCCAGGTTTGTTGTTAGAAGAGATTACTGTCTTGAAGCTTTATGGCTGAGGTCCTTGTTTTCTTGATAGTTGTTAGCAGGGGATGGCTCTGAGCTCCTAGAAGCTGCCCTTCTTCATAGGTAATATGGCTGCTTCCTTCTTTTAGGCCAGCAGGAGTGTCAGCTTCTGCTTCATGTCTCTTTTAAGAGCTTGCTTGATTATGTCAAGCCCACCTAGGACACTCTGCCTTTTTGATTAACTCAAAGCCAGCTGATTAGGGATCTTAATCATATCTGCAAAACTTATTTTGTTGTATCATGGGCGTGCTGTCCCACCATATTCCCAGGTCTTTCCTATGCTCCAGAAAAGAGGTGCCGGGGCCCATTTGAAAACTCTGCCTACCACACGTAGTGACAGTGACAAGTGCCTCCTACAAAATATCAATGTTTTAAGACCAGGAATGCTTACTTTTCACTCTAGCTACTCATCCATCATGGGTTCTAAAAGGGGTTTTGCTCACTGTTGTCGCACAGGGGCCTATAGCGATACAACACCTGCCCTTTGAACATGCTTACTGGCCAGCCCAGCAGGAAAAGAGACATCTAGAGGGTTTTGCCTTTGCAATTAAATGCTGTACTCACAATCCATTAGCCGGAATTATGCAACCACACCCAACCACACGAGGACAAAGAAGTACAATACTACCATGTGTCTAAGGAACTGAAATACCTGGTGAGTCTCTTTTCTTTTCCTGTCCTTTTCTTTCCTTTCTAGAATTGTAGAACTCTTTTCTCTTTTCCTTTCTTTTCTTTTCTTTCTTTTTCTTTTTTTTTTTTTTTTTTTTTCTTTTGTTTCTGTGACAGAGTCTCACTCTTTTGCCCAGGCTGGAGTGCAGTCGTGTGATCTCAGCTCACTGTAACCTCTATCTCCTGGGTTCACGCTATTCTCATGCCTCAGCCTCCTGAGTAGCTGGGATTACAGGTGTGTGCCACCATGCCCAGCTAATTTTTGTATTTTTAGTAGAGATGGGGTTTTACTGTATTGGCCAGGCTGGTCTCTAACTCCTGGCCTCAAGTGATCCACCCGACTTTACTTCCCAAAGTGCTGGGATTACAGGCATGGGCCATGGTGCCTGGACTGGTGAATCACTATTTCTTTGATCCATTTATACATTCAGGTTGTCACTATCAGATGGGCTAACATGGTACTCAACCAAGCTTCCTCAGGAAAATTCTCTCGAGTATTCACATTTGATGGCACTTGCACTCCATTTGAGACATCTGATTAACTGGTGGTAGATTTCATAAAGAATCTTTGAGGAAAGTGAAGTATTTTGATTCCATGTTCAAAGAATGATCTGTTTTTTATATGCGAATGTTTCAAGTTTGAGAGAGTTGTCAGTTGAAGGCTGTTTGACAGCTTTGGTTTCTTAGCTACAGGGCTTACTATGTCAGTTTCTGTTGTGCAGTAATTGACCTTGACAGCAGCCAAATCCCCAGGGGGGTGACAGGTGATCCAGAGAACAAAAGAGGGTAGCAAGCAGGAGACGTGAGGAGCAGGCAGCAAAAAGCTGTCAGGAATGAAAGGCTGGGTAGAGGTTATCACCTCTGAGTTACTTTACATTGTTTTTCTGACTTCCTTTCCAGAGTCAGAATCTTAGAAAGAGCCAACATTGTGTATACTATGCAATAATATTCTTTTCAGGTGGAGATCCAATCCTTGTGGGAACATATCTAAAACAGGGACCTTACTACCCCAGAAGCAATGTATTCCTTTTGTTTAAAAAGTAAAACTTTCAATTGCATACAAACATAGAAAGTATTGTGTATGGAATCTTGTGTACTCATCATCTAGCTTAAGCAATTATCAATGTTTTGCTTTCTTGTTTTTGCGATCTCCCATGCAAATTTTCTTTGCTGTATTATTTTCAAGCAAATCCTAAACATCAACTCATTTAACTCATATATTCTCCAGTGTGTGTAACTAATATGTAAAGGTTCCTTTTATCCTTTACTTATCATCCATTTAATATTTAGATCAGTGTACTGGTGAGAAGTTGATTCTTTGAATATAATACTGAAAGTTGGCTTTCTGTAACTTTGGCTCATTGATCCTGGTTTGTCTTTGGAACAACGCATAATAACCTCTCTTTTATAAGACTACCTTACAATCAACAAATACTTAATTCTGTTTGTTAACTATCTTGCAATCAACAAATACTTACATTCTGTTTCTGATACCTACCTTCCTCATCTTGAGTTGTAATCCCCAGAATCTCCACATGTCAAGGAAGAGACCAGGTGGAGGTGGGGTCATTTGTCCCATGCTATTTTTGTGATAGTGGTGAGTTCTCATGAGATCTGATGGTCTTGTAAAGGGCTCTTCCTGCTACCCTTGGCACTTCTCCTTCCTGCCGCCTTGGAAAGAAGGTCCCTTACTTCCCCTTCACCTTGGCCATGATTCTAAGTTTCCTGAGGCCTCCCTGGCCATGTGGAACTGTGAGTCAATTAAACCTTTTTCCTTTATAAATTTCTCAGTCTCGGGCATTTCTTTATAGCAGTACGCAAACAGATTAATACAACCACACATGATATACTTGATTTAACCCTTACACCTATGATGAAATTTCTTTATTGTCTTAGCCATGCTTCTCTGAACACATTCCAAATGGCCAAGATTTGTCCTAAAATGAAGTATCAGAATACAATTCAATCCTTTAAAGATGATGTGACCATTGAAAAGAGCTGGGCTGTTTTCCTTGGTCTGGATGCACATACAAGGTAAATTTTTTAATAGGAAGCATAACTTATTGACTGATATTGAGCTTTCAGTCAAGTAAAGCAGTCTGAATTTTTAAAATGTAAATTATTATGAAAGGACTTGTTTTTATACCTATGCATTAATTTTGCTGAGCCTAAATGCCAGTGTAATATACATTTTTTTTTTGTAATGGATACTCTAGAAGCCCTGACTTGCCCACTACACAGTCTGTGCATATAACAAAATTGCACATGTACCTAAAAAGGAAACACACAAAACGAGCAGTATGTATGGTTCATGTGTTTTCAATTATTTCCCTCCTATGAGCAGAGATTTCCTAGACCCAAAACATATTTCAAATTAAAGGGTTTTCCTTATGTTGGAGAAATATTTTGGAATCAGTTGACAGAAATTAGTTGGTAAAACAGTGACTTAGACAAGTTTATAAACTGAAATTGTTAAGTTTCTCTGAAAAGCAATATTCACCCTAAACTAGAAAAGTAATATCCTAGGCCAGGTGGCTTTAAAAAGAGCAGCATAGGAAACATGGAAGAAAATCTCTAGAACATGTTCAATAAAAAGAATCCAGAGGAGTCCAGAAAAGTCAGACTGCTAAAGGTTATCACTACTTGTCTGTTTTCTCCACATAATATCAAAAGAGTAGCCAGGCATGGTGGCTCACGCCTGTAATCTCGCACTTTGGGAGGCTGAGGCAGGAAGATCACTGGAAGTTTGGAGTTTGAGATAATCCTGGCCAATATGGTGAAACCCCGTCTCAACTAAAAATACAAAAGATTAGCTGGGCGTGGGGGTATGTGCCTGTAATCTCAGCTACTCAGGAAGCTGAGGCAGGAGAATTGCTTGAACCCAGGAGGCAAATGTTGCAGTGAGCCGGGATTGTGCCACTGCACTCAAGTCTGGGCGACAGAGTGAAACTCTTGTCTCAAACACCACCACCACACTGGATGAGTTTTTGCCAAAGGATAACCATACAATAACCATTATAAACATTGCAGTTGTTTGACTTAAATGACAGACTAAACAGTGTGCCAGAATTAATTTTGGAAAAATTGGCAGGGGCAGGGTGGAAGATATAGAGGGTTCAGGTGTTTCAGAGGCCTGTAACTAAAAAGAAGATACATTATTATTTTCTTTTCCACAGTCTAGCTAAAGGGATGTTTTGCTGTGGGTTGAGACAGACACACTATTTACTAAAAGCTATTGACAAAGAAAACAAACTGTGAGCCCTGCATTGATTATGTGATTCTGTTGCTCTACTTTTTCCCCTATAGATGAGGTTTAAAATGTAAAGCTAGGCCAAAATGCATATACTGTTCTTGGTAAAATCACATTGGAACAATAACAGATCAAAAAAATCATTATTAAGGATGTAACAGCTTGAACCCAGACAATATGAAAAAACATTCTAGTCCTTTGCCTTTCAGTGAGTGTCGGTGATAGCTTGGCTTTGGAGAATAGAATATCAATTCTACTGAGCCTCTTTTTTTTTTTTTTTGGCAATGGAGTTTCACTCTGTTGCCAGGCTGGAGTGCAATGGTGTGCTCTTGACTCACTGCAACCTCTGCCTCCTGGGTTCAAGCGATTATCCTGCCTCAGCCTTCCAAGCAGCTGAGACTACAAGCATGTGTCACTACGCCCAGCTAATTTTTTGTATTTTTAGTAGAGATGGGGTTTCACTGTGTTAGCCAAGGTGGTCTTGATCTCCTGACCTCATGATCTGCCCACCTCAGCCTCCCAAAATGCTGGAATTACAGGTGCTTGAACCTCTTTTCTTTAAAATATAAAGTAGGTGCCAAAGTAATTGCCATGAAAGAAATGACAGAAACCACAATTACTTTTGTACCAACCTAATACTTGCAGATCCTAAAGAGAATTTGTTTTACTTTGAAAATCAGGAAGTCAAAAAGGCAGACAGTAATACTGAAGATGTTTTATAGAG
The DNA here is from genome assembly GCF_009761245.1 of Sapajus apella. Lineage (NCBI taxonomy): Eukaryota > Metazoa > Chordata > Mammalia > Primates > Cebidae > Sapajus > Sapajus apella. The sequence continues at coordinate 4,447,437 of NW_022436990.1, forward strand.
GCAGCTCTATATAGTGTGTTAGGATAAAGTAGCATGGGTTTATGCATTTGTACTCTGAACATAAAATGACAAATGTAGTAACCAAAAACTTTATACATAATTGAGAAATATTTCAACCCTACATTAATTATAACAATGACAGGAAATTACTGAAATGCCAACATTATTTTTTAATTATTTGTATTAAGCTTTATTTAAAAGTGGATGATGATTCTTTTAATCATGGCAGGTAATATAGCTAATGTATATATATGATGAGATACATACATTCTTATTTTTTAGTAAAAGTCTACCCATGTTCAATTAACGTTTATAGCACCTAAAATTTAAATGGAACTCTCCACTTATTGATATGTAGCTAAATAAATTGTGAACTTTCCTTGATGTATAAGATAAATTCTGGTGCAGAGTGAGCAAACCAGGTAAGCAGTACCTTGCATCAAATTAATAATGCTTATTCTATTTGCTGTGAAGCGTAAGGATAACTCTAATCTTCCAATTTATTTATCATTTTCTGTGCTTTCAGAAATTACCATCAGATATTCTATATACTTTGTAATTTCACGCATTGGAACCTAGAGAGTTGAACTTCATTATTATCTCTCAAACATAATAGGTGGAAAGAACATTAAACCAGGAGTCAGGATGCCAGAGTTCTGTCCAAATATTGTCAAGGACTTATGACTTTGAACAAGATACCTAAAATATTGCTTCCTTATCTCTCATAAAAAACATGAAACTGTATGATTTTTTGAGGCTCCTTCCAATATCAAAATTCTGCTTTTGTTTTTGGTTATCCTTTAACTGTATGCTTTCTATTTTTTCCCGTTTGACAATTATTCTTTGTGATGCTTTAAGGGAAGCAAAATAGTTGAATATTTCTATTTTATTTCTGTCATCAGTTAAGTATTATATCTTTCTAAGATTTAGGCCAAGCTTTAGTTATTTTTTCCTCTTTGCTCTAAGCTTCACTTTAACAAACAAGAAAGGTCATTTTGGTGGCTTTCTGATTTTTTTTTGCTAAGCTTCACTCAAAAGGTTTATGGAATCAGAACCAGTTCCTGAATCCCAGCTCTGCCTTATGCTGGTTGTGTGAGTTAGGCAAGTCTATCAAATTCTCTAAAATTCAGTTTTCCCATTTATTAAACTGTGATAATATTAGTGTCTGCTTCATGGGATTGTTGTGGGGATTACATGAAAAATGACATGAAGTGCTTAGTGCAAATGCCTTGGCACAAAGAAAGCCCTAAAGAAATGTTTTTCTTACTTTTACATTTTGCTGCCATCATCATCATCATTGTCATTATTGTTCTGGACTTTATTTTTGAAAAATGATTACTTTTTATTTCCTATTAAAAATTAGTAACTACCATATCTCATACATGTAGATAATTTTACAGCTTACAAGGTATTTCTACATGTCAAAGCTGGTCTTTGCAATAATGCTTTGAGTTTAAAAAGATTCATATCTCCACACTACAGGTAAGAGAGTCTCAGAGAGGTGCAGTAACTTGTCCATAGGACTAACACAGGGGGATTGTGTCTCCTTGTTTACTTCTGTGATGGTTAATATTGAGTGTCAACTTGATTGGATTGAGGGATGCAAAGTACTGTTCCTGGGTGTGTCTGTGAGGGTGTTGCCAAAGGAGATGAATATTTGAGTCAGTGGACTGGGAGAGGCAGACCCACCCTCAGTCTGGGTGGGCACAGCCTAATCAGCAGCTAGTGTGGGTAGGGTAAAAGCAGGCAGAAAAATGTGGAAGGACTTGACTTGCTGAGTCTTCTAGTCTTCATCTTCCTCCTGTGCTGGATGCTTCTTGCCTTTGAACATTGAACTTCAAGCTCTTCAGATTTTGGACTCTTGGTCTTGCACTGGTGATTTGCCAGGGGCTCTTGGGCCTTCAGTCACAAACTGAAGGTTAAACTGTTGGCTTCCCTATTTTTGAGGTTTTGGGACTTGGACTGTCTTCCTTGCTCCTCAGCTTGCAGATGGCCTATTGTAGGACTTTACCTTGTGATGGTGTGAATCAATACTGCCTAATAAACTCCTCCTCATATGTACGTCTATCCTTTTACTTTGCCATTACTTTTAATGGCAAACACAGCAATTACTTTTGCACCAGTCTATAGTTCTGTCCTTCTAGAGAACCCTGACTATTACATTTCCCCAATCCCATAGTACTTAGTACAGGACACACATCAGGTGGTTTTGTGACAGAGTTGTCTGTGATGAACATCAACACTAGAAAGATAAAAGCTTCCTTAGAAAAAACTTTATGTTGCGAGAGAACACTGGTATTTTATTTGAGTGTACATTTATTGAAATAGAAACAACGTAAATTTTTTTCTATTACACTGTCTCATAAGTTGAGTTTTTTGCTCAAAATTTACTTTAAATTTTGAGTAGCATAAATATGATACATATTAAAAAGATAGTGTCCAATGTGAGATTCTAAGAAGTTGAGAAGGGTTCCTGAGGTAATGGCTGGGGAGGGAACTCATGGTCATAGCATGTAGAAAAAGCCTCAAATTGTGCCTGGGTACATTTTCTGGGGAAGGACACAGACAGACTAGCATAGAAAGTCACACACACACTCATTTGTTGCACTTCCCTCTTTATTCATCTTCCTCAAAGAGGAAAACAATTGTTTTTGCCTTCTAGGGCACATTTCTGCAAGAACATTTGCACCAATTTGGAAAAAGAAGGCAATGCAATGAGTTTTTTATAAAGCTCCTTTTATACTAAGATTTTTTAGAAAAAATTATTAGTTAATAACTTCCTGGGTTTTTTTTGTTGTTGTTGTTTAAAAAGGTTCTTTTCCTGAAATGATGACAGTTTGCCTAGATTTGCTAAAAGCTGGTATATATGGATTGGCTACCAACATTCTTTGAAAATTTTATTAGTTCTTGGAATCCAAAAGACTGAGGCCGGAGACATCCAGGTGGAGACACAGCTAAGGCCAGGATTATCTGTGTGGTGTGGGAGGCCCTTGGCACATGCTTAACAGAGCCCCTCCACTGGCTGCTGTACTCTCTGAGTAAACATCCATCAGAGTGAGTGAATGGAATGCAATTTAGATGAGTTCCTTCTGAAAAACTGTCAGAGACTGTGAAATGTGACTACTTTGATTGATGCTTCCACTTCCTCTCCCCCAAATCAGCCAGATTGGCAGGATTCAAAGGAGACATAAAATTAGTTATTATTGGCCGATTCAGCAATAAAGCCAGGAAGCAAGATCTGCTAAGTGGAAAATAGTCTAAGACTAGGAATGAGAAATTATGATTATAAGGGAAGGCTTAACTAGCTGAGGAAGTTTCTCCATGCCCGCAGCTGATAAACTGCTTTGTAACTGGATAAAATGTTGGTCCCAGTCTGGCTCCATTGCCACAGACACTCTCAGTCAGGCAGCCTTGTGGGTGAGCAGATAGCATTCAGCCAGGGCTCATGAATACACCAGTGGTACAAGAATTTGCCAAATACTTCCTGAGGCATCAGCTATTAGAGAATAATTCAATGATAATTTATCCTTAATAACACAGTACAACTTCCATTATATATTTATTTCAGACTTAAAAAAACTCAAATTATGTGAAAAGCATTTTCCAGGTTCAGGTCTTCCATTTCCTTATTGGACTGCAGCTGTGCCAGCCTAAACCTGTAATCCATCAGGTCTATTCCAAAGTCCTGTAGAATAAAGATTTGGACATTTTCCTTGTCTTAACACCTTGAGTATCAAAAACTTTTAGATTCTGGAACTGATTTGGGGGAATCTGTCCTACTTTTTTCTGCTGTAATTGGGCCCTTTTTCATTATTGGAGGTGGGAGCATAGACCTGCTTCTTCCCCTAATAACTGGAACTGAGAAAGATGAGGTAGGGAGAAGGTTTCAGGTATTCCCAAATGGAAGCAACTTGGTGTCTAGACTATCCCACTCCATTCCAAATGGTAGGCATGTACCCTCCCACCCCATCACTTCATAATAAAGCGAGGCAGTACATCAAGGCCTCAGACAAAAAGCCCATTAGGCATCTCTGTGATTAAGTTGATTAGCTAGAAGTCATTAGGAATTTTAAGTCCAATATCAGGGGTGAATCAGATCCAATTTGCATAAACTACGAAGCACTTCATTAAGGCTAATCATTTTCCTCTGTCCTTTAGTAATAAATCATTCTTCTATGGGGGCTCATTTAGATTGAGCTTGAGAATTCTACCTTCAGAATTTTCAATACGGTTAAGACCACTTTAGCTGTGCTCTGTGGCCTCATTTGCTTGGGTAATACCTGTTGGGAGCACCACCTCAGTGCTGCATCTTTGAAAAAGCATCCTAGAAATCTACACTGATTCATTAGGGTCCATATGCCAATGGCCAAGACCCACTGAGAAAATGAAGTATGAATCTTCTAAAGCACTAGTAGAGCAAGTTATACTTGTTTAAACTGAAAAGTACTCCTGCCACATAGTGCGTTGTGTTGAGCCAACTGATCATTAAATAATTTTACATACCCTTCTTGAAAATGAGTCTATTTAAATCTGGGAAAATTGATCAGGTTTTAGCCTCCAGAATTTAGCCTTTCATGTGAATTTTTTCTTTGCAGTCACTTGTGAGAATGATGAGATTCTGCTTGTTTAACCCTAAGTGATCTTTCTTATTTTCTGTCATTTACATGATCTCCCTGTGCTTGGAATATCCTGTTCACCCTCCCCATAGTTCCCTGCACTTATGGCCATTGAAGCATTTATTACATTGTCATATAAAGTCCTTTTTACTTATTTATCTCTTTTCCTCCTAGAAAGCAAATACTCTGTTCCTAGCACATAGCAGATAATATGTATTTTATAAAATGTTGTGAATTATGAGATGGTGGCTATAATGAAATGTTACACAGCCTATTCAAAGGAGGCTGTTGATCTCTACATATTGGCATGTAAAAGTGTTCATATATTTTTTAACATAGTAAATGTAAAACAAGATGAAAAACATGCACAGGATGATCCTAGTTTTGTAAAAAAAAAAAAAAAAAAAAAAAAAGGAAAAGATGTTTATCTAAATATTCATAGAAAATGTCAAAGATATAAACATCCAGGGTAAAATCTGTGCTATAAAGGTATGGCTTTTGCTTTTGGCTTTATCAGTTTCTATATTTTGATTTATTACATTAAATCTATGTTGCTATTATAAATTAAAAACTCCATTTTTTTAAAGCACGAGGCTATAGATTTCAGTTGCAAATTATTATTGATTTAAAAACAATATTAGTTTCTTATGGTTGTTGTAACAAATTACTATAAACTGGGGCCAGGCATGGTGGCTCATGCCTGTAATCCCAGCATTTTGGGAGGCCAAGGTGGGTGGATCACTTGAGGTCAGGAGTTCGAGGCCAGGCTGGCCAACATGGTGAATGCCCATCTCCACTGAAAATATAAAAATTAGCCAGGTGTAGTGGTGCATGCCTGTAATCCCAGCTACCAGGGAGGCTGAGGCCACGAGAATTGCTTGAAACCAGGAGATGGAGGTTGCAGCGAGCTGAGATCACAGCACTGCACTCCAACCTGGGCTACAGAGTGAGACTCTGTCTCAAATAAATAAATAAATAAATAAAGGTAAATAAAACAAATTATTGTAAACTGAATGCTTTAAAAAGACATTTATTTATTCTTCTACAATTCTGGAGGCTGACAGTCTCAAAAGAAGGTTTCAGTAGAGCCATGCTCCCTCTAAAGGCTCTAGGAAAGAATCCTCCTCTGCTTTTTCTAGCCTCTGGTGGTTGATGGCAATCCTTGACATTCCTTAGCTTGTGATGTATCAATCCAGTCTTTGCCTTGGTCTTCATATGGTTTCTTCTCTGTGTCTTTACATAGTCTTCTTAAAGGGACACCAGTCATTGGATTTAGGGTCTACCCTAATCCAGTATGACTTTACTATAACACATAACTAGTTAGATCTACAAAGACACTGTTTCCAAAGGTCACATTCCGAGGTTCTGGATGGATGTGAATTTTGAGCTGACACTCTTTGTCCCAGTACAGACATTTACTAAAGAATACTTAGAAACAACGATCAGAATCGACAAACTTTATGTATCAAAAGGTCTTTTCTGAAGGCTGTCATCTCAGGAATATCTCACCGTTACTGTTCATCATACTGATTGGGCAGGCATAGGATGAAAGCATGGAGTGATATTAGTGCTGCTACAGGTTTGAAGAACTTACCAACCAAGCTTCAGGTCATCTCCCCTCCAGGATTCGATCTGAATGCACTTTACTTATGTTATCCCAGCTTTGAGCTTAAGCAGCTTTTAGTTTCTCTTTTAGTCTCTACCTTTACTTTTGGTATGAGATTTTGTTTGTTAATAACAAGAGTTTAGGGACACTTTTAATTTCTTTATTTCTTATATTCATTCTACAAATATGATGGGCACATATTATCTGCAAGGATAGGGTATATCTAAATACTCTTTGTAAAGCAAGATTAGATCTTATGTTTACCAGGCAGGAGATCCGGGTATCATTAAAAATCCTACATAGCAAAGCATTTGTGAACCAGGGCAGGAGGAAAGATTGAAGTCAATAGTGTACAATGTTGCCAACACTGTACCTTTTCCATTGGTAAGTTCCTTCCAAGAATCCGGATCTTAGGCTTATTATCAGATAAGCCACAGTCTTTAAGGTAGAAAATTTATTTGTAACAATTTGCTGTTCAGCTTTTCCTGAGGCCTCAAATCTTATCTATACTGTTCATGCTACTTACACAAAGTACTCTGTATAATGCAAATTTCTGTCCCTTCTCACAAAAGTCTAAAAAAATCACATGGTGAGAGAGAAAATGCAAGAGAAATTCTCTGAATTTAATTCATGGGTTTTCTTTTTTCTGTCACATATATAGTACTTGCATGAGAGTCAGAAGTTAGAGCTAAGTTTGAACATTCAACAGCTAAAAGAAAATGGTTTTATTTGGCAAACCTACTGCCCCAGAAAACAAGTGATTAAAGGACCTCTTAAAACAGCAGCCATAAAATTGACATTCCATGGGAAGCCATGAGTTCATTACTGTTCTTTTTAGTGAGGATCCTCCCTGGGCACTATGCTGAGAACTGAAATCTGTTGGCAGAATGAGCACATCACCCAAGGACTCCACATCCTTTGCTGCAGAAAGGGTTAGTGCATTTCTGGAAAATGTGAGATAGTTTTATCATGTCAGGTGGAGGTATGATCTTGCTATTACCTTTGTTTGGAAACTAAGTATGGTTTAAAAAGATGTGTAAGAGTGCCAAGTTGATGAGGGGTAGACTTGTAATGTTTAGTTTTTTGTGTCAACCTGGGTAGGCATGGAAAACAGATGGTTGGTCAAACATTCTGTAAAGCTGCTTCTTTTTTTTTTTTTTTTTTTTTTTTAACATTAACGTTCATATCAGTAGACTTTGAGAAAAGCAGATTACCCTTCAAATGTGGGTAGGCCTTATCCAATAATTTGAAGGCCTTAATCAAAAAAATGACCACCCTGGAAGAGGAAATTCTGCCAGTAGATTCTCTTCCAGACGTGAATTGCAACATTGAATCATCCCTGTGTGTCCAGCCTACTGGTCTGTCCTGCAGAGTTTGAACTTACCAGACTGCATCACACATCCTCTCTCCCACATCCTATTGGTTCTGTTTCCCTGGAGAACCCTGACCAATACGGATATTGTGATGGAAGCAGCCCATAGAGGGATAATAGACTTCCTGCTGAGTTCAAGACCTCAAGACATGGTGGGCACTGATTCCCACTCATTGCTATTTCCGTGTTTAGCCAAGGCATTACACTGGAGATGCAGGCCTGTGCTGTTTCTTTGGCTAAGGAAAGTATCTTCTACTGAAGAATGAGTGGAGCATCTTCTAGAGTCTTAAGCTGCTGCTCATGGAATCTCACATTTCCTTTAATTTCCCCCAATTGAATTGGGACTAGATGTTGGAGCCATTTATTGGTGTGAGTAATGAGTAATTTCTTAATCAAACGGAACTTTGGTTGTTAGTACCAATTTTACATTACACTTGTCTAGATGTCTTAGTGGTTAAAAGAGGAATGTTATCTCCATAATGTAGATAAAGAAACAAATATGATGGCCTGCATCTCCTTCCCCCATAAGTAGAACCACACAAATCCTCAGAAAAAAGAAACACCAGCCCAAGGCAATGGAGGCAGAGCAGGAGAGAGGCCAGACATATTCAACTAGGTCTTCTGCCTTTCTTCACACAGGTCTTCTCACCTGATATGGCTTAGGCACTACCATTTCCATTAGACTTCCTAAACCTAAATGGAGTTTTGTGTCTATTCCAGATACCCCTCAGAGACTGCCCATCTCTCTACTCCTTTTCACAGGAGATCTTTTTAAGTCACTATCTCCACTCCTCACCTCACTTGCTTCTATAACAGACCATTCAGGCTCTTGTCCTCATCACAACACGGAGACTAGTCAAGGTCCCTTGTGAGCTTCAAGCTGCCAAATTCAAGAGTTACTAATTCTGTGGTCTTGTCTTCCTCATCTCTCAGCAGCACAACCATTTTATTTTGGAAACATGTTTTCTTTAGTCTTCTATTAAGTAGAATTAAAATGGATTTTCCTCCTGTCTCATTAGCTATTCCTACTCATACACCTTTGCTGGTACCTCTGCTGCCTAACCGTGAATCTGTGGAATGTCCAAGGTTTCAGTCCTGTGCCCCGTCTACATACTCTGCACAAGTAATCTTGCCAAGCCTGTGGCTTTAAACACCAGCCATAAGCCTCACAAATTGATATATCAATTCCTGGACTTTGCCCTAAAATTCAGGCTTATATACCCAATTGCCTACTTCACACCTTTCCTAATTGTTCCCTTTTTGGAATGTTATCTCGATCTTTTCACATCTGGTTCTTTCTTATTATTTAGATATTAGCTTATATATTTTCTATCAGGACAGATCTTCCCTGGAAGCCTTATTATCATCTGTCTGTCTATTTTCCTATCATCAATCACATCATTCAATTTTAATTCTATGCACAACTTGCAAAACTATATATATGTGTATATATATATATATATCTATCTTTTATCTATATTTTCTTTTTATTTCCACTCATTAAATGCAAATTTCTGGAGATTACAAGAATGACTGACGCAGAGTAAAAGTTCTGTTTTAATCTACTCCAGCTGCCATAATAAAATAGTACAGACTGTGTTGCTTAAACAACAGAAATTTATTTTCTCACAGTTCAGTTCTTAAGGCTGGGAAGTCCAAGATGAAGCTGTGGAACCATTTGGTTCCTGGGGAGGCCTCTTTCCTTGAAGAAGGCTGCTTTGTCACCTGTCCACAAAAAGCTTTTCCTCAGTGCAGGTGCTGAGGGGGAAGAGATGGGGATCTTTTTCTTCTTATTATTATGAGCACATTAATCTCATATTAGAATTCACCCTTATGATTTTCCATAACTCTAATCATCTCCCAAAGGTCTCTCCCCAAAATATCATCACATTGCGGGTTAGTGCTTCAACATATGAATTTTAGGGAGACACATTCAGTCCATAACAAGCTCAGTAAATAATGCTTGAATAGACTTGACTAAAAGATTATTGCCTGTAGCTCACAATTTAGCTTTTGTTTCTACTGCTATATGATACTTTACTATTATTCATGTATTTGTCTGAATGTCTATAGATTTTACATTCCTTGAGGAGAGGAGTTAGATACAAGTGGTGCTTAGCATGTGGTCACTATTTTAGGGAGAAAAACCATGAGGCCACAAAAGAGATGAGTTTTAGTAATAAAAGCAACCAGTTGCATATTGAAAACTCACTATTCAGCACACTTTGTTTCTATCCTTGCATTAACCCACACCCCACCAACAATCCTATTATTTTGACATTTCAGTTTTAGGGACTGTCTTTCCTAATGCAGCCTAGATCTCTGTCACTCCCTCTTCCTCATGTTTCTAGTAAGGATGACCAGCTTACTGGAACCAGCTTATAGTCCCTTGGTTTTGTCTTTTGAGGTGAGTGAAGACAGAAGCTGCTACAACAGCAGGAACAATATATTATGCTCATTTTTCTTGGTTGTTATTTTGTCCTTATGAAGGATCATTTTGCTGGATATAAATTTTAGAGTAGTGGATTTTTTTCCTTTTGACGCTAAATATTTCACGCCACTCTCCTTGCTTGCATGGTGTCCACTGAGAAGTCCACTGTAATTCTCATACTTCTTCCTCCACAGGTAAGCTACTTTTCTTTTACCCCTATGTCTTCTTTTAAGATTTTCTCTGTGTCTTTGGTTTTCTACAATTTATATATAATATGCCAAAGAATATATTTTTTGATATTCTGCTTGGTGTTCTCTGAGCTTTCTGGATCTGTGGTTTGGTGTCATTAATTTTGGACAATTCTCAGCCATTATTACTTCAAATATTTCTCCTGCTTGGTTTTCTCCTCTTTTTCTTTCTGATGTTTCAGTTATGTGTAAGTTATTCCTTTTTAAAACAATCTGATAGTTCTTGAGTGTTGTATTCTATTTTCTTTCCTAATTCTCTTTTTTCTTTGCTTTTCAGTTTTGGAAGTTTCTATGGCTGTGTCTGTAATCTCACTGATTCTTTCAGCCATGTCCAATCTGTGGAGGAGCCTATTGAAGGCATTCTTTAATTTCTGTTGAAGTGTTTTCAATTTCTAGTGTTTCCCTTTGATTGTTCTTAATATTTTCATCTCTCTGCTTATATAACCCTTCTGTTATTGCATGTTGTCTACTTTTTCTGTTAGAGATCTAAGCATATTAATCATAATTATTTAAAATTTCAGGCCTGATAATACCAACATCTGTTTCACATTTGAATCTGATTCTGATGTTTTCTTTGTTTCTTTACATCATTTGTGTGTGTGTGTAATGTGGTGGTTGTTCAAATCTGACCCTGATATATTGGGTAATAGGAATTAAGGGAAATGGACATTTAGTATGAGTTTTTATGCCAGTTTGGCTACTAATTGAACTGTGTTAATATTTGTTGTAGCTGTAGGTACCAGAGGCTTCGATTTCTCCAGCATCCTTGTTTTTGTCTCCTCTATTGTCTTGTGTTTTTTCTAAAAATTACTCCTTAAAAAGAGTCTGATTCTTGCAGCTCTTTGAGATGAATCCTCTGTTATGTTACTGGAACTCTACCAGTGTGGTGGTAAATTATGGGGGAGAGGATGCTTGCATAATCTTATTAAATCTCAGTCTTGTAGTGGGCATGTATCTCTGGGCTGTGATCTTCTCAAGTGTTAGCTCACTCACTGCACACCCCCTTAAGTGAGATAAATGCTAGAGGGGGCTGTAGTGGGAGAAAATGCCCTTATTCCAGGTGAGATCGGGCTCTGGTAAAGTCTCTTTTCACCTGGAGAGTAACTCTTTGTTATATAGAACATGTAGGCATATTTTGCAATAGTTACTCTTCCCTTCCCCTTATTATAGCCAGAAGGTGATGTTTCTTGGCTCTTGGCTATGAGAACCTGGTAGGGTTCCTAGAGGCAAAACCCATGAAAGTACCCTTTAAGACTTGCGGTCTCCAAGATTTTCTCTCTCTCAAGCTAGTCCACACTCATCCTCCAGAAATGCATCAAAATTACCATTTAAGCATTCCTACCAATTAATGGCCCCAGTGGCTTCTGCTCCAGTGAGCAGATCTTACTTTTATCTCTCTGGATCTGCCTGGATCTCCTGTGACCTCAGTTATCCAATGGGTCCAAGAAAAGTCACTGAAATTCTGTTTTTTTTTTTCTTATCATTTTCTTTTCATAAGTATGAAAATGATAATTTACAAATATTTTACATATTGGACCCCAAACTGGAAATCTAAATATCTTTTATATCATCTAGTACTGTGCTAAATAGGCATAGACCCACTAAGCCTTGGCTTATGTTTCCACCAATGCTACCTGGCCCATTTTCCCACCACTTACCACAGCTGCACTTGATACTCTTCCTGCCAAGGGAAAAGAGCTGGTGCTTTGACAAATTGAGTTTTAATGGCTGCCAGTCTCTCGAATACAAGACATTAAGTGAATACTTGGAGTGAGTGATAGATGACAGTCAAGACTAAGACAGAATTGTCTAACTCAGACTTGTATATTCTTGTCCCACATATGTATGTTTGGATTAGGGTTGGAAAACACTATTCTTTAGTCTGAGTCGTAAATGAGTTTAAAAAGGAAAAAAGAAAGAAAATGAAAAATGCTTCTCTGTTGGACTAGTACCTCAACCTCCTCAGAAAAGACCATTTCTGGCATCTCAGGTGTATAAAAGCCTTCCCTGAGGCCTTCATTTCGATGTGTTGATGTATAAAGACTGACTCTGAAGCCTTTGATTTCCTTATTTGTGATTTTGCTTTTTGCTCAGTGGTAATTACCCTCCCTTCTTCTCTCCCTCCCTCCTTCCATTCCCTCTGTTCCCTCCCTCCCTCCTTCCCTCTCTTCTTCCTTCCCTTTTCTAATGTTAGCATTTGGCATGTTTGTGATAAGTTAAACATTTTACTCATTAATGTTAGCTTTTAGCAGAATAAGACAGTTTAGCTAAAGGCCACTGACTAGTGAGATTTTTTTCAATGCTGATTGAAATGCAAATTAATACAAGCAATTACCAGGTACTGTACATAGTCTTAAAATGGAAGGCTTTAAATGACATTTCCTTGGCAATCTGTGTGAAACCCCACATTAGGCATTCTTTTTATTCAGTAAACAAAATCTGCATCTAATGCCCAACTTGAGGTTGTCATCACCTATAATTTTTAATTGTAGCAAACTCTGAAATAAAGACGAGCTTATCAAATAACAGTTACCTAAAGAATTACTTCTTACTGGAGAATGTGTTTGCAGAAAGAGACAGTTTATGTGTTGTGGATGGGGTTCTTATGGCCTTGGAGGATGAAGGCCTATGTAACATTTCAGGGAGACAGATTTTTCCCTCAGCCAGAAAGAAGGTAACTAACATTTATTGTCTTTTTGTGTCAAACACTTCATATTCATTCACATTTAATAAATATTTATTGGGTACTGTGATGTTTTTGTCAATATTTTACTTGCAGGGGATTCTGAGCAGTTCCTGCTCTTGTGAATTTTATATTCTGGTTGGGAAAATTGACAATGAACAACAACAGTAAACAAAGAAATAAAATAAATCCATGGTGATAAGTACCCTGATATAGAATAGAGAATGGCCAGGTGGGTAGGTGAAAAGAGAGTGCACATTAGATAGGGTGGAACAAATGAGACTTTTTTGAGATGGTGCCATCTGAATTGAGAGATTGAAGAGTTAACTACCCACTCATTACTTTGTCTAATTTTTACAACAACCTGTGACAAAGGTAACATTAGTTCAGCAGGCATAAGCAAAGAAATTACTCAACCAGGTTAAATAATTTCTCTACGTTTACACAGATTTTTTCAATCCTATTATAAACCAAAAATATAATTCTAAGACCTCCAACTAACTAAATGACCCCTCCTCTTGGATAAAGGCATTCCATAGTTAACCTGAAAAACTAGTTAAGACCGTGATGGGAAGTGGAGGTTGGACATGCCTCATTATACCACCCTCCATTTGGAATTCAGGTGCAGCTGACCAGCATTAGCACCAAAACACAGATATTAAGAGTGATGAAATAGACTTTTTGTATCAATAAGATACCAAATTCGAGGATGGCTCTAGTATAGCATCTTGACAGAGAGCAGACAAAAGTATTTTACCCAAAATATATTCTTTGACATATTTTGAAATAGCCTCACAAAGCTGTCTCTTGTGGGGAAAATCGACATTCTGTAGAGAATCCCCATTCCTTTCCAGGTCTTTTCCCTGATCCAGGAGAGAATTAACTAAGAGTCTGGCACTTTTAACAGTCTGATAAGAAACATTTACAGCCTATTCTCTCTGAGGCCTGCTACCTAGAGCCTTCATTTGCATAATAAGAACCTTGCTCTCCTGCAACCCCTATCTTAATACAAATACTCCCTCTTATGGATTCCAGGTCTTCAGATAAACTAAAATCTTTGAATTTGTCTAAGATTTGGAAGCCCCTGCTTTGAGTTGTCCTACCTTTCTGGACCAAATCAATGTAATCTTTCATGTATCAATTGATGTCTTATGGCTCCCTAAAGTGAGTAAAACCAAGCTGTAGTCCAACCACCTTGGGCACATGTTGTCAGCACCTCCTGAGGCTGTGTAACAGGCATATCCTTAACTTTGGCAAAATGAACTTCTAAATTGATTGAGACCATATTTGGTTTACACCATCCATTTGCTTCACAGCTGCTCACAGTCTACCACACCCCACAAGTACTTCTTTCTCACCAGCTGCTCCAAGCTTATGCAAGAAACAAGTTCTCTTTGTTTACTTGGTCTTAGACTTTAGATATTCAGGAGCAGTCAATTTTCCAAGAAAACCAGAGCTGAGTCATCAAATTGCTTAAGAACATTAACAAGAAAAAAAAAAAAACTAGCCACCTAATTTTTTATTGCCTCTCCATAAAAGAGAATATTTTAATACCAAAAAAGTTAAAAGGATATTTTCTAAGATTAAAGGACAGGACTTCAAACTGAATACAGTTCACTTTATGAAATACATTATTTTGTCTCTATTTTACTTCTTTCACAGAAAACCCCTGAAATGATTATATAAACAAACTCATTTGAGAACCAATGGACTCAATGTCTTTTCAAGGCTACCTCTAACCTTGAAAATCTTAGGTTGCTGTTAGAAAATCTTAACTTCTATGTTCAATGTTCAGAGGGACAATGTAGGCAGATGCTGTGGGGTGAGGATATAGACTCTGCTAGTTCAATCAGACTAGGAAAGGACAGATAATTTTGACCTAAAAATTTTCAGTTTGAATCTCTTCCTTGAAATGTTTACCTATTTAGGGAAGAGGCAATGATGCTTTCTTTCTTTGTTAGAAAGTTCAAATACATTTTAAAGCACTTTACAAAATAATTTATAAGTGGTTAGAAAGTTCAAATACCTCTTAAAGCACTTTACAAAATAATTTATAAATGGTTTTTCTGTAGGCAGTTGCCCATGTTAGTTCAAATAAATAAAAAGATTTATTGCTTTTTCTCTTTATTAAATAGAGTTAGAATAAGACCATTTAGACTTTTCTTAATAGGAATGTATGTGTCTTTGTCATGAATATTCAAGTCCTGATCAATTTGTGATAGTGTATTTCTCTTGCTAAACTTGGAACATAAGCAAAACTACAAAATATGAAAAAATACTTAAAATCTGTGAAAACATGATAATTACTGAGGAAATAATTGTGTACAATAGCAGCAGTAGCATCCTTGAGGCCATTTTTGCAGCATTTCAAGTACCTAATTGTATGAGTTTTGCCAGAGTTCATCTTATTGAGAGACGTGATAAAAAGTGTAGGGTGAAAGCCTCAAGCATCAATTGAAATTTTAGTTTTGTATCTAAATAAAAAACCACAAAGAAGTCATTTGAGTGTTTGGCTCTTTTTTTTGTCATCAATATAACCATCATTACTTTCACACTATTCTATGTTTGTCTTGTAGGCTCAATAGCATGAACTAAAAGCAACTTATTTCACAAAGCAATTGAAAAAATGAAGAGAAACACAAATAATGTAAATTGTGCCAGACACGATGAATGCATTCTACAATATTAGTAAAGTCCTAAGAATGCTTAGAATTTATTTGGAGACTTTCCCCTAATTGGTATTTCATATGCACACATTTTTAATTTTCAAAAGAAATTAAGGGTAGTAGAAGAAAGAAGTGGGAAACATAAAGAAGCTAAATTACCTATAATCCCACTGCCAGTATCAGTACTAATAATGTTTTGATGAATTCCTTCTAGTCATATACGTATATACACACACACATACACACAACCCTAATGTGTATATAATTTTCTACCATTTTATTAAATAAATTGAGGCATTTTTCATGACACCAAATATATTTCATACATGTGCTTTTGTATGATGACCTAATATTTTATCACGTAGAAATATTAAACATTTTCTAATTAGTGCCCCACTCTTAGGCATTAAAGTTGTTTTCAATTTTTTCTTCTTAAAAATGCTGCAATGAATGTGTTCCATTATGAATATGTGCTTGCAACTTATAAATATTTTCTTACATCGATGGAATTTTCATAAGTACAATTGCTATGTTAAAGAGGATGAACCCCACTAAGAATTTTTAATCAGAAATGTAGAAACAGTCCACCAGGAAGGTCTAATAACTCCAACCACAGGAATTATTGAAAAAAAAATGAGTTTGAGAGCTTGATCCATGAAAATATCTCACTGCCATACTAATATAAATTTCTTATTTTCCTTCATGAACTGCATTCATGCATTTATTGACAGTGTCCACAGAATGTCATGTTAGCAGCACTGGCTTCATGGGTTTGTGACTTGAGCAGTTACACGAGGTTTCATACTCAGAAGAAACTTGTGCTTGATTTAATGCTCTGCCATTGCCATCTTGGAATTCTTAAAAATGTTACTGTTGAACTTAAATTTTGTAAGTGACTTTTGATTGGACAATGGATGTGTGTGAGACCAGAGAAAAGGAATGAAATATATGGATCCAATATTTTTTGATAGTTCATTTGCATATAATGTTTTGATTTTCATGAGCACAGAGTTCTGGTGAATCCATGATGTGTGGGAATTCAGTGAGACTCAAAACAAGCACAAGGAAAGCCTGATACACCTACAACTGAATAAGTGGGGGTGCTGACAGCCTCAAGTGGCCATGCTTTCTGTTTGTATAAGAACTTGCTTTGAATGTAAAAAGAAAGCAAAAGTTTTCTAAGGTATAGAAATGACCAGGGAATCCTAGCATGTTCTGTCTTACTCATGTTACTTTCTTGTGTTAGCCAACAAATTACTCTGAAAATAATGTCACACAAGGAAAGAAAAAGATATCCGAGTTCTTCTTTTTTTTAGTCCTTGTGTATTCATGATAGGGAAGAGAATGTTGTGACCAAAAGCAGGAGAGTAAACAGCCCTAGAATGAATGCACAGTGTTGTTTTTCCCATGAGAATAAGAATTGTTTATGATCCTCCTACGTGGTGGGTATGGAAATGAACATATCTGCCAACTCAATTGGGACATAACAGAAGCTACATTAAAAATCTATTTTAGTAACGATAGCATGTTTGGGACTACTGCAATTGAGGCTCCTATTTAGTTAAAATGGCAGCGATCAACTGCTATCATCCTGACTGGTGTTTTTAGGGGACAGGCTGGTGAATTAAATGGGACTAATGAGAATTATCACCCCTACATTCTTTATATTTTTTAGGGTAGGCTAATATTTGCAATTCTACCTAGGATACAATATTTGTGTGGTTTGCTATCTTAGTTGAGAGCAGGGAGCTTTCAGGGGCTTCTGCTTCACATTCACTAGTATAGTAGTTTTCGTCACAGATGAAGTAATCTTTATTAGGGTAATGAAGTAATCTTTATTAGGGTAGTGCAAATGTGTGTCCAATCTGACTACATATTTGGAAACTGAGAAAATACTACCAGGTGTGTCTGTGGACCCAGTGGACCCATTGTAGGATGGTCTTAAGCCACGTTTATTACCCAACTTCTGTGCACTCTTTAAGAGGAGTCATGATGGAGCTTTGAACTCCCAGATATTAGTGAGTATTTTTGATATTAGAATAATTCTGTCCATGATATCTGATAATTGTGTCAATTCTGTAAAATGACTTGGGAAGTATTCTTTCTTTTTTAATTTTCTGAAAATATTATGTAGAATTGACATTATTCTTTAAATGTTTGGTAGAATTCATCAGCGAAGTAACAGGTTAATGATTGGGTTTTACAATAAATTGATATGGGGTTAAACAGATAATGTGAAAGAGCTGAATGTTTCCTTTCTCCAGTGTATGATCAACCAGATAAATGGCCATATTTCCTTTAGGTGGAAAGACTGGAAGAATCACTACTTTGCAGATTTGCTGTGGCATTTCAGATCCTTCCTCAAGGGGAATAGGCTCTCTTTCAGTAGATGTGTTCTGGGTCAGATAAATGACTCATATCTGGAAATAAGACAAGGAATTGTGACTTTTCATGCAAGGCTGACCTCATTCTTCTATTCATCCCTTTGGATCTTTTTTGGTTATTATATTATGCAATATCTTGTTGGCTATCCTACTATCTTGCCTCTAGAAATACATAACAAATGTCCAAGAGTCATATCCATAGATTCCTGTGAGTCAGGCCCTCTTGGCTGCCATTTTAACTTGTCCATTTTCATAACTATGTCCTCTTTGTCTATGATGGTTATGTGTTGCCTTGTGGCTTTTCCTATTTTGGGTTCCTATCTTCCTTATGCTGCTAGTGGGGACCTGAGTTCTCCAATAGTGTTTTTCTATCAGTGATGGTCTCCAGAGAATGGCAATTTCAGAGCTTCTTGATGATGCTAGTGACCCCCCAACCAGAGCATTCCTTATTACCTTGGCAAGGGGAGTGTTCTCTGGGCTGTCTTTAGAAATATAGTCAACTGGTAGATTTTATATCTTACATGATAGATCAATTCTATTAGGACACCCACTTTTTTTGAACCTGTTGATTTCTTCCTCCACAATCTATCACAGCAGTTCTGGCATATATTTAATTTGGGTCATAAGTTTTTCAAGCATCTAAGAGCCATCACATTAATGTATTCAAACCAACTCCAGAGTTCCTTCCCATGGAATTAAATTTTGAATCAAGCAGGCAGTCTTATTATTGAAAAATTCTCCCATATCCACCTTTATGTTCTGTATCAGCAGTAGGTTTACTCCTGGTATCACCTGTCTTAGGTAAGGTTCCTAAATGCATGAGATTCTTATGCAAGTTATTTACAAAGGGAATCTTCTCCAGAGAAACTTGTAAGGGAGTGACAGAAGCAGAATAGTTCAGAAGAAGCAGACAAGCACAGATGTGTTTTAGGAGAAGTCCAGCCTTAGCCTGATCTCATAGGAACCTCTGGAATGTAACTTGTATTCTAGAAGTTGTCTTTCCCAAAGGCAGGGTATCCGGGTGTTGCATCCTTATATCTGACAGCTATCCTGACCCTTTGGGTGGGATGGTAGAGTGTGACCTCCCAAGCATATTTAGGCAAGGTGACTCTTGCTGGCTAAGAACAATCTCGCTGAAAAGCGTGTAGATATGAGCCATTAGTAGCCCAAGTCTACAGCAGGTGGGGATGGGTATAAGGGAATCTAGGTAGTACATAAAAGGCAGAGTTAGTTCTTGTGGATGTTTCCTGTATGTCTGAAAAGATTTGTACACTCTGTTACAGTGAATATAGTGACACTTACAATACAGTCATTTGAGAACTCAGAATAACAGTTTTACAAATAATTTCTTTTAATCTTTTCTACTTTGGTTTATGAGGCATTTTATTGGATGTATAAAGACCTAAAGAGACTTTATCTGCTTTGTATATAGCTGAGCCACGTGAAGTTTGAATTGTTGGGCAGGTCTGTGAGGTTAGTGATAATTTTGTGCATTATAAAAATGTATTGACTCAAGCATTGAAGGATGTCTTTTGTCCTAGGTTTTTACACAGGAGATTTTGAATTAGACAAGCATTCAATATTACGTGTATTTTATTACTGAACATAGTCTGAGAGGAAAATACATAAGCTCTAAAAATTAAAAAAAAAAAACCCAAGGAAAGTAGACCAATTAGACTAATACATATTCTAGAGTAACTATTGTAGGGAAAATGACTTGTTACTTTGGTTATCAAAAATGATGTTAACTGTTAAAGTCATGCCCATTTTAATGGGTCTTGATGTTGTTTTTAACAAAAATGGATGTCAAAATGGGTGTCCAAGAAGAAATTTCTTTCTTTCTCATTGAAATTAATGGTAATTGCACTTTTGACTTTAAAACATTGTGAAGCAAATTACCTTCAATTAGATGAAGGAAGATAATATGTCATTTAGATCAGTTCGTAGTATTATTCAGACTTTCTATGTCTTTGTCTATTTTTTGGTTGTTTATTTTTTAGAGAAAGTGTGAATATCTCCACTTAAAGTTATTGATCAGTCTGTCTTCTCTCTGCAGGTTTGTCAGTTTCATTTTACATATTCTAGGGCTACATTTTTAAGTAAATATATGTTCATGATAGTTATATTTTCTTATCAATTGCTCCTTTTACAAGTATTTAATTTATCTCTTACTCTTTTAAGATTTTTGACTTGAATTTTGTCATATTTTAAGTTTCCTACTCTTAAAAATTTCATTTTTTGCCTAGTATATCATTTTCATACTTTCTCATTTTGGGGTGTGCTTTTTACAGATGTTATATTCCCAGTACTTTAAAAGATTAATGTGGAAAGGATTTCTGTCTTTCAATTGGAGAATCTAATCCATTACATGTATAATTACTCTTTTATTATATATAGTATAACGTAAAGTTAAATACATGTATTTAACTTTTAAGTTTAGGGATACAGGTGCAGGATGTATAGGTTTGTTAGATAGGCACACATGTGTCTGGAGCCTTGTGGTACAGATGATTTTACTACTCAGGTATTAAGCCCAGTACCCATTAGTTATTTTTCCTGATTATCTCTCTCCTCCCAACTTCCACCTTCTGATAGGCCCAAAGTGTGTTGTTTCCCTCTATGTATCAATATGTTCTCATAATTTAGGTCCCACTTAAAAGTAGGAACATTCCATATATATATATATATATATATATATTATTTTGTTTTGTTTCTGAGTTAGTTTGCTAAGAATAGTGGCTTTCAGTTCTATCCATGTTCCTGCAAAGGACATTATCTTACCGTTTTTTATGGCTTAATAGTATTTCATAGTGTATATATACATTTTCTGTATACAGCCCATCATTGATGAGCATTTAGGTTGATTCCATGTCTTTGCTATTGTGAATAGTGCTGCAATGAACATATGTGTGCATGTGTCTTTATAATAGAACAATTTATATTCCTCTGGGTATATACCAAGTAATGAGATTGCTGGGTTGAATAGGATTTCAGTATTTAGGTCTTTGAGGAATCACCACACTGTCTTCCACAATGGTCAAACTAATTTATATTCCCACCAATAGTGTATAAGAATTTATTTTTCTCCACAACCTTGCCAGTATCTGTTATATTTTGACTTCTTAATAATAGCCATTCTGACTGGTATGAGATGGTGTCTCTTTGTGGTTTTGATTTGCATTTCTCTAATGATCAGTGATGAGCCTTTTTTTCATATAATTGTTGCTCTCATGTATATCTCCTTTTGAGAATTGTCTGTTCATATTCTTTGCTCACTTTTTAATGGAGTTCTTTGTTATTTTTCTTGCAAATTTGTTTAAGTTTCTTACAGATGTTAGATATTAGACCTTTGTCAGATTCACAGTAGAAGTTTTCTCCCATTCTGTAGGTTGTCTGTTTACTCTGTTGACAGTTTCTTTTGCTGTACAGAAGCTCCTTAGTCTATTTCTTTCTCTTGCCTGATTGCCCTGGCCAGAACTTCCAATACTATATTGAATAGGAGTGATGAGAGAGGGCATCATTGTCTTGTGCCAGTTTTTAAAGGGAATGCTTCCAGCTTTTGCCAATTCAATATAATATTGGCTATGGTTTTGTCATAAATGGCTCTTACTATTTTGAGATATGTTCCTTTAATATCTAGTTTATTGAGTGTTTTTAACATATTGAATTTTATTAAAAAACTTTTTGCATCTATTGAGATAATCATGTTTTCATCTTTAGTTCTGTTTATGTGATGAATCAAATTTATTGATTTGCATATATTGTTTTATTATATTGATAACATTAATCTGTGTTCTTTGTGTGTAGTTCTAGTTTACTCATTTTCCTTGCTGTGCGATATTCTGTTGAATGAATGTGTCAAAATTTATTCTTTTGTTCATGGACATTTGGGTTGTTTTTAGTTTTAAAATAATACAAATAATGCCATTGTGAAGATTTGTTTATACATATTCCATACGTATGATACATATGTCATATCATTTTATATACACATATATGGTGTGCACATTTTTCTAGGTATATTACTCATAAGACAGAGATTGTTGAGTCATAAGATAGTGCATGTTTGGTTTTTATTTTCTTCTTTTTTCAGACAGAGTCTCACTCTGTTATCTGGGTTAGAATGCAGTGGCACAATCTCAGTTTGTTCCTTTGCTCAAGTGATTCTTCAGCTTCTGCTTCCTGTGTAGCTGGGATGGCAGGCTACAGGCATGAACCACCAACACCCAGATAATTTTTGTATTTTATTTACATATATATTTTTGATAGAGATGGGGTTTTGCCATGTTGCTTAGGCTGGTCTTGAACTCTTGGGGTCAAGTGATCTGCCTGTCTCTTCCTCCCAAAGTACTGAGATTACAGGCATGAGCCACCATGCCTGGCCATGTTTGGTTTTTCTAGATAATGCCAAACTATTTCCTAAAGTGTTTGTGCTTATTTACATTCCTGACATCAGTGATTGACAGTTTCCTTTCTCCACATCCTGAGCAACACTTGGTATGGTCAGAAGTTTTAATTTTTTCTACTTTGGGTGTATAGTGATACCTGATTCTTATAGTTCATTGATATTTTAATATATGTGTTAGTCATTTGGATTTCTTCTTTTCATGAGTTATCTTTTCAAATATTTTGCCTGAACCTACTGCTTCTTAGCCAAGTAACTTTAAGCAAGCCATATCTTAATTTCCTCACTTTTAGAATGGGCTTAATAGCATCTGACTTTGACTTCTTAGCACATTAGTATCTACTTAGCATTGCTACTTCTGTCCAAGACTGGGAACTACCTTTACCTGTATCACTTTTCCTGTATGGTTCCAATTTACTATGAGCCAAAAGAATAACTCACATGAGATATGGAAGGCGGAAGTGAAGCAGAGCTACCTTGGAAGTTTGAGGGAGACAAACACAGTGGTGGACTGACAGAGGTGTCTGGTGGGTCTCAAGATATCATCCTTCTGTTTCTGCTTGTACTAAGCTCATTTTCCTGACTGCTGGCCAGGCTGATCAACTGGTCCTAAGCCTCAGGCACTTAGTTCTGGGCCCACAAAGATGATGATTTCCAGAGGCAGCAACTTCCCAAGAGTAGAAGCTTCCTAGAAGATGTAGATAATTCATAGAATCTGCATGGTTGCTGAATTTCTCTCAAGTTCCTCCTGTCTACTTGAATTAGCACTTCAGCCTGACATGGCTAATGATTATTTTCTCAGATCTTCTTATTTCTCCCTTGTAGAGTTTCATTTGCCCAGTTCCTATCATGTTTTTCTAAATTTTAATTTCTACACAAACCCTTTTATTTCTGTAATATTTGTAGTAGCTCTGATATCATGATTTAATTCTGAGTGATAGAATAGTTTTGACAATGGAATAAAATTAAAACGCAAAAATTCTTTAATAGCTCTAAAATGCTATTCAAATTTAATTATTGAACTGAACTAAGTAATGCATTGCTGTGCCTCTTACGTAGAGGAACATATTAGGAGACATTTATAATGGTAAGAAAAGCAAGCCAGCATGGGCTGTTATTGGCAGCATGCTTCATGAAAATATTTTATTCTTTTATTTGTCTGACTAGGGTACTTGTTAGCAAATGGATGCCAAAATACATCACCTAGGTTTCTTTTTCAACTGGATTGCTTGGTAAGAAAGAGGTTGTAAAATAGATCTAAGAGACAGAATCTCTGAAACACTTGTCAGGCATTCTCAATTAATATTGAAAGTGTAGAATATGGTCAGATATCCAGAAACACAAATCAAGAACAACTGTAAAGATACAGGCACAAGGTAAAATAAATCTTAAAAATATGGGACAATCCTCTACTGCAAATTACCCATTTCTGGATGCCCCTGTGATACATTCAGGTCGAACCTGGCAGTGGGTCATTTTCAAAGTTTGTCAAAGACTCAGACATTGTTGGTAGTATTTGTGTTTTCTCAAGGCTTTGGTACTAAACTATCTTTATAAAGGTTTTCTCAAGGCTATGGTACTAAACTATCTTTATAAAGGTAATAGTGCTCTGGTTAATCAAGCAATAATTGGTTAGCCAAATAGTGAATTTTAGCAGCTACTTTCATTGCTTAATGGCTAGAGAAACAGTCATAGGACCATTCAACCTTTCATGATTTCCCAACTGACACTTATTCAGTGATTCCGAAGTACCTCAGGAAAGCAAAGGAAAGCTTTGTGAGAAGAATTATTATATTCAAAAGACTGTAGGTATAGTAGTTAGGGAGGAAGGGAGCTAAGTAACACAATGTTATTCTTATAATAGGACTTTGGTATTAAAAATTATAACTTAAAGCTTGTAGT
Source organism: Sapajus apella (assembly GCF_009761245.1). Taxonomy (NCBI): domain Eukaryota; kingdom Metazoa; phylum Chordata; class Mammalia; order Primates; family Cebidae; genus Sapajus; species Sapajus apella. The sequence goes on from NW_022436990.1 coordinate 4,471,750, forward strand.
ATCTTGTTTCTTTTTCTCCTTCATAATGTACTTCTCAGTTGATTTAATTATCTATGTGCATTTGATTGAATCTGTGTGATTTAATTATCTAAGACCCTGTGGGTGATTACAGTATGATTTTTGTCACCAAAAAGCTACTTGTAGGAGAATTGAGGTGTGACTGACAAATAAAAATTGTATATCTCCAAGGTGGAAAACATGATGGTTTGATATTCATATACATTGTGTAATGATTGATTACTACAATAAACTTAACACATCTATCATCATCCATAGTTACTATTTTGTGTTTGTGTGTGTATGAGGGCTACTGCATTGTGTACTTGAGACTAATTGAATGTTGAGGACAAGAGTCCAAAATGACTTTAAACCTTGTGGTTTGCTTTATTTAGAAAAAAAAAAATGAGTGTCTCTAATGGAATTAGGCTACCTGGGAAAAGAGAAATGAATTTTGAAGTACAGATAGCAAGTCTGACTCTCTGACTTTGGAAATGCTAAAATTTCTTTCTCCCTTCCCTCCTCTTCCCTCCCCTCCCCTTCTTTTGCTTTCCTTCCTTCTTTTCTTTTCTTTCTTTTCTTTTCCCCCTCGCCTCTTCTCCTCTCCCCTCCTCCCCCTTCTTCCCGTTCTTCTCTTTCTTCCCTTCTTCCATTTCTTCCCTTCTTTCCTTCCTTCCTTCCTTTCCTTTCCTGTTGGCCAGCCTGAAGTGCAGTGCCATGATCTCAGCTCAGGGCAACCTCCATCTCCTGGGTTCAAGCGATTCTCCTACCTCAGCCTCCCAAGTAGTGAGGATTACAGACATCTGCCACCGTGGTGGGCCTAGAATTTCTATTAATATTTATTCAGGGAGTTATATCATCCAGGTGGTTACAATAGTTTATAGCAAGTTCAAGAGTGAGGACAATATAAAGGATTTGGGTCATTGATTTTTACATAGCATTTGCATTCAACATTAGCCTCAGAATTGGGATTAGTAGAAAATATTTATTATATATAATATCTAAGATGATTTTTAATGGAGGCAAAATACAAGTATAGTCTTTTATAACTAAGTAATTTGATACATTTTTGCTATAGAGAAGACATAAATAGTTGCTTATGTAGTCAGAAGACCTATAAGTTGTAGAAATTTGAGCAGTTGGAAACTAAATTGATATTGATGATTTGAAAACATTACCAGTAGAAAGTAGGAAAAATGAAATAAAAAGTAGAAAGTAAGGAAATAAAGATAACAAAAGGAACGCTTCAGAGACCCAACTCAAATGTGTGGGCTTAGAAATTATTCTAGCATTGAAAATACCGGTAATAGTTATTTTCAGAGATTCTGTGAGGGATGTTTCTATTCTATGCACATTCCTGTGCCCTTGTTTTATGGGTTGATTTGTGTCTACCCCTCCAAAAAAAAAAAAAATTGAAGTCCTAACATCCAGTACCCGTGAATGTGACCTTATTTAGAAACGAGTCTTTGCAGATGTAATCAATTTACGAGGTCATTAAGTGGACTCTAATCCAGTATGACTGATGACCTTCTAGGAAGAGGAAAGATGCCATGTGAAAATGGAAACATACAGGGAGAGCACCACAGGATGACAGAGGAAGAGATTAGAGTGATACAATTGCAAGCTAAGGTATAGCAAGATTTGATGTTTATCACTGTAAGCTGGAAAGAGACAAAGAAAGATTCTACCCAGAGTCTCAGAGCAACCATGGCCATGATGACAACTTGATTTTGGATTTTTGGCCTCCAAAACTATGAGAGAATAAATTTCTTATGTTTTAAGCTGTTCAGTTTGTGATACTTAGTAAGGGCATCTCTAGGAAACTAATACGATTTATCTCTTACTTACATCATCTCATCACTTAATCGGCAAACATTTATTAAACATCTACTCTGCATAGGTCATTCTGTTCCTTCATTTCACAGCTTTGAGAATCGCTCTCTTAAGACAAAATTTGGCACTTAGAAGATTTACAAGTAAGAAGAGACAGCACAGCACAGGCCACTTTGCTTCATCTTTCCCCCCTCAATTGTACTGAAGACATTCCCAGTAGTGCCATCTTTGAGAAAGAATGATACATACAGATGAATATTTTCCAGCATTTATGGGTTTTTGGCTCAGAGGTGTGCTAAAAGTGTCAAGTTGCTAGAAGATCTCAAGATAAATGGTATGCATGATGCTAGGGTTGGAAGGCATGTTTATACTAAAAGTGATAAGCCCAACACCACATGTTATCATTAACATGACACCAGAGTTAGAAGGTATAAAATGTTCTCAGAGGAATGATACAATCTGAGAAGACCTCAAACACTTTTTTCAAAAAATTCTTCTAGGTATATTGTACCTGTGCTGGAAAAAGTAATGTACAGCTACTAGAAGATGAATGTGCTGGCTGGATAAATAAGGATGACTATTAAAATGCTGTCATAGCTGGTGATCAGACAGTAAAAATAAACACCATGTGTAGGTTGTTGACTTATTGCATTAGTGGTGTCAGAAGTGCTAGCCACAATTTCCTACAGTAACTGAATTTGTTGGTTGAGAGTCATGCTCTACGATAGGGCCAACAAAATGGTTAGAACATAGAAAATACTAAAGTATTTCCCCTAAACTCTTGAAGTTATAGGAATTAGTCTCCATAAATGGCTCTATGAGGAATCAATTAGAAAATTTGGAAATGAATTAAGCATCATGCTTACTTTTTGGTTAGGCCGTTCTGTGAATGCCATAAAGTACTCTTACTTTTTTATTTATGACATAAAGCTCAATTATTATGGCTGATTGGAGGGACTGAGAACTAAGGATATAAAAAAGTATTTCCCATCTAGGCTTCAGCAATCCAAGTCATGTAAGACTTGTCTTTGTAAATTATTTTGTTTAAAGCCTCTTTGATATATACTGAATACTCTGTATTTGTATACTTCAATAATATACTAAAACCATTCCTTCTGAATAGCATTTTGATAGACCCATATGTCTTAGGCCTAAATTTACAAAGGTATGTACTAAGATTTCATTACATTGAAGGAAACAGAAACTATGAAAGCATTTTTCACATTTCTGCTTTCTGAATCTATTTCCTTGGAGTCAAATGCTACTGCAACATTTTGCTGTAACAAACCAGATGGTACTAAATCTATTTTCTAAGAGGGGGTAAAAGATATCAGACTTGAATGTGGATGAAAAGTTCTGAGTTCTTTTCCAAAAAATGTCAAGTGGTAGTCAATTTAATCTACTTAAAAAACAACAAACAAACTAATTTAACTTCTGACAACAGAAACCTTTGAAAATTGTTCTAGTTACGACCCAGTGAAATGCCATAAAGTCTGAAAATTACACATTATGAATCACAATAAACAAGTCAGGGCTATATTGTACCAGAGTCTCTTAGATTAATACCTTTAAATATTTGGCTGAGCTGTCTTCCCGGTGGGGTCCCTAAATTGGCTGAGACAATGCAGCATTAGAGGCATGAACATTGAACAGTAAAGCAGTGATGGGGCAAGTTATATAATAATACATAGCAGGTAAAATATTGTTGTTTTTTTTTCCGCATAGAAAGTAAAGTGTTCAGCAATAGACACATGGGAAAAACATTAGAATTTGTTAGAGTTGCTAGTCAGGCAGGTTTTCCCCTGGTGTATCCTCATTGGTATTGACCATTACCCTTCATGAAATCATTTGCCTTAAGTGATGTAGGTAGGAAAGCCCTAATAAGGAAAAAGACAAGAGAAAAATTTGGGCTTAGGGAGCATGTGTCAGTCACAGTCAGGGGCTAGAACATACTCATCAATAAAGTTAGGATTTTGTAGGTGATCCAAAACTGACAGCCAGTTAGCTGATCTTCAGTGTGAAAATCACACAGAGCTCATTAACATAGTTGGATCTTGATTCTGACATTTCTAGTATTTTTACTAAAGCTTTGACTATAAAGAACACTCAGATATAAAAAACATTTTGGAAGTATGAGGCAATATGGATAAGCCAAAAAGACACACTGTTCCCAAAGCATACATCATTCATCAATTATGAAAATGTTTCCTGATGAAGCTGATGTGGCTTCATAGGCTTCTGCTACCCACCTACTGGCATTGTCAAATGTAATGAACCTAGTTTCCATCTTGTCTTATGATGTTCACAGGCTACACATGTATGAGGGAAGGGATGGAGAACTTCACAAAGGAATGAATTATTTGGTGCAGAGCTATTCAATCCTTAATAGTTCAAGTTGGAGTAAAACTGACATTATTATTATATGGCTGATGATGCTTTAACACAGAGTTGAGCTTTGTATCAGTCAGAATCCTATTTAAAATCTAATTCTTGGCATGGTGGCTCATTACTGTAATCCTAGCATTTTGGGAGGTCAAAGTGGGAGAATCACTTGGGGCCAGGGTTTCAAGACCTGCCAGGGCAACATAGCGAGACTCTGTATCTACAAGACATTAAAACATTTAGCTGAGCATGGTGGCATGCCACTGTAGTCCTAGCTACTTGGGAGGCTGAGGCAGGAGGATAACTTGAGCCCAGGAGTTCAGAGTTTCAGCGAACCATGATTGTATCGTTGCACTCCAGCCTGGGTGATGAGGAGAGACCCTTTCTTTAAAAAGGGAACAATTTATGGAGATGTGGCAGGTTAAGGGAGCTAACTTAAAAAAGGTGGTAAAGTAGTGTTGACAAAAAGAGTCAAACTCTGTAAAATATTTGAAGCTATTGATTTTGAACCAAATATGAGTGATGTTGGCCTGTGACACAGCCCTTAAGAGGTCCTGAGATCATGTGCCCAAAGTAGTCAGGGTACACCTTGGTTTTATATATTTTAGGGGGGCATGAGACATCAGTCAAATATATTTAGAAAATGGTTTGGTTCAGAAAGACGGGACAACTCAAAGCGGAGGAGGGGGGCTTCCAGGCTATATGTAAATTTAGACATTTTCTGGTTGACAATTGTTTGAGTTTATCTGAAGATCTAGGAACAATGGAAAGGAATGTTTAGGTTAAGTTAAAGGATTGTGGACCCCAAGTTTTATTGTGTAGAGGAATCTCTCAGATAGCAGACTTCAGAGATAGAATGGGTTGTAAAATGTTTCTTATTAGACCTAAAAGGGTGCCTGGCTCTTAGCTGATTATCTCCTGGATCTGAAAAGAGAGGAAGAAAAACAATGGGGAAAAGGGATTCTCTATAAGATGTGGATTTTCTTCACAAGAGACTTTGCAGGGCAATTTTAAGGTATGGCAAGGAAATATATTTTGGGGTTAAATAATTTTTTCTTGTCTCATAATGTTATGTCAGAGTCAGATAGAAAAATAAGTCATGATGTATAGGGTCAAATAAAACACATCTGCTGAGAATTTATGGTTTATAGGGTGTGACTCCCTAGACCCCCTAGGAAGAATTGGGGCAAGATAAAAAATCAGAGCTTAGTCCTCAGTACCTAGCAACTAACAACAAGGTGCTGTTACCAGTTCTGTGCCAAATGGGTAAGGAGAGGGAGTAGAGTTGTTGGAACTTGGTGAGAGATCTAGTGACTGATATCATTTGGCTGTGTCCTCACCCATATTGTATCTTGAATTGTATTTCTCATAATCCCCACATGTTGTCGGTAGGACCCCGTGGGAGGTAATTGAATTACAGGGGTGGTTACCCCCATGCTGTTCTCATTATACTAAGTTCTCATGAGACCTGATGTTTTATAAAGGGGTTTTCCCCCTTTACTTAGCACTATCCTTCCTGCTGCCAGGTGAAGAAGGTTGTGTTTGCTTGCCCTTCCACCATGATTGTGAGTTTCCTGAGGCCTCCCCAGCCCTGCAGCACTGCAAGTCAATTAGACTTCTTGCCTTTATAAATTACCCAGTCTTGGGTATTTCTTCATAGCACCATGAGAACAGACTACTATAGTAAATTGGGAGGTAGTGGGGCACTGCTATAAGGATACCAAAAAATGTGGAAGCAACTTTAGAGCTGGGTAAATAGGCAGAGGCTGGAACAGTCTGGAGGGCTCAGAAGAAGACAGAAAAATGTGGGAAAGTTTGGAACTTCCTAGAGACTTGTAGAATGGCTTTGGCCAAAACAGTGATAATGATATGGACAATGAAGTCCAGGCTAAGGTGGTCTCAGATGGAGATAAGAAACTTGCTGGAAACTGGAATAAAGATAATTCTTGCTATGCTTTGGCAAAGAGACTGGTGGCATTTTGCCACTGCACTAGAAATTTGTGGAACTTTGAAATTGAGAGAGATGATTTAGGGAATCTGATTGGAGAAATTTCTAAGCGGCAAAGTGTTCAGGAAGAAGCAGAGCATAAAACTTTGGAAAATTTGGAGGCTGATAATGTGATACAAAAGAAAAACCCATTCTCTGGGGAGAAATTCAAGCTGGCTGCAGAAATTTGTGTAAGTAGCAAGTTGTTAATACCCAAGACCATGAGGAAAATGTCTCCAGGGCATGTCAGAGACTTTCACAGAAGCCTCTCTCAGCATGCACCCAGAGGCCTAGGAGAGAAAAATGATTTCCTGGGCTGGGGGCTCCCCTGCTTTGTGCAGCCTCAGGACATGGTGCCCTGCATCCCAGCCATCTCAGCTCTAGCCATGGCTAAAATGGGTGAACATATAGCTCAGGCTGTTTCTTCAGAGGTTTCAAGTTCAAAACCTTGGCAGCTTTCACATGGTATTGGGCCTGCAGGTGCACCAAAGTCAAGAATTGAGGTTTGGGAACCTCTTCTTGGATTTCAGAGGATGTGTGGAAACACTGGGATGCCCAGGCAGAAGTTTGCTGCAGGGGCGGACCCTTCATGGAGAACCTCTGTTAGGGCAGTACAGAAGGGAAATGTCAGTTGGAGCACCCAGAGTCCCCACTGGGTCACTGTCTAGTTGAGCTCTGAGGAGAGGGCCACCATGCTCCAGACCCTAGAATGGTAGATCTACTCACAGCTTGCACAGTGGGCCTGGAAAAGCCCCAGACACTCGACACTAGCCTGTGAAGGCAGCCAGATTGGGGGCTGTACTGTGTAAAGCCACAGGAGTGGAGCTGCACAAGGCTGTGGGAGCCCACCTCTTGCATCATTGTGACCTGGATGTGAGACATGAAGTCAAAGGAAATCATTTTGGAACTTTAAGGTTTAATAATTACCCCATTGGATTTTGGACTTTCATGGGGCCTGTAGACCTTTTCTTTGGGCCAATTTCTCCCATTTTGAATGGGTGTATTTACCCAATACCTATACCCCCACTGTATGTAGAAAGTAATTAACTTTGCTTTTGATTTTATAGACTTGTAAGTGGAAGGAACTTGCGTTGTCTCAGATGAGGCTTTGGACTTGGACTTTTGGGTAAATGCTGGAATGAGCTAAGACTTTGGGGAATGTTGGAATGATTGTGTTTTGAAATGTGAGGACATGAGATTTGGGAAGGGCCAAGGAAGTATGATGTGGTTTGGCTGTGTCCTCCCCCAAATCTCATTTTGAATTGTAGTGTCCGTAATCCCCACATGTCATGGGAGGGACCTCATGGGAAGTAATTGAATCATAGGGGCAGGTACACTCATGCTGTTATTGTAGTAATGAGTGAGTTTTCTCAAGATCTGATGATTTTATAAAGGACTTTCCCCACTCTGCCCGGCACTTCTCCTTCCTCCCGCCATATGAAGAAGGATGTATTTGCTGCTTCTTCCACCATAATTACAAGTTTCCTGAGGCCTCTTTAGCCCTGTGAAAATGTGAGTCAGTTAAACCTCTTTCCTTTATAAATAACCCAGTCTTGGGTATTTCTTCTTAGCAGCCTGAGAACAAACTAATACAGTGGTGGATGAGAGGCCATCTCATATAAAGGAACCAAGCCTCTGCCAAAATCACAGTCTAGCAGAGAGGGTGTGGGTGTTATAATTAACACTTACATTCTCATCCTGGCTTCTGATCTTCTCTTGGTACCTTGACTGAAATTATTTGGAAGTTGGAGAGCAAGAGAGAGCCTAGGATACATTCCAAAGAGCTTAGCATCCTGTGACACAGAGCAAAGTAGACAAGGGCTGAAACTGGAGTTTAAGAATCAATGGAGAGCAAATAGCTCAAACTCGATTTTGGGTATTTTGAGCTATCAACCCAATTATAGCTATGTTGGGGTCTAGTAATTCAAATTAGAATTGAGTAAGTAGATAAAATCTCTAGCACCCAAGCATGGCATTTGGGGACCTTTGCAATTGACTCCCAAACTTCCTTTCTAATTGTATTTACGCCTATTCTCCACATAAATTTTTGCTCTAGTCAAGCTGATCTACTCTTAAGTATTCCCTAAACTTGTTTTTCTCATTCTTGCCTCTATGTGTTTGTTGCCATTCTTCTTATATGAACTATTCTCCTTCATTTTATCTAGCTAAATACAATTTGTCTTTTGAAGCCACATTGCAGAGGTCCTAAATCCTTTGGAAAAATTTCTTTTTCCATCCATAGTGGGTGATTCTTCCTTTGAAATTCTATGGCACTTAATTTCAGGCATCCATTAAAAGTACACCTTATACTGTATGTCAGTTGTTTTCTTTAATAGCTATCCAATTGCTTCATTTGCATCATCAGTAGTAGATAAATTTCATCTTGGATGCTGATTACATCAGTGTGACCTGGATGTGAGACATGAAGTAAAAGGAGATCATTTTGGAACTTAAAGGTTTAATAATTGCCGTATTGGATTTTGGACTTTCATTGGGCCTGTAGCCCCTTTGTTTTGGCTGATTTCTCCCATTTGAAATAGTCACTCTGAGGTAACCCTGGAGACCAGCATGATGTTATATTCACATTGATTAGAAGTAGCTGCACTGGCCCAGGAGAAGTGAATAATGGCATGGGTACTATATATTTGCCATTCTTGAATTAGAGTATATTTGGGCCCTTGCATCTACATATCCAACGAACTGAGGATAGAAATATTTTAATACATAAATAATAATACAACAGAAAATATAAATGAAAATACAGTAGAACAACTGTTTACATAGCATCTATATTGTATTAGGTATTATCAGTAATCCAGAGATGATTTAAAGTATATGGGGGATGTGCATAGATTATATGCAATTACTACACCATTTTACATAGGGGCCTTGAGCATCTATGAATTTTGGAATTTGTGGGAGTCCTGGAAACAATTTCCCATGAATCTGAGGGATAACTGTATAAGCTTTTAGAGGGTTAGAATGTGATTTATTTATCTGTGTACCCTCTGTAGCTACCTCAGTGCCTTGAGTAAAGCTGATGCATAATAAATATTTATTGATTGATTGTTTTGGTTAAGAACTTATGCAAATGAAGGATTTAGTGTCAGTGAAAACTGTTGAGCATGGAACAAGAATTTTTATTCTTTCAGCTTTCTTCCTTAAGAACATTCTCTTTGACATTATGGGGCGTAGTTGTAGAATGTGCAGCTAGAGGTTGAATTGGCTCTTGAAATATCTTCTTTGTAGTAATAAAACAAAGGACTGATGCTGAGGTCAGAAGAGCAAAGTAAAATTAAATGATGGCTGAGTACTACAAAGGGAGATAGCTGCGACTGGCTCATTATCATAAGGATGCTTCTAAAAGCTGGCTCATTGATTTAATGATCATGCCATACGTTGAGCTGCCGAATGTTCACTGCAGTTAAAAAGAGATTTGTCCTCATCAAAGAAACGGGGAAATGCAATTCCAGCATACAGTTTGTAAGACAAACTTTGAGTCATAAAATTCAAAATGATTCATTAGTTATGCCTCATGCTTTTGTCCTAAACTTTCCTTAAAATATAAGTCCCATGTATTGTTAAAACTTCCTTTTTCTCTGTATTCAATCATATCTCCTTCTTGCATGATTATTCAGGAGAATTTAGCCTCTTCTACAGGCTAAATTATTCTACTAAATTCTTCTACTTTTTGTTTCTCTGGGATGCTGTTAGGACTGCTATTTTGTGGTCAGCAGTAATTACCACCTATGAGAAGTTTATTAACAGCTGCTGCCTAGATCGAGGGATTTTATTTTATTGTTATTATTGAAGTAGGGAGTTGAATGCCTCAAGGATTTGCATATTTAGTCTATTGCTAAGCAATGACATAAAAATGTATTTTGGTGGATTCAGAAGAAAAAATCTCAGTTTATTTTTTATTTCTTGGAGAGCAGGTGTCCAGGGCCAAAGCACATTGCAGTAGGATTGAGAATGTTGTTTATGTTACATTGACATTTGCTGTTTTTAATGCTTTCCCAAAATGATTTCTTCTCAAGTAAAAAAATGCTGAGAAAGCTTGAATACCAAATGCCTGAGGGAGAGTTCAAAACATCACCACCATTGTGCATGCGCGCACACACACACACACACACACACACACACACTCTCTCTCTCTCTCACACACACACACACACTCTCTCTCTCTCACACACACACACACACACACTCACACACACACACACACACACACACACCTCTCTCTCTCTCTCTCTCTCACACACACACACACACACACACACACACACTTTGCTTGCCCGTAATCCTGCCTCATTCTGGTATGTGTGAACAGGAGAATTATATGTTTGCTTTTGCTTTTAATGACTAGGATGGAGCTGGGCTATTTGCCACAATCAAAATGAAAATCTTAGAACTCTTGACTCTTCTCATCAATTTGATCTTTTCCATTTCCTCAAGCTAATGAAGGTGATGGTTTTATTTGATACTAAAATATTTAGAAAATGTCTTAATTTAGCAATGTGGCAAGATGACTTAAGGTTAAGACAGAAAAAGAATGTGATTCTTTAATGTAAGCAAATGTATTTCTGAGGAGCCTAAACACAGTTATCTTGTCCTGCTGTGGATTTCTACATGAGTGCCCTGTAATAATTAATGTTTAGGAGCATAAATTGAGGGGAAAAATTTGAGCTCCAAACTCTTAAGAAATTTTGTGTTTCTGCGAAATATTTCCTTAAATTACTTGTCTCTTGATTAAATGTAAAATAAATTTCGGTTCTCTAAACCAAGATATTTGCTAGCCTCACTAGGTAAACGGGACATATAAAATTTGTTATGAAAAGCTACAAGCAAAGCAATGTGCAGTTTTGTGAAGATGCATCCATAATAGATCCACACATTACTGTCATTTATCTTTTGGTGGTCAGGACATGATATTTGTCCTTGGGAAAGAAGACTCGCAGTATAGCATTTTTAGGTCTGTAGACCTAGATCTTGTTCATACTTGGCTTAGACAACAATTCAAGTTCTTTTGGTTTGGAAGATAAGAATGTAAACTGGTTTCCTTGATAGCCTTGAGACAAGGATGTCTTCCCAATGAGTGAGCTACTACTTCTAAATAATGATTATTGGCCTATACCCAGTTTAGTTATATATATATATATAATACTCTACATCACATTTAGTTCTTTGAGCATGTACAGTTAGAAAGATGTTTGTTGTCAGTTAAACAACTTTGAGGATAAAATGAATTGCTTTATCAGCTTTTTTAGTCTTAATTTTTTTTTACTTGGAAAGCATCATCTACGTTTAAGAGTTAAAATAGCATTATTTTATAAACATGTATCTATTCACTTTTCAAATAGTTATTCAGAGCCTACTTTATGATAGTTATTATGAGGGATTATAAAAGAATAATTCATATTGACTTCCTTTTCAAAGCTGATATGGTTTAACTCTGTGTCCCCACTCAAATCTCATTTTGAATTGTATTCGCATAATTCCCACATGTCAGAGGGACCAAAGGGGAGGTAATTGAATCATAAGTTTGGGTCTTTCCCAAGCTATTCTTGTAATAGTGAATAAGTCTCATGAGATCTGCTGGGTTTATCAGGGATTTCTGCTTTTGCTTCTTCCTCGTTTTCTCTTGCTGCCACCACATAAGAAGTGTCTTTCACCTCCTCCTGTGATTCTGAGGCCTCCTACCCATGTGGAACTGTAAGTCCAATTAAACCTCTTTTCTTCCCAGTCATGGTATGTCTTTATCAGCAGTGTGAAAACGGACTAATATAAAAATCTTATTAACTGTTAGAAAAAGAAAGATGTATATGTGTGTGTGCACAACATATTTATGCACACAGATATCACAAGGCCAGAAGTAATAAGGTACAGTGTGCTATAGTAATAAGAGGATAAATGGGTCATTTATAGCACCAGCATATAATTTATTAAAATATTATCATGTGGTAATATTTTTCCTACCCTGTTCTCTGAAGATAACCTTTAATGACTTTTTTTCTTGTTTCACGCTTGTGTATAGGGCTGGCAATATCAATGAGAAAAGAGTGAATAATTTATTCAAAACCAAAGTCAGCAGTGGGATGTGAAAGTGGAGGAGGATCTGAAAGCAGAACTTACTTAATGTGAGTCCCTCTAAGGGACGGTAGGCCCTAGGAGGATATCTGTGTGTATGGTTTATTTAAGGAGATAGGAACACAGGGACTGACATTCTGACCCTGGTAAAGGTTTCTGGATTCTACATAGGCACAGAAGGAGAACCAGCTGGTCTGCAGGAACCATGTGGACTGGACAGTGGGCATCAGTGTAAGTCAGTGTGAGTGAGTAATATATATGGAGGGATCTCCCTGACCCCGTTTCTTTAAAACAACCTGGATAAAAGAGCTGTACTTATATTTTAAAAGAATGGGGCTCAGGATTTGATTTGATTTAAAGGAATTGAAATAATGTATCATTTTTGTTCATATAAGTTTTTGGACTGAATTTTACATCTGTTACATGTAGAGATTTACTCGGATTTACTACCATCCCTGCCAAGACCAGATTTGCTTTCAAGGTTTGGTCGTTGTTGCTCAGAATGAGGCAAAAAAAATTGGAGACAATTGCTGAAAACTTGATTGGTATTCAGGAAAGAGCATGGTCTTTCAGGAGTCATTGATATGAGGCACACTAGTGTGTTGTGATAAGAATGACTGAAAACCCTTGGAAAGTTATATACTGTTCACCAAAGAAAGGAAAAGAGGGAAAATATACCTTCTAATACTTCGCTGATTCTACTTTTGTGTCTTCTATTCACAAAATAAAAATTTGAAAGAGATTCATCAAAGATGATCTTTAAAGTCCCTATATTGATTGTGATTTTTTAAGGAGGGAAAAGGTACTTGGAAGCCACAGTTTCAGTAACCTGTGGCTGGAGAACACTTACCATCAACGCTAGGCATGACACCTGAAACACAGACTACTGCAAGGTGACAGGTGGTAGAGAAGGCTGTTTGAAAAAAGCCATGCAACCTTCCAGATGCAGAATTTCTTAACATAAAGATGTCACATAGAATAAGAAAGCTTTGGATCCTGGAGCAGGCCTTAGAGGTTCTGTAGCAATGGCAGGTGGTACTGAACACAGAATAGGCAACAGTTAGGGATGACTGAGTCATGACTCAGATATGAGATGATGCTCTGTGTCTGTAGATATAGATAAGGAGATCATCATACTTTCAAGGGAAATGTTTCAGAGATTGTGTTTGAATATTTGTATACTTTGAAATTTGAAAGAGATATAGACATCCAGATAAAAGAAACTCAGAGAACTACAAGATACCTTGAAAGATAAGCCTCACCAAAGCATATAGTCATAAGTTTTTCCAAAGCCAATCTGAAGGAAAGAGTGCCAAAATGTGACCAGAGAGAAGTGTCTAATCACCTGTAAAGAAAATCCCATCACACTAACAGCAGAGTTCTCAGCATGAATCTTATAAGCCAGGAGAGATGGGGTACTATTTTCAGTCTTCTTGAAAAAATGCCAGCCAAGAATTTTGTGTCCTGCTGAACCAAGCTTCATAAAGGTAGACCCCATCCCCCCCCACACACAAAAAGGGAATTTGTCACCACTAGATCAGTTCTACAAGAAATGTTTAAAAGCTTGAAAACATGGAAATAGAAGGGCAATACTCATCATCATAAAAAACACAGGAAAGTGTAACACCCATGGTCTTATAAAGCAGTTACAAAATCAAAAGTGCAAAACAACTAGATAACAGTTAACATTATGACAGGAAGATAGAAGGGCAGAACATTCTACCCTATGACCACAGAACATCTATTCTTCTTATCTGTGCATGGGACATAGTCAAAAATTGACTGTATGCTAGGCCTCAAGGCAAGTCTAAATAAATTTTTAAAAATCAAAATCATGTCAAGTAACCTCTCAAACCACAGTGGAATAAAACTAGAAATCAATACCAAATGGGACCCTCAAAATTATGTAAATACACGGAAGTTAAATTATCTGCTTCTGAATGATTTTTAGGTCAGTGATGACATCAGGATCAGAAATAGGGATGAGGAATACATGACAAAGTAAATGGGTCCAGCTGGAATGGAAGAAACAGGTATAGTGGTGGTATAGCTAAATTGAGGGAATTATGGGATTCTCAGATGTGAGGCTAAGGAATTTGGGTTGTATAGAGTAAATAATGAGAGTTACTAATGTAATTTAAGCAGGAAACTCACTTTTGAAATAAATGTATTTGGAGATTAATCAGCAAGGTGATTTGAAGTGGGCTGAATGGCTTAGGTCAAGGAAACAAACGGCATAGCTATTATATTCATCTAAGAACAAAAAGAAAAAAAGAATGAAATAAGATGTTGGCAGAGGAAATGAAAAGGAAGGAATAGGTAGAAAAAAATATAAGGAATAATTTCCTTCGCTTGAAAATTCTACCAATATTATACAGTAATTACATTAAATTAAGAACACTAGGGATCTAGGTAATTTATGGCAAGAAATGCCATCTTCGAATTGTTACATAGATTTTTCAAATCATTAATTTTTATAAGCTGAAGTGCGATAAAGTTTCAGGCATTTGACAAATTATACAATTCAACGTGATTACTGCTTGTGTGATTGAAAACTGGCACAACTTTTATATTTTATGTTCTTTATTTTTAATCAGTAAGCCTTTGAGATAGATAAATTTATCTGGACAGTCATGTCTTCTACAACACAGAGGCTATTATAATGAAAAAGAATAAAGTTCAAGTTATCATGTGAAAAATAAAACAGTTGCATTTTCTGGTTAAATACTAATTTGTTGAGAATTACATGGGTGTTGCTTGTTAAAATTGACACAAATAGTTATATTGCTATTTGTATTGTTTCTTATACAAAATGCCATGGTTCAAATTCTGGTTTAAATAATAGCCTAGAGAAACATGTTTAATTTATTAACTATAAACAAAGTCCAAATTTTAGAGGAGCTGAAAAGAAAATAATTTTAACCAGAACACATGCTGACTCTGGAAAGGATAAGAGGTTGTCTATGTATCAGCAAATCTGCTAAGGGATGGCTTAGGAAGATGAAATCACTGAGTCACCTCAGAGTTCACTTTTTCTGCTTATTTTTCTTTTTTTAATTGCATTTTAGGTTTTGGGGTACATGGGAAGAAAATGCAAGATTATTGCATAGGTACACACATGGCAGTGTGATTTGCTGCCTTCCTCCCCTTCACCTATATCTGGCATTTCTCCCCATGCTATATCTCCCCAACTCCCCACCCCCACTGTCCCTCCCCTATTTCCCTCCAACAGACCCCAGTGTGTTGTGCTCCCCTCCCTGTGTCCATGTGTTCCCATTGTTGAACACCCGCCTATGAGTGAGAACACGTGGTGTTTGATTTTCTGCTCTTGTGTCAGTTTGCTGAGAATGATGGTTTCCAGGTTCATCCATGTCCCTACAAAGGACACAAACTGATCGTTTTTGATGGCTTCATAATATTCCGTGGTGTATATGTGCCACATTTTCCCTGTCCAGTCTATCATCGATGGGCATTTGGGTTGGTTCCAGGTCCTTGCTATTGTAAACAGTGCTGCAATGAATATTCATGTGCATGTGTCCTTATAGTAGAATGATTTATAATCCTTTGGATATATACCCAGTAATAGGATTGCTAGGTCAAATGGAATTTCTATTTCTAGATCCTTGAGGAATCGCCACACTGTCTTCCACAATGGTTGAACTAATTTACACTCCCACCGACAGTGTAAAAGTGTTTCTATTTCTCCACATCCTCTCCAGCATCTGTTGTCTCCAGATTTTTTAATGATCACCATTCTAACTGGCGTGAGATGGTATCTCAGTGTAGTTTTGATTTGCATTTCTCTAATGACCAGTGAGGATGAGCATTTTTTCATATGTTTGTTGGCCTTATGTGTGTCTTCTTATTTTTCAAGTAGTACAGGTGCCGCGTCCGGTTATGTAGATGACCATTAAAGTCTTTCTTAACTTTCAGAAGATATTATTTTAAAGGATTTCAGTTTACAAGGATTCAGTCACTTCATGAGAATTTTTAAGCCTCTGTTATTTGTAGAGCCCTATTATATGTAGGCATTCTTAGGGAGATAGGAGGAATAGACATAATTCCTGCCTACAGGAAACTCCAAGTAAGAAAGTGTTTATAAAAAATTATAAAGATCTTTCAAAATCAACTAGAAAATAAACTAGAAATGGATTAGACTTAAAGGTAGAACCTTAAACTGTAAAACTACTAGAAGGGAACATTGGGGGTCTGGGTAAAGATTTTTTCAGGCAAGATCACAAAAGCACAGACAACCAAGGCAAAAATTGACAAATGGGATTACAACAAGATAAAATTTGCCTGCTCAGCAAAGAAAACAACAAAATGAAGAGAAAACCTACACAATGGGGAAAAATATGTGAAAAATATTCATCTGACAAGAAACTAACATCCAGTATGTATAAGACATGCAGCTCAGTAGTCAAATAATCTTGTTTTAAGATAAGCAAAAGATCTGAATAGATATTTCTCAGAAGATATACAATGGACAACAGGTATATGAAAAAAGTACTCAACATCATTAATCTTCAGATAAATGCAAATCTAAACTACACTGAGATGTCATCTCACTCCAGATAAAATTGCTATTATCAAAAGGACAAAAAATAGCAAATGCTGATTAGGATGTGAAGAAAGAGGGGTGCTTGTACACTGTTGGCGGGAATGTAAAGCAGTACAGCCTTTATGGAAAATGGAAGTTCCTCAAAAAACTAAACATAGAACCACCATATGATCCAGCAATCCCACTACTGGATATAACCAAAGGGAATGAAATCAGTATGTCAATGAGTTTTGTACACTCCCATGTTTATGGCAGCACTATTCATAATAGCCAAGATTTGAAATCATACTAAATGCCCAACACCAGGTGCCTGTATAAAGAAAATGTGGTGTATATACACACTAGAATATTATTCAGCCATAAAAAGAATGAAATCCTGTCATTTGTAGCAACATGAATGAAATCAAAGGTCATTATTTTAAGTAGAATAAACCAGGCACAGAAAGACAAATATCACATGTTCTAACTCATATGTGAGAGTTAAAAAATGGACCTCATGGAGGTAGAGAGTAGAATAGTGGTTATCAGATGCTGGAAAGGGTAGAGGGGATGAAGAGAAGTTGATTAATGGGTACAAAAATGCAGTTAGTTAGAAGATTCCACAGTAGGAAAATTATACTTAACAATAATTTATTTGATATTTCAAAATACTTAGAAGAGTTATAATATTACCAACATTAAAAAGATAAATTGTCAAATTAAAAAATCTATTTGACAATTTCTCTTTTTAATCTATCTGTTTAACAATCTATTAAATAGATTTTTGAGGTGTTGTATATTCCAATTATACTGATTTGATCATCACACATTGCATACCTATATCAAAGTATCAGGTAGATCCCCCAAAATATGTACAACTATTATATAGTGATAAAAATATTTAAAAATTATTTTAAAAAACATAAAAAGAGAGAAAGATGGACCATGACATGATGGCAAGTAAGGGTGAAGGAAACCAATGAGACACAAACAGAGAATTTAATGAGGACTCTGGGAACTTAGGTCCTGGTCTTAGCTGTGACCTGAGATAAGGTGCTTACACTGGTTGAGCCTTAAAATTATCTAAAATACTAGACAGTCTTGAAGCTGCTACCCAATTCCATAGTTATGTAAAATTTTCAAGTTGGGCTAATGTTCAAAATGAAAATTAGTTTATTAATATAATGGTTTTTCTAGAGTCTGGGAAAAATTCATGTGTTAGCATTAAATAACTATTGAACATTTTGCATTGTTCATCCAACTAACCAAGTTTAGTTGCCTTTTTTTTTTTTCATAGCTACTGCAGCTAAGTAGATGAATGATACTGTCATAGGCATTATTTATATAAATGGTAAATTCTACAAGGCAGCATTATGATTTTCCTTTAAATAGTCATGTGTATTTTAAATAAAGAGAAAAACACATCATTATATATTTTTTCTTTCTTTTTTTTTTTTTTTTTTTTGAGGTGGAATCTCACTCAGTTGCCCAGACTGGAGTGCAGTGACACAATCTCATCTCACTGCAACCTCCACCTCCCAGGTCCAAGTGATTCTTTTGCCTCAGTCTCCTTAGTAGCTGGGACTACAGGTACATGCCACAATGCCTGGCTATTTTTTTCTATTTTTAGTAGAGATGGGTTTTCACCGTGTTAGCCAGGATCATCTCGATCTGCTGACTTTGTGATACACCTGCCTCAGCCTCCCAAAGTGCTGGTATTACAGGCATGAACCACTGCACCTGGCCAACATTTTTAATTGTCAATGTTCTTTATTAATCGCTAAAGTTCAAGTTTTCTCTTGGTATTATTTCCCTTCAGCTTGATGAATTTTATTAGCATTTCTTGTAGTGCAGGTCTGGTGGCAATAATTCCTGTTTCATTAAGCTGAAAATGTCTTTATTTCATCTTCATTTTTGGGTGATATTTTTGTTGCATATAGAATTTTGAGTTGACAGTATTATTTTATTAGTCATCTTGATCTAATTTACATTTATCGAATTCTTAGCCCAACTTCAGAATACATACTATTTTCCAAAATCATATAGTAGATTCACAAAAGAAGACTGTGTACTGGTTGTAAAATAAATCTGAATATATTTTAAAAGGTGAAACTAATATAGATTATGTATGTTTTCAGACCATAACCAAATTAAATTAGAAGTCAATAACAATGATATACCTTGAAATCACCAAATATTTGAAAAATAAACAGTGCAATTCTAAATCTATAGTTTGAAGAAGAAATCACAAAAATAATTGAAAAATATTCAAAACTAAGTGATAATAAAACACAATCTACCAAAATCAAAATTTAAGGGATGTAGATAAAGCAATGTTTGCAGAGACATTTATTTTAGTTTAATTTTATATTAGAACAGAGTTCTATGTAATCAATGATGTAAAAAATAGAAGGGCTATGATAAAGATAAAAACAGAAATCAATAAAATAAACAGTAGGAAAAAATAATGCCAAAAGCTTTTTTGTTTGTTTGTTTTTTTGGGCAAAAATAATAAAATAGACTTCTGTTTTTTTTCTAGCTTGTTATTAGTTGTCACTTCCATATCCACAACCAGAAAAACATGAACAAACTGAAAATTAACAACTCTTCTTATACCTATCAGAGAATTGAGGTCACAGGACAAATTGCTATTCCCAAATAGGAGAGATAGGTAGATGCAGAGAATCACGGCTTACTACCCCAAAAGAAAAAAAAAGAAAAAGAAGAAAGAAATTTGCAGCACTAAAAATAAAAGACAATAAAATACTTGAGTAAAAAATCTAACAAAATTTTTGTAAGATTTGTATGAGGAAAACTAAAACTCTGATGAGAGAACTCAAAAGACTTAAATGGAGAGATATTCCATACACAATATATTCTCAATATTGTCAAGATGTCAGTTCTTAGCAATGTCAAGTGTATACTCAGTACAATCCCAATCAAAATCTCAGTGAGTTATTTTGCTGATATCAGCAAACTGATTCTAAAATTTATTTGGAGAGGCAAAAGACCTAGGATAGCCATTACAATATTGAAAATGAAGAACAAAGTTAGAGGACTGACATGTTCCAACTTGAAGACTTATCATAAAGTTACAGAAATCCAGATAATGCAATATTGGTAAAAGAATAGACAAATATATTAACGGGACAGAAGAGAAAGCCCAGAAATAGACTCACACAGATGTAGTCCACTAATCTTTGTCAAAGGAGCAAAGGCAATTCAATAGAAAAAAGAGTTTTTTAAACAAATGTTGCTGGAACAACTAGACATCCACATGCAAAACTATGAATCTAGACACAGACTATGCCTTTAATTAAAATGTGATTATATAAGTAAATGTAAAATGAAAAACTTTAATACTCCTGGCAGATAACATAAGAGGAAATCTAGATAACCTTGTATCTGGCAATGACTTCTAAGATAACAAAACCATGATGCATGAGAGAAAAAATTGATAAGTTGAACTTTATTAAAATAAGAAAAACTTCTTCTCTGTGAAATACACTAAGAAAGTGAAAACACAAACCACGGACTGAGAGAAAAGTCTTTGCAAAAACTATTTGATAAAGGACAACTCATATCCAACTCATATCCATAATGTGCAAAGAATTCTCAAAATTCACCATGAAGAAAACCAATTTAAAAATAGGCAAAGGGCCTCATAAAAGAAAAATGTATACATGGAAAATAACCATATAAGAAGATGCTCAACATTGTATGCCATTAGGGAATTGCAAATAAAGCAGCAATAAGAAATCACTACACAGAAAATAGTGAAAATGCAATACACTGACAACACCAAATGCTGACAAAAATTTGTAGCAAGAGGAGCTCTCATTAATAGCCAGTGGTAATCCAAAATTGTACAGCCACTTTGAAAGACAGTTTCTTAAAATACTAAACATACTCTCAATATATGATTTAGCAATTGTCGTCTTTGCTATTTATCCAAGTTAAAAACTAATGTTCATAAAAAAATCTTTCACGTGAATATAGCAACTTTATTTGTAAATGCCCAAACTGGAGAGTGACCAAAATGTCTTTCATTAGGAGAATGGATAATCAAACTGTGCCACATCAATAAGATGCAATATTATTTCGTGATATTAAGAAATGAGTGATTGAGCCATGGAAATAACTCAAGAAGACTTAACTGCATATAGCCAAGTGAAAAAGCCAGTTTGAAGATACTACAAACTATATGACATTCTGGAAAAGACAAAACAACAAAGACTTAAAAAAAAATCAGTAGTTGCAAGTGGTTTATGGGAAGGAAGGAAGAGATAAATAGGTGGAACATGGGGGATTTTTAGGTCATTGAAACTATTCTGTATAATATAGTTATGGTGGATACATGTAATACATTTCTCAAAACCATAGAATATACAACACAAAGAGTGAAATTTAATGTAAACTATGGACTTTAGTTTCTACTATATCAATATTGGTTCATCAGTTGTAACAAATACACCACACTAATGCAAGATATTAAAAGTAGAAAAAACTGGGGGTAGAGTGTAGGATAAGGAAACTCTGTTTAATTTTTTTTTTCTGTAAATCTAAACCTGCTCTAAGAAAATGAAGTTTATTAATTAAAACAACCAATGAAATGGAAATATTCCTAATTGGAGTGACAAAAAGAAAAAGAATATATATCACCAATAAATATAAGTAGAAAAAAAAGTCATCACTAAAAATTCTACAGATATTAAAAGGATAACAAGAGTATTACAAACAGTATTGTACCAACATATTTAACAAATAAGATGAAATAGAAAAACTCCTTAAACATTACAAACACTTGAAGAATCAACACACTTTTGAATTCAAAAGGAAAATTAAAAATAGCTCAAGACAAATAAAAATAGAAACAAAATATACCAAAACTTATGGGATGTAGCAAAACAGGTCAAAGAAGTACCTAATATTTAAAAATTGTTTTAAAAATACAAAATATAAAACTATAAGCTGTGACATCAAAAACACCAAATGTGTAGGGGACAGAAGCAAAAGTGTAGTTTTTCTATGTGATTGAAGTTAAGCTATTATCAGGTTAAAATAGACTGCTATAGCTATAGGATGTTTTCTGTAAAATCTATAGTAGATACACAAAAGATAAAGATAAAAAAAATCAAAAGATACTTGTGATGGTTAATACTAAGTATCAACTTGATTGGTTTAAAAGATACAAAGTATTGATCCTGGGTATGTCTGTGAGAGTGTTGCCAAAGAAGATTAACACTTGAGTTGGAGGGCTGGGAAAGGTGGAACCATCCTTAATCTGGGTGGGCAAAATCTAATAAACTGCCAGCATGACTGGACTATAAGCAGGCAGAAAAATGTGAAAAGAGAGACTGGCCTAGGCTCCCAGGCCATGTCTTTCTTCTGTGCTGGATGCTTCCTACCTTCAAACATCGGACCCCAAGTTCTTCAGTTTTGAGACACAGACTGGCTTCTCCTTTCTCCTCAGCTTGCAGATGGCCTAATGTGGGGACCTTGTGATCATGTGAGTTAATACCTAATAAACTCCCCTTTGTGTGTGTGTATATGTATCCTATTAGTTCTGTCCCTCTAGAGAACCCTGACTAATATAATACCATTACAAAAAAAAAAAAAAAATCAAATCACAAAAGAAGAAAGCAAGAGAGGAAGAAGAAGCAAAGGGACTACAATGTAGGCAGAAATCAGTGAACAAACAGGCAATAATAAATCCTTACCTATCAATAGTTATCTTAAATAATTATTCTAGCAAAAGTCAGAGTGGCTGTATGGTTTAAAAAAAAAAAAGATAACCATGTACTGCACACAAGACTCCCTTTATCTTCGACACAGACTGAAAATGAATGGATAGAAAATGATATTCCATGCATATGATAACCAGAAAGAGTGGAGGTGGCTATACTTACATCAGACAAAATAGACTTTAAGTCAGAAATTGTCACAAGACACAAAGAAGGTCATGATATAATGATAAAGGGGTAAAGTAATTGAGAAGACCTAACAATAGTAAATACTTAGGAACTCAACCCTGAAATACCTAATTATATAAAGCATACATTAACAGAACTGAAAGAAGATATACACAGCAATACAATAATAAAAGAGGAATTTAGTACTCTACTTTCAACAATTGTTAGTTCCTCTTACAGAAAATCAATAAGGAAACAGTGAATTTAAACAACGCTATAGACCCAATGGACCTAGCAGACATATACAGAACATTCTATCCAATAAGAGTAGAGTACATATTATTCTCAAGCACACACAAAATATTCTCCAAAATAGGTCGTGTTAGGCGACAAAACAAGTCTTGACAAATTCAAGAAGATTAAATTCATATTCAGTATCTTACCACAATTGTATAAAACTGGAAATTAGGAAACAGGAGAAACACTGAAAAACTCAGACATGTGGAAATTAAGCAGTCCACTCCTGAATAACCAACACACTTCTGTAATCAAAGGGAAATTAAAAAGTAACTGAGACATATTAAAATAGAAACACAACATACCAAACATTATGGGATGTAGCAAAACTGTTTTAAGAGGGAAATTTATAGTGATAAATACCTACTTTAAGAAAACAAAATATCTCTCATAAACAACCCAACTTTACACCTCAAGTAACTAGGAAAAGGAAAGCAAACTAAGCCCACATTTAGCGAAAGAAAGAAATAACAATAATCAGAATAGAAATAAATGAAATAGAGACTAGAAAACCAATAGAAAAATATCAACGAAAGTAAGAGTTGGTTTTTGGAAAAGATAAGCAAAATTGACAAACTGTTAGCTAGACTAAGAAGAAAGGAGAGAAGACTCAAATCAGAAATGAAAGAGGAGATAATCAATATTACAAGAATAAAGGAGATTATACCTAAACTCCATCTCTATCTCTATTCCCTTCCACTCAGTGTGGAAGCTGCTTTCCTCTCCTGGATTCCATCTTTCTGGATTCTCTCACTCAGTGTGAGAGTTAGCTGTTTCTTTCTCTTTCCTTCTCCTGTTTCTCTCTCTCTCTCTCTAAGTAAATCACTTTCTACAAACAAACAAACAAACAAAAAGATTACAAGAGACTACTGTGAACTATTTCTATGCCAACAAATTGGATAACCCAGAAGATAGGGACACATTCTTTTTAACATGTGAACTACCAAAACTAAATCATGAAGAAATAGAAAATCTGAACAAACTATAGCAATGAGTAGAAAATTGAATCAGTAATTAAAAAATCTCTCAACAACAACAACAAAAATCCTCAGGATAAGATGGCTTCACTGGTAAATTCAAGTCAACATTTAAAGTATAATTAATGCTAACATTTCTCAAACTTTTCCAAAAAATTGAAGACAGAACATTTTCTAACTCATTTTATGAGGTCAGCATTTTCTGATGTTGAAGCTGGACAAGGACACTACAAGAAAAGAAATTATAGGCCAATATCATTTATATACATAAATGCAAAAGTTCTCAATAAAATACTAGCAAAGCAAATGCAACAGCATATTAGAAAGGTCATACACCAAGATTAAATGGCTTCAGTGTACTCAAATCAGTAATTGCAATACACCACCATAACAGAATGAAAGATAAAAACCATATGATCACTTCAATACCTTGAGAAAAAGCATTTGGGAATATTTGACATCTTTTCATGATAAAAATAACAGATCAGGTATAAAAGTAATGTACTTCAACATAATAAAGGCCAAATGTGACAGGCCCACAGATAATATCAGACTCAACAATGAAAAGTTGAAAGTTCTTCTAAGATCAGGAATAAGACAAAGATGCCTACTCTCACCATTTCTAATCAAAAAGTACTGGAAGTCCTAACTAGAACAATTTGGCTAAATAAATAAATATCATTCAAATTGGAAAATAAGGTAAATTGTCTCTGCAGATGACATGATCTGGTATATAGAAAACCCCAAAGACTCCATCAAAAAACTGCTAGAACTTATTAACAGGTTCATTCAGTAAAGTTGCAGAATACAAAATCAACATACAAAAATCACTTGTTTCTATATGTAGTCATAACATTTCACTCAAAAATGTGTTACTGAAACATGAGAGGTTTGATCTAGGTCCTGCTGTTCACCACACAGAAAATCAATAACTGAGACAAGTATTGCCAAGGAAAAAGGTTTTAACTGGGTGCTGCAGCCAAGGAGATGAGGCTTAGTCTCAAATCCATCTCTCTGAGTACACCTATGGGTTTATATAGCAGGGAAGAAAATAAGCAATATGTAATAAAGCAGAAACTAGGGAAGGGGAAGGAAGCAATC
The DNA here is from genome assembly GCF_009761245.1 of Sapajus apella. Lineage (NCBI taxonomy): Eukaryota > Metazoa > Chordata > Mammalia > Primates > Cebidae > Sapajus > Sapajus apella. The sequence goes on from NW_022436990.1 coordinate 4,496,863, forward strand.
ATGATGAATGAGGGCCCAGTATCTCATTGTCTGGATGTGGTGACCTGGTGAATTTTGGTTCTTTGATATCTTTTTTGAGAAGTCTGAAGGTAGTTACTGTGGAAAGAACTCAGATAAAACAAATGTAAATTTCAAGCCTGAAGGGTCAGTTTCTATGTTTATCAAAAAAATCGTCTAGGGGCCTTTGGGTCAGTTTCAAATGGACCACAGATGTGATCATCCTTTCAAATGGATCACATTTATGGTCCTGTAATCTAGTGCTGTTGTAGCCATTACAATGTCATGGCATGATATAGTACATGTTTGTGATAATGCTGGTGTAAACCCACTGCATCTCCTGTCATATGACAAACATGTAAAAAAAAAATGCTCCACATCACTAATCATTAGGGAAATGCAAATTAAAACCACAATGAGATACCATCTCATACCAGTCAGAATGGCTGTTATTAAAAAGTCAAAAACAAACAGATGCTGATTAGACTATGGAGAAAAGGGAACACTTGTATACTGTTGGTGGGAATGTAAATTAGTTCAATTGTGGAAAGAAGTTTGGAGATTTCTCGAAGAACTTAAAACAGAGCTACCTTGGGAGGCCAAGGCAGGCAGATCACAAGGTCAAGAGATAGAGACATCCTGGCTAACATGGTGAAACCCCGTATCTATCCAATATACAAAAATTAGCTGGGAATGGTGGTGTGTGCCTGTAGTCTCAGCTACTCAGGAGGCTGGGGCAGGAGAATCATGTGAACCCAGGAGGCAGAGGTTGCAGTGAGCCCAGATAGTGCCACTGCACTCCAGCCTGGTGATAGAGCAAGACTCCATCTCAAAAAACAACAACAACAAAAAAACCAGAACTAATATTTGATCTAGCATTCCCATTACTGGATACCAGGTATATATCCAAAAGAAAACAAAATAATTCTACCAAAAAGCACATGCATTTGCATGTTCATCATAGCACTATTCACAATAGCAAAGACATGGAATCCACTTAGGTGCCATCAGTGGTTGATTGGATAAAGAAAATGTGGTAACGTGGTACATATACCCCATGGAATACTACACAGGCATAAAATGAAGTCACATATTTGCAGCAACATGAATACAACTGGAGGCCATCATCCTAAGCAAATTATCACAGGAACAGAAAACCACATACCCATATTCTCATTTATAAGTGAAAGCTAGACATTGGGTACTCATGGACATAAAGATGGCAGTAATAGAAACTGCCATCTATTTGAGTAGATGGGGCCTACTAGAGTGGGGAGAGAGGGAGAGGGCAAGGGTTGAAAAACTGTTGGGTACAGTGCTCAGTACCTGGGTGATAGGATCATTCATACCCCAAACCTCAGCATCATTGTACCCACACAACAAACTTGTACAGGTACACCCTGTGACTAAAAGTTGAAAGTCTAACACATGCAATTACATATAGTACATGATACTTAATAAATGAGTATGCCAGTAAGAGGCCATATTAAGTAATTGACCTGAAACTTAATTAAGTGATTAAAGGTAACAAAGGTAGAAACTAAGTGCTAGTTATGGCTTATCAGGAAATCATGTCCCATTCCACCATAGCTATGATCTTCAATAACAAGAACAATGTGGCTAAAGTTACTAAAGGATCTGCTTCGTTGATGGCAACGAAACTAATAAAAATTTGAGAAAACTAGTGTTAAATATGGAAAAACTTCTGATGACTTGGATTACAGATCAGGCTCAGAAGCATATCCTTCTCAGCACTTTGATAATCACAGCTGAAGCAAAAATTATGCTTGCAATGTTGGAAGAAAAGGCTGAACCTGTCAATAATGTTTAATTTACTCCTAGCTCTGGTTTAAACATTTATAGAATCATTCATTACCTAATGTGAAAGTGAGTGGTGAGTCTGTGTTGATGTGAAGGCAGCTAAAGAGATTTTGGAAACTCTAGATGAGCTCATTATGGAGGTAAGTTCCTTGCCAGAGCAGAACATTAACAAGGATGAAACCTCTATACTCCAGATACACATGCCTGAAAAGACTTTCATACATAAGGAGGCCCAGTCAATCGCAGGTTTCAAAACTTTTAATGACAGGGTAACAGTCTTGTTTGGGGGCAATGTTGCAAGCTACAACTTCAAATCTTTTGTAAGGTGGCATAGTGAGAACCCCAGAGCCTTCAAGCATGTAAATATATAATTCTGCCAGTGTACTGCAGGAACCATAAGGAGTTGTGTGATGCCCCAGCTTCTTTTCCAAGATGCCTTCCTGAATTGCTATGCAAGCAAAATGGAGAAGTACTATTTGGAGAATAACTTTCAACCAATTTGATCCGACCGACGGATTAAAGAGTTACAGCAGCTTTTAAGGCCTACTACCTGAGGATGAGCTTTGACCAGGCTATTGCTGAAACTGAAGAAGACACTGTGAAAACATTGATGCAATTCTGGAAAGATAACATCTATAGATGCACTAAAAACCTTTCTTGGGTTTGACGTAATACCATTAAGGAGTATATAGATGGCATCTGAAGAAAGGCACTTAAGAGATTTGCATGACTTCAGAGGATGTGACAATAATGAAGGCACTGCAGAAATCAACAAGGCTGTGGTTGAAATTTCAAACAACTTTAATCCGTGTATGGAGGAGGATGACACTGAGATAAATAAGAACCTCTAGAACTTATAGTGAAAGGTTCAGTAGAAGATTTGCAGACCTCTACAAGTCCTATTAGAAGTTTGAAAACATGGACTCAACACCAAATCGTTTTGATTTATAGAGAAGAATGTTCTTGGCACATTATCCGCTTACAAGCAAATCTATGATGAAAGAAAAAAACAAGAAAATCACCATCAACGAGTGACTCGTGCAAAGAGTGACATCTCCTCAATAGGAGCCTTAGGCAGTTCCTTCAGTAGGTGTTGCGTCAGGAAGCATTGGCAGGGGGTTATTGCCCTTGAAGACTGCCCACTAAGACAAGATGTAGAGGTACAAGACAGTGATATTGATTGTCTTGCCTTGAGTAGGCCTAGGATAATGTGTGTGTCTGTGTCTTAGTTTTTAACAAAAAGTTAAAGAGGTTAAAAAAAATCTAAAAATAGATAAAGCTTAAACACTAAGGATATAAGGAAAGAAAATACTTTTTAAAGCAGTACAGAGTGCGTGTGTGTTTTAAGCTAAGTGCTATTTGAAAAAGAATCAACAGGTAAAATTAAAAATTTTGTGAATTAAAAATGTTACAGTAATCTGAGGTCAATTTATTATGGAATAAATTTTTATAATTTGTGCAGTCTAAGTGTATTATACATTGTTTATAAGGTCTTTCTAGTATACAGTAATGTCATAGGCCTTCACATCTACTCACCATTCACTCACTGACTCACCCAGAAAAACTTTCAGTCCTACAACCTCCATCCATTATAAGTGCCCTATATAATTTTTATACTATATTTTATACTACCTTTTCTACATTTAGAAATATTTAGACATACAAATACTTACCATTGTGTTACAGTTGCCTGCAGTATTTAGTACAGCAATATGTTCTACAGGTTTGTATTCTAAGAGTGATAGGCTATACCTTATAGCCTAGGTGTGTACTATGCTATACCATCTAGGTTTGTGTAAGTACACTAAATGTATTTCTCTGAAACTATCACCATTGTTAAGTGATTCATGACTGTACTAACAACAAAGTTTCTGAAGAAGAAGTTAAGAAAACAATTCAATTTACAATAGCTTTAAAATAATAAAATACCTAGAAATAAATTTTACTAGAGAGAGGAGAGGTTTCTACATTGAAATTTATAAAATAATAATAGAAATTGAAGAAGACAAAAATAAATGAAAAGATTACCTGTGTCCATGGTATGGAAGAATTATAATTATTAAAATGTCCATATTGCCTGAGTGATCTACAGACTCAATAAATCCCTATCAAGATTGCAATAACATTTTCCACAGAAATAGAAAAAAAATCCCCAAATCATATGGAACTACAAAAGACCATGAAAAAGCAAAGCAATCTTGAGAAAGAAAAACATAGCTGAAGTTATCATATTACCTGCTCTCAAAGTATATCACAAACTATAGTAATCAAAACAGTGTTTTTGACATAAAAGCAGACACATATGCCAATGGAATAGAATGGAGAGCCCAGAAATAAATTTATCATATACAGTCAACTAATATTTGACAAAGGTGCCAAGAATATAGATGGGAAAATGACTGTCTTTTCAATCAACGGTATTGAGAAAACAGGATATCTGCATGCAAAAAAAAAAAAAAAAAAAAAAAAAAAAAAAAAAA